>NW_027531893.1:12587514-12587800 GCF_008692635.1 Crocuta crocuta
AGAGAGAGAGAGACAGTGTGAGCAGGGGAGGGTCAGAGAGAGAGGGAGTGACAGACTCTGAAACAGGCTCCAGGCTCTGAGCTGGCAGTCAGCACAGAGTCCGATGCGGGGCTCGAACCCATGAACCGCGAGATCATGACCTAAGTGAAAGTCAGACGCTTAACCGACTAAGCCACCCAGGCGCCCCAGATTCATGTCTTTTCTTGATGTTAATTCAGCAAATACCTGCCAAGCTCCCACTGTGTGCTAGGCACTATTCTTTTTTTTTTTTTTTTCTCCAAATAGT
>NW_027531893.1:12587883-12633916 GCF_008692635.1 Crocuta crocuta
CCCTCCCCCCGCCCCCACCCATGAGTCCTCAGTTTGTTCTCAGCATTCAAGAGTCTCTCAAGGTTTTCCTCTCTCCCTTTCCTGCACTATTTTCCCCCTTCTTCTCCCCCATGGTCCTCCGTTAAGTTCCTCCCAATCCTCCTACACGTGAAAACATATGATATTTGTCCTTTTATGCCTGACTTATTTCGCTCAGCATAACACCCTCAAGGTCCATCCATGTTGCTACACATGCTAGGCACTATTCTCAGTGCTGACAATGCAAGAATAACAAGACAGACCCATTCCCTGTACTCACCGAGCTGATAAAAGAGATGGGGAGGCCAACAATAAATAAGTGAATATGTAAAGATTTCCAAGAGTAAGAAGTTCTGTGAATAAACCCACACTGGTAACACTGATGGAGCCTGTCTGAGGTGGGGATTCAGAGTGCCTGTAGATGGGTAGATAGATCAGGGAAGGCATCTATGAGAATGTGAGCTGACACTTGAATGGTGGGCATCAAATGGCTGGGAAAGATACCTGAGCAGAGAGTAGAACAAGTGCGAAGGCTCTGAGGCAGGAACAAGCTTGGGACAGAAAGAAGGGCACTGTGCTGGTGGAGGGTGAGTGAGAAAGGATAGTAAGCAGCAGTGATATTAGGGGACTTAGGCGATGGCCAAAGCGCACAGCTCTGGGAAGCCATCATGCGGAGTGGTTAAGAGAAGGTCAGCAGTATTCTTTTTATGATTTTCATTTTTAACAGCTTTTTTGAGGTATAATGTACCTACTGTAATTTTTATCCACTGTAATGGCACAATTGAATGGTTTTCAGTTGTTCATGTATAGAAAATCTAGTTTTATTTAATTTATTTATTTTAAAAATAGTTTATTGTCAAATTGGTTTCCATATAACACCCAGTGCTCATCCCCACAAGTGCCCTCCTCCATGCCCATTACTCCCCTTCCCTTACCCTCCCCCCACCCCATCTGTCCTGTTTGTTCTTGGCATTCAAGAGTCTCTCATGGTTTGCCTCCCTCCCTACCCCCCAATATTTTTCCCTTTCTTCTCCCGCATGGTCCTCTGCTAAGTTCCTCCTAATCCTCCTATACGTGCAAACATATGGTAGCTGTCCTTCTCTGCCTGACTTATTTCGCTCAGCATAACACCCTCAAGGTCCATCCATGTTGCTACACATGGCCAGATTTCATTCTTTCTCATTGCCACATAGTATCCCATGGTATAGATAAACCACATCTTCTTGATCCATTCGTNTGAGTATCATGTTGTCTGTGAAAAGCGAAAGTTTGACTTCTTCCTTGCCAATTCTGATGCCTTTTATTTCCTTTTGTTGTCTGATGGCTGATGCTTAAATGGAGTCCTTGCTGACTTGTTTCTCCTTAGATGACGCATGTGCTCTCCAGTTGCCACAGTCAACAATAGGCCCTGTTGTCCTTCTTCATTTGTTCATTTGTCTTCACTTGTATTACATATCTGCCCTCTGTGGGCATTTAAGTTTGCAACTCTGGCCGTAAGGCCGTCTGAGAAAGAGAAACTATGAGAGTCGGGTTTAGGAATGGGTAAGAACAAAGCTGGCGATTGGGAGTCAAGGCTGGAGATTGACCACAAATAGGAACAAAGCAGGACACCAGAGCTTTGCCACAGAGCGCATATGCTTGCTGATGAAGTCACTGAGAGCCTGGGAGGAGAGCCCAGGGACATATTCTCATCGGGAAACCTCGTGTGGGATGGACATGTGGTCACATGGATGCCCAGCTCTTGTCAGGCCACATGGCACCCTCCGTATTTGACACTTTCTGGGGGGGGTGTCTCATGTCACGCCTCCAGCCCAACAGCGGGGACCGGAGTAGGTGCAGGTTTCTGTGTGCTTAGGGCCCTGTTGTTTAGGCAGCTCCCCTTCTTCCATGTGGCTGCACACAGCTCCCCCTGCCAGTGCTGCATGCCTCTCCTCTCTGGGGAAAGCCTGGTGTCTTAGTCCGGGTACCCCAGAGCTGAGGATTGCATGAAGATGGTTATGTGGGAGGTGACTCCAGGAAGCACCGGGGTGAGCACGACTGTGTGTTAGTGCTCTCTAGAGCAACAGAACTAGTAAGATCTATGTGAACGTGTACATATTTACCTGTAACATAATAGTATATAGTATAGTGCATATACATATTTACAGTATAAGATATATAATACAATATGTATTTATTTAATGTAAGGAGTTGGCATACAGAGTTGGCTCACACAGTTATGGAGGCTGACTGGTGCTGAGAACTGTAGGATGAGTTAGCAAGCTGGAGACCCAGGGGAGCTGATAGGAGACTTTCAGTCTGAAGGCCAGCAGGCTCAGGACCTAGGAAGAGCTTAGGTCTCAGTTGAGTATAAAGGCAGGAAAAGCCCGAGATTTCAACTCGAAGGCAGTCAAGCAGGAAGAGTCCTCTCTTACTTGGAGGAAGGTTGGTCGTCTTTTCCTCGTCAGTCCTTCAACTGATTTGGTGCCTTCCACCACATTAGGGAGCACAATCTGCTTTACTCAGTACTTATTCAGATGTTAATCTCATCCAGAAACAGTGTCACAGACACATTTAGAATAATATTGCACCAAATATCTGGGAACCCTGTGGCCCAGTCAAGTCCCAGGTACATAAACCTTTATAGGGAGAAATGAGATAAGGGTATTTAAGCCAATATAGAGGGCGGTAATGAGCAAGCTACTTTAATGGGCCCCTGAGGCTCAGTTCTTTTGATGAGCTGTGGTAGATGGTGTGGAACACACCTCAGAGTGTCCGCCTCCCCACCCCCAGTGGTAAGAAAACTGAGATACTCATCTTCTGCTGCCCGTCTGACATCACTAGGGACTTTTACTTCCTACAGCTTGCCTTGGCCAAGAGCAAGTCCTCAGGTGGAGAGGCTCAGGTGCTCGCAGTGGGATGCCTCTGGCTTGTATGAGAACGATGCGGGCTCAAGGGACACAGATGGGCATTGCCAGCATCTGCTATGATGGGCAAATGGCACATGTCTGGTTCATCCAACTCTTGGACCATCGGGCAGCACACAGCATAAGCAGGGTGTATCAGAGTCTCCCTCTGGGATGAATTGATTGTGGTCCTAAAGAGGGAGGATGTGAATATGGACTGTCAGGATCTATTTTACCTCCCACAGAGAGTGATGAAGAATAAGGCTGAGCAAAGACAAAGAAAGGCAATGGAGAGAAAATCTGTGTCTTGGTGGCTGTGAGTCTTGTTTCTAGTCCCTGGAGCCCTGGCTCTTGTAAACTACTACCCCAGCTGGATAACCCAGTGTATTCCTTCCTTGGCTAATTTAGCTAGAGTTGGATTTCTGGGCATGCAATCAGGAGCTCTTACAAACAGTTATGGCAGGGTAGAAGATGGGGGCAGCGAGAGGGAGATTAGATTGAGAGAGAGAGATTGCCCTGGGCCCAAGAGCTTTCTCTACTTATTAGCTCCCAGTGCCTGAGATTTAAGGCACTGGAAGGAAGATGAGTTTATGGTGGAAATTTGTAACCGACCATTAACTAGAATGGCACATCTAAGCCCCTGTGCCTGACCAATTGTTAGGCTTTAACAAAACAGTGATAAAAAAAGAAATTTTAGTTTCAGAGCTTAATTAGCCATTCTTTTCCTTCCTGACTTTTAGCTTTATGACTTTAGCTTCTAGGATAGGATTTTATTGTATTCAAGTACGAATTAAGCCCAAACAAGGACTCTCCCTGTTTCTGCTTCTTCAATTTAAATTTTGTCTTTGTAGGACGACATAAAGTGCTACATTAAATGTCACATGTAAGGACTGTAAATTTTTTGAAAGAGAAAGAGAAGCAAGCATCCATCATTGTGATCTCTCTTCTAAACACTACAGGAACTCATATTAATTTAAAACCAAATCAACTTAATACTGTTGTTTGTTGCCTTGAAAAAAAGGGTTTGTCTGAAGTACTCTGACAATAGGCACCAAAATATGCATTGATGAAAAACAATAGTAGCTGTCATTTGTTGGAAATCTGTTAGTACCCTGCTAGGTCCTTGATATTCAGTATCTCCAGTCATCCTGAGAAGCTCTGAGGATGGCTGATCTCTAGTTTCCATTTAGAAAACGGCGGCTCAGAGGACACTTAATCAAAGTCACAAAGATGGAAAACGTAGGGCTGGGAGCCAGTTTGCATTAAGACCCTTGGGATTCCAAAAATCTACATGCTTCTCTCTTGCAAAGGGTGTGTTTTATGCATATGATGTGTAGGTGGTGTGTCTGTGATGTGTGTTTCAGTGCTGGACATTGTTTCAGGTCCTGCACACAGTAGGCACTCAGCAGCACTTTTGTTCAGCCAATTAGGAAAGTGTGGGTAACAAACCTCATGAGACTGAGGGGGAGTTTATCTCTCCATTATGTCTGAGCAAGGCTTTGTTAAGTAAAGTAATTGCATGTGTGTCCTCATGGAAATTGTATTTATGTCCCTAAAGAAAACAAGGATTCTTCCTTTCTTTCTTGAAATTCAAGGTAAAATAAAGAGCCGCACTGCCATCTACCCCAAGTCCTCTTTTGTAATGAGGCGGAGTGTAAAAATATGTATAAGAAGAGGGACTCATGGCGTCTTGCATTTGCATAGCACTTTATAGTTTAGAGAACATTTCTCACCATGTCCCTTTTGATCTGTCCAGCAGGCCTTTGAGGTGGAGAGGTTGGGGAACGTGCCCCAAGATGACACAACAGTTAGGAGCCCAAACTGGGACTTGAGTGGGGTTTGTCTGACTCACAGTTCACACTTCCTGAACAAGGTTCTGGAGTGGTGTAATGCTCTCTTGAGAAAAACAACTGTTTTTCAGGCATTTATAGCCACTTTAGCAGCACTCAACTGCGTGTGCCTCTGATCTATATGCTAATTTTGGATACGCCTTATCTCTTAAATAATCCAAGGGTATGCATGTGGATGGTTCTTGATTTGAAATCCTCATGTGCTTATAAGTTATGGGGTTGTAAAACGTGCCCTGGAATTTACACTTCCCTTGTTCAGCCTGATTTCATCCAGCCTTCCACAGTAGTGGGACCATGCCACCCCCGCCCCCTGCTTCTGCTCCTGATTTTCTCCAGAGTGTCGGAGCCTAGGGTAGGCGGGTAGGAGAGAGTGGAAGAATTTGAACTGGAAGAAACATTTCTTTTTTATTTCCTTTTTTCTTTTTTAAATGTTTGTTTATTTATGAGAGAGAGGGACAGAGCATAAACAGGGGAGGGGCAGAGAGAGAAGGAGACACAGAATCGCAAACAGGCTCCTGGCTCCGAGCTGTCAGCACAGAGCCTGATACGGGGCTCACATCTCTGAACTGCGAGATCATGACCCGAGCCAAAGTCAGATGCTTCACCTACTGAGCACCCCCCCGCCCCTCCAGGTGCCCTTGGAGGAGATATTCTAATTTTCTCTTCTCTTGAGTGTAGGAAGTTAACATGCTATCTGGAGGTGGTGTAGTCACTTTGCTTTTTTTTTTTTTTTAAATAAAAATAAGGCAGAAAAACAACAACAAATGAACAAAAAATGAGAGACTCTGTTTTTAATTGGAATACTGAAGGTGGAGCAGCTAAGGGAGAAATCAGCAGCAGTTGCTGAGGTTCAGGACTAGCAGGCAGAGAGCTGATGCCAGCTTTACGTCGGGTTATAAAAACTGTACCTGTTCACTGTGAAGAATTTGGAGACTAGGGGAATTGTAAAGAAAACAAATGTACAGTTTTATCAGTCTCTTATCAGCCATTGGGCTGGTTGATCAGAAGTCATTATTGTTATAGATGATCAGAAGTCATTATTGTTATAGACATTAATTGCTTAATGAGAAATAACTTCTCAAAGGCCTTTTCCGTGGTGACGATGGCTAACATTTATTGAATGGTTGCTCTCTGCCAAGTACTGGTTATGAGCTTTACCTAATATGACCTCAGGCCTACTTTTATTTTCATGATCTTACAGGTGAAGAAACATGCCCAGAGAGGGTAAGAACTTGCACACGGTCACAGAGGACCTGAGCTGGGGAGGCTATGGCTTGGGTTCAGATAGTAACACGTCAGACCCCAGGGTCTTCCTTCCTTCATCGTCCATGTACTGTTCAGTGGATAGCATAGCTCACTTTGTGTTTGAAGGGGAGAGCATGGAAGAGGAGTAAAAGGAGAGACAGACAAATGGAGAGACAGACAGCAAGGACACGAGCTCCATGTGCTGATCGTAAGCTGGGTTCAAAGAAAGGGAAGCAAAGCTGATGCCTTCACTTCCAGGTAGCTGCTGCTGGAGGCTATGCCTTATTCTGACACTACCCCTAAAGCTAGGAACACCTCTTTGACCTGTTAGAATTAATAGCATGTTGGCCCTCTAAGGTGGATTGGGTTTTTAAAAAACAGTTGGAAGTTATTCATGGCCAATTCAGACAACTTGTATTGGTAACTTCTGTTGAAATGAAATTTACCTCCTAGTAATGAGATCAATTTTCTTGTGTGATTCTGGAGACCAATTAGCCCAAAGCAGTGGTTTTACAACTTTTAACAAACTACTTGTAGGAAGAAAGGAGAATGCATTCTAGCTCAGCGGAGTATAGCCTCAAACAGTCTCACCAATGGTGAAAATTCCTTTGAAGTCTCATGTTTTGTCTTAGATATTTGTGATTTCTGCATTCTACTTTGTGCCCTACTTTAAATCACTTACAGAGTAAAGCCTGTTGATGCTCTAGGAAGATGGTCATGTTTGTACTCTATAGCTTTGCATGTCCCAGAGATACAGCAGGTTTCCCTGGGGCGCCTGTGCCTCAGTTTGAGAAACATGGCTCTATTAGAGGGAGTCTCAAACTAGGATCTAGGCTGCTGGCTGTCCTTAGGGACATGCCCTGCCCCCCCCACTTTTAAATTCCAATGTTTTGAGTGTAGAAAATATAATTTAAAGTTCAAAGATGAACTGATATAAGAGCCATAGTAAAAAGTCTCTCTCCTATTCCTGTCCCTGTCTTCTCAGTGCCCCCAAGGTGGCCAGCTTCCGGGGTGGTCTCATTGGTCCCTGCCTCCTGCACTTATGTGCCTGTGTCATCCTCTCTCACGTCGTAACAGGGTTAGTGTTTGTGACCAACGCTGCAGAAGTGATGGCAGGTCATTTTCAAGATTAGGCTATAAAAAACTGTACCTTCTGTCTTGAGGGATTCTTCTCTCTCTTCCTCTCCCTCCTTCCTCCCCCCTCCCTTCTCTCCCTCTCTCTCTCTCTCTCTGGGATCTCTTCCTTTGGAGGAGGCCAGCTGCATATTGTGACAGCACTTGGGCACCCTAGGGAGAGGCCCATGTGGCGAGGAGCTGGGGTCTCCAGCTAATACCCGGTGAAGAAGTGTGGCCTGCCAGCAACCACGAGTGAGCTCGGAAGCTTATCTTTCAGCCCCAGACAGCCTTCCGAGGACTGCGGTCCTGGCTGATGCCTCACCTACAGCCTCCAGAGAGACCCTGAGCCCGAAGCACCCAGGCAGCCTGCTTGTGGGCTCCAGATCCATGGCCGCTATGAGACAATGAGTGTTTGTTGTTTTAAGCTGCAATGTTTTAGGCAATTTGTTGGACTGCAATAGATACCTAATACGTTCCCCTCTCAAGAGTTCCTTAGGTTCTTTCTAGAATTTGCATTATGTGCATGCCAGCAAATAGAAGTGCAAATTCTTCCCCCTTTATTCAAAACAGTCTGCTGCACATACTGTCCATAGCTTTTCTCAGTATGATATTTTTGGAGGATACTCACTACATAGAAATAGTATATAGGGACCTCTTCCGGCTTTTTTCTTTTTTTTAAACAGCAGAATAGTATTCCATCAGACAGCTACATTATAATTTGTGTAGCCAGTTCCTTACTGATGGCATTTCCAATGTTTTGATATTACAGTGTTTTTGTGAATAATCTGTACATGTGTGTGCAAGTGCATTTGTAGCACCTAATTGTCCAGGGTGAGATTTCTCAGTCAAAAGGGTATGAACTTTTGATATTGTTAACTTCCCTTCCATAGGGATCATACCAAGTCACATGTTTTCTGCCCATCCCCTCGGCAGCATATTTGGGTTGTTGGCTGGTGGTTGGACTTGAACTGATTAAAAAATGAAATTCTTCAGTTCCAATGAGCTGATGAAGTACACATCCAAAGACTATTTTACTTACGACTAAGGTAGCCTTCCACATGTAAGTGGTTTTGAAATCTGGTATTCATAAATGAGACTAGTATGTGCTCGAGGTTGCTGAGGTTACAAAATTAAAATTTTCCAAGACTGGCTGCCACATGCTATTTATCAACAACTGCATATGCACAGAGTGGCAACAAGGGGGCATATGGTCATCGGAGTCTCTTTCTCTGCAAAAATGAGCTGTGTCCATGTGAACATGCAGGAAATGTAGTTTTGTTGAAGGATTCCAGAAATAATTTTCAACAGTGGAAGCATCATCAGAATAAGTAGGTACCTTCCCAGGTGACAGTACTTTACCATTTGTTTACAAGTTACTAGTGATTATAAGTTAGATCACTGATATGATAACAGCTCTTTGGGGGAAAGGAAACACTACCTTAAGTGCTCACATTGATTGTAAGATGACTGTTTTAGAAATGATGAAATGTGAAAAAGCACGTAGCTTAGATTCACAGAAACACAGTCACTCAATTCAACTCTGTTCTGTTTGATTCAGTTGAGTGCGAGTCTATACTGGGTGCCTCTCCCTTACCTCTTCATTTTTTAAAAATTCCATATGGGAAAGGGGTAACTAAGTCAGTCCGTTCTGAGGACAACCGACCTAATGGGGTAGAGAGAGCCTGCACTGGAAGCAGACGATCCTGGGTTTGAACGTTAGCTTTCACCATTTAGTGCCCAGGACTTCATGAGCAGATTATACTTCTTTCACTTTTTTTTTTTTTTTTTTTTTGAGATCTGGTGTTCTCATCTGAAAATAGGGATATTAATACTTGTCTCAAAAGCTTTGTCTTATTTGGAATGTTCATAGTTGCAAGTGCCAGAAGCCCATCTTAAAGTATTTTAAGTGCAAAGTATTTTAAGTGTATTGAGGGGTTACTAGGTAGTTCGCAAGAACAAGAGGCCACAGAAAGACAGGGTGGCCACTGGGCTTTGGAAAGCTGGTTTTAGGATCGATGCTTCTCCAGGATTGTTTTGCATCTCCTTTGTAGAGCAGCATTCTCTTTGAAACAAATTTAACGTTTTATAATCTATTGGTTCAAGGGCAGGAATGAGATGGATCCCATTCTCTTGGTGTCAAGGTCCTAAATCCCAAAGTACCCTTTTGCCCAGCATGGGTGATGTGTCTGTCCCTGGGTCGAGTAACTCTGTCTGGGTTGGGGACATGGTATAGTCCTTAGAAAAGAGGTGATGGGGCAGAAAATACCACAGATATTGAAACAGTTGCAGTTGAAGATCCAGTGTCTATAATATATGTATTCCACAGTAAATGCTCAAGAAATGGCCAGTACTAATAAGAATGATAATAGTAAATACTGATGGCTGGCATTTATTGAATGTTTTTTCCATGTCAGGCACTGTATAACGTACTCTATTTGTGTATCTCATCAATAAAAACATTTGCATTTTACTTCTTATCATTGGCAAATCTTTCTCCCCTCTTGGAACCATTTAAAAATCAACAAGCCATAAATGACTTCCTGAGGGCTTAGTGGACACAAAATGAGAAGAAGGAGCACTTGAGTCCATGTTTTCTGTCCAGAGATGAGTGAGTTTTTGTTTTCTGGGCGTGAAGAGGAGACTGTGATATTGGATGACACTAAACTCCTTAAAGTAATTGCTATTCCCGCAGTTGGAAGTGAAGGGGCCACAGTGATAATAAAATAATAAATGTGTTTGCTGCTCTTTGGGTGAAGGGAAGAGCGCCTGCACATCTGTGGGGGCAGCTTACCCATTTCCTCTGCCTGGGGTCCAGATTTCTGTCACTGGTATGACTTCTTGGCTCTCTTGAGCCCTGAATCTGCTTCAAAGTCAGAAAGCCCCACCCAAGACTTCTAAGCCCTGTGGTTACTGTGGGCTTTGGAGAACTGTTTCCTTTATGAGGAAAATAATGGTTGAAACTTGTACAGATGAAGGAGACCCACCAGAGTTTGCTGTAAGCCTGCTGCTGGTTGATGATGCTGTGGCACCGGGGTGGGATTAACTTTCCAGAGAGTTTTGGCTCCTCTGGGACTGGGAGTTCTGGGTGAAGGAGTTTTCCTTAGTGTGTCCTTTCTCTGGATAGTATCTGCGCTGGGTAGTTTGCATTTCCTCCTGCAGACTGACTCCACGCCCTCACTCCTGCTGTGCCCCCAGGATGCCGCCCTCTGTGGACCGCTTCTCTTGGGCTCCCTCATTCTCTTGTGGCCAGGTGCACTTGGCCAACAGAGGACCCTCGTAGGACAGTAGAGGCTGGGGGGAAAGAGGGGTATTTATTTCTCTGGTTCCTCCCGGTGGAGTGCCATGGGTTGGCTGCCTCTCTCTGCTGAAGACTGCGGCTGCTGCCAGGCAGCTCTCTCTGACTTGGGTTCCACATTTGTTTGTTTCTTCCCCTTTGCCCTCCAGGTCTAGGGGTGGGAATGGCTCCTCCCATTGCTAGTTCTGGGATAGTGCAATGTTCTGGTTCAGTTACATCATCAAAGACCTGGACTCTGGCCTTCTTTCTGCTCTGATTTGTAGAATGTGGTCTTTGTCTCAGCCTTTTCTTTTAACGTCCGCAAGGTGGCTGCCATGGTGCCAAACGTCACAGCATCACACAATAGTTCCAAAGATAAGAAAAAACTTGTCTCTGTTGTATCCCTTTTTTAACAGCAAGAAGAATTTTTCCCAACGCTCCCAGCACACTTCCACCAGCTCTCATTGGCCACAGGTGGTCACATGCCTATTCCTAAAGCAGTCACTAGGAAGGGAGGGTCAGTTTTACCACGACTGATTTAGATCAGTCAAGATTTACTCCTTGGGGCCCAAAGGGGCCTGACTTCTAATCATGTGACTGTTCAGTACCTAAAAATTGGGGTTCCTTTAACAAAGAAGAAGGGGCTCTTTCTTTGATAAGCAATGGCAACATCTAACAAATAAAGGAAAAGCTTGTGAAGTATGGTGAGTGGTGAGGCTGGGGACTGAAAAGGTTCCAGAACATGGCATTCTAAAGAGGTCAGGCAACCCAGGAATCTCAGAAGTGACCATCCCAATGTCATAGATTTAGTTTGTGCCCAAGGAATGGAGGATCTTCAATGGAGTAATTTTTCTCCATGAATTCTTTCTGCTGAGGCCAGCCGCCTTTAGCTGTAGACACAGCTTCATGGAGTCAGTGATAAGCGAGGCTTCCTAGAGCAGTGACAGGGCTTAGAATGGGGGCAGTCTTTGTCCTTTCATCTGCGAGGTGCTCAGCAATCTACAGCACATGTCCATATGTGCAGTTTCATTTGCCTTCCACTTTGTAATGGGGAAACTGAGGCTCAGAAGGGTGAAGGGTCTTTTATTCAAGGTCCTACAGCTGGAAAGTGGGAGTGTCTGGACTTGTGCCCAGATCCTTTAACTAATGGTCTGAAGGCAATGCTGCTTTCCTGCCTTCCAGATAATTTCGTATGCCCTACAGGGGAGATCCTTAGTCATGATGTACCGAAGGTATGGATAAATGCAAGAAAACAAAAAAAAAGTTAAAAAAGAAAAAGTTGCACAGAGATTAAAACCCAGCTGTGGCTCTCCTGGTGGACCCAGGAATACAGCAAAGTTATCAAATAGAGACGTCTGTGCTGCCAGGAAGAACTGCCTGGGCTTACGGGGCTGTGTCAGGCACCTCTGACAGCACCACGTATTTACCTTGCAGATGAATGACTTCATTTTCTGTCCCAGATGCATCACTGGTGATTCCTATTTATGCAGATAGAAAGCTGCTCCCCTTTCCTTTATTTTGTCCTGGGATGTTTGTACCCATTTGATTTTCTACCTTTCAACTTGACACTGTTCTTCAGGGGACCGTGTTATGGGATGCATTTCGATAAACAATGCTGAAGAGACAGATTTCGGCTTTAAATGAAATTGTGTTCCATAAAGTGGGAGACAAAGGCTTATAACTCACCATCGGCTGCCAGACATTTCAGCGAAAATTATCTTTCATGCTTTGATCTCCACTGTATCATTTTACTGAGTGGCCTCGTGCGCTCTATCAATCAAACCCACTGAAGATGCAGGGGAATCACATTTAAAATCAAATGCAAGTCATAGATTCATCTGCCCAGGAGGAAGAGAAATGTGTCATGAATCCTCGTTTCAATCTTTTGTGATTACAACTGAATTAGTTTTTGAAAACTCCAGAGGATGAAGTTTTCCACTTTTCCACTTTCATATTATTATTATTTTTTTTTTTGAAGGGGGGTGATATTAGATCTGTATAGAGGCAGGTTGAAATGATTTAGCTGTGAGACCACAGTCTTGCCTTCCATCTAGCTGTAGGTGAGGGCCTTTTAATATTCCTCTGATGGGGGTTTTTCATGTAGGGAGGGATGTTAAGAAGAAAGATGTTTCCTAACAAGAAAACATTTAGACAAGGAGGCTGTGACCTCGCTCATTCATTCTTGCCTCCTTTCTCGGTGTCATGTGGGAAACTACAGGCAGCCAGAAATGAGATGCTGTTTGCAGATTTCCTTTCTCTTTTCGAGGTGCTTTGCATAGCATGTCTCATTTGATAGCCACATATCCACATGAGAGGGGTAATCTACAACCTGGTTTTATAGATGAGGAAACTGAGGTCAGGAGACATGCATGCTCAAGGTCAGCAGAGCCAAGATGGGACCCCAAGTCTACCTGGTTCAGGATAACATCCTTTTAAAATTTTTGAGAAGGGGTGTTTCTTGTTGACTGCCCTCCCTCTGTATAATTTCAGTGCCTGGCACATTGTAGGTGCTTGAAAGGACTTGTTCAGCATCTGAACCAGGTGTCAGCAGACTTTTACAGTAAAGACCCAGGCAGAGAACTTCACCAGCTTTTCAGGCCAGAAGGTCTCTGTGCAGCTCCCCAGTTCTGCTTTTGTAGCATAAAAGACACAGACAACATGTAAACAAATGAATGTGGCTGTTTTTCAGTAAAACTTTATGAACTCCAGAATTTGAATTTCATGTAATTTTTGCATCATGAAATGTTATTCTTCTTTTGATATTTTTCAACCATTTAAAATGTAAAAGTGACCCTTAGCTTGAAGGCCATAGAAAAGCAGGTACCATGGACTGAAGTACAGATTGTAGCTTGCTGGCCCCCATCTAAGTAATATAGGATTTTAACTCTTCCACTGGTAAGTGAACAAGAGGTCTCAGAGGTCTGGCTTGGTGCCTGGCGCAAACATTGTTTCTCTATGGGGGAAAGATTCGTTTTGGGTGGGTTCATAGCCTTCTTTCCTTTTTTTTTTTAATGTTTATTTTTGAGAGAGAGAGAGAGAGAGAGAGAGTGCAAGTGGGGGAGGGTCAGAGAGAGAGGGAGACACAGAATCTGAAGCAGACTTCAGGCTCTGAGCTGTCAGCCCGATGTGGGGCTCAAACTCATGAATAGTGAGATCATGACCTGAGCCAAAGGCAGATGCTTTACCCACTGAGCCACCCAGGTGTCCCCTTCCTTGCCCTTTAAAGAGAGCCCAGCTCTTGTCCTGACTGGTGCTTGGGATTTTTATGATGCAAAATCTGCGGGAGGAAAACAGTGAAGACAGCTGAAAAGTAGAGACAGTGGGTGAAATTAGTCCACCTGACAAGGCTTGAGAGGTGCTGGGGAAGGGACAGAATATTATCAGCTTATTGTAGGGTTAGAGAGATCTTTTGGGGTTGTTCTAGGGAAACTGAGAAAGGCAGGAAAACCAGGGAGGCAGGAAAGGGACTTGAGGAGTATCATTAGGGTTAGTTTTGTTTTTCTTAAAATTTTATAAAAAACCTTACCTTTAAAAAAATCTGTGGTTTTGATTGTCCTAATGATGGGAGGTAAAAGGAGGTAGTTTTGTTAGATGTCTTGCCAAAAACAAACCAAAACAAGAAACCAAATTCTACGATATTTGCATGGCCTGCCAGGCATTCATTTAGTTTAGAAACCTATTTATGCTTTTCTGAATCTAGAATGTTCTGTTTTGCATATAAACACTGAAGGAACACTGAAGCTTCCAGGAGTGTAGCTACAGTGTATATCCAGAGAAGACTGCGTTTTGTTTTTTATGGAGTGTTAAAATGAAGGAGTCGCTATTTTGGGAACCCATGACACTTGTGGTAACACCACAGTGACACATACATGCTCATTCTGCATTCATGACTGGCCCGTCCAGTTCCTCCACACATAGGTGTGAGCCTCTGGATGCCTCATTATAACTTCCTAACGAAATCCATGTTATTTCACTGTAAAGTGTTTCATGATGTCATGCCTCCTTTTATTTCATGTCGCCTTTTTATTATAATCAGGGCATAATAGCATTTGATTTGTTAAAATCAATTTGTATTATCAGTGAACTTCTTTTTAGGATGATAAAGAAGGATTTTCTAAATATTCTCTGAAACACGTGGACACTGAGCCTGATGGTGCCAAGAGCCCGTGCCTTGTGATGCTCTTTGGGTTGATGCACGGTGTCTGTTTTTAAATTACTTTCAGGTTGCCAAAATATGGTTTTTTGAGTGCAGAGACAGGGTTTCTGATTTTATTTGGGACCCCAAAGCATCAACTGTAGGCGCTTGGCAGAGTAAAATAGACAGATGCTTCCTTTGGGAGCAACTGCTTGCTCACTTCCTGTTCTCCGTTTGTTTGCTGGGTAAGGCCAGACTCCTTGACCTTGTGCATTAGTGCTGCTTGCTCTGGGCGGAATTTTTTCAGTGCTTCAAAGTCTCCTTTAGTTCATTTTGAAGACAGCCTTCCATTCCCGATCTTGTTACAGCTGGAGCTCACCGTCAGCTCGGGCTACACCCAACTCATTGTCAGAAGGGTTAAGGATCTTCTCCCTCCTTGGGAAGTACTGTCAGTTTTCTCCTTTAGGAAACCAGAACTATCCATCCTTTTCCCCCGTGGGACCTTGGTAAAACTGGCATCTCTAGCCCTTCCTTCTTTAGGTTGGTTTTTCTTATCCAAAGGGCCCAGAGATATTGTAAATGGAAGGTTGGCTGGGGCCAAGCCAGCATTTTATTTTGATGAAAAATCCCCCTGAGGTTATTACAGTAGAGCATGGGATCTCAAATCAGGTTTTCTGGACCTGCATACAGCCTCCATCACTTACTGGAAGCTTTGTGACTTTGGAGGAGTGATTGAACCTCTCTGAGAGGCACTTTGCTTATTTGCAAAAGGGTAGTGATAGTATTTTGGGGATTAAATAATATAATGCACAATATATGCTTAGCATCCAGTATTTGGCATAAATGACCCAGTCAATAAACATTGGCTTTATAGTGCAACTACTATCTATCATTATTCAAAATCAAGTTATGAGCTCCCATACTCATGTTTTCTAAATTATTCAGGCAAGCAAAGAACTCTTCTCTCTCTCTCTCTGTCTTGTGTGTGTGTGTGTGTGTGTGTGTGTGTGTGTGTGTGTGTGTGTGAACCCAGTATCCCTTAGTAAGTTTTCACAAGCTACTGTATGTTCTCAGGGGTGTAATTGACTTCCCCATCTTTCCAATACCAGTAGTGGGTGCAGTCGGCACAGGAGTGCCCGTGTCCGTGAAGTGTGCTTTCTTTCACCTTCCCTTTTCTTACAGTGGGTATTGCAAAGGAGAAATGTTGAGGGAAGGACCAACCATCTGTTGCCATCTTAGTCAGTCTGGGATGCTACAACGAAATACCCTAGACTGGCTTAAACAATAGACGTGTATTTCTGATGATTGTACACTCTGGGAAATCTAAGATCCAGATGCTGGAAGGTAGGGTGTCTGGTGAGGATGGTCTTCCTGGCTTGCAGATAAGCTTCTTCTTGTTATGTCATCACAGGGCAGAGAAAGCGAGGGCTCTGGTCTTTCTTCTTATAAGGGCGCTAACTTCATTGTGGAGGCCTCATCTTCCTGACCTCCTCTCAATCGCCTCCCAAAGGTCCCACCTTCAGATACTACCAATGGGGATTAGGGCTTCAGCATATGAATCTGAGGGGACACAAACAAGCAGTCCAGAGCACTTTCTTAAGCCCTTTCTCTCATCCTTGGTATCTTCATTTGACACATGAGGAAATAAGACTGTAAGACATGAGTTGAGTTGCCCTGCCTTGTCCACGGCTGCAGAAGTTTTAAGCACCAGCTCCCTAAATAGTTTCATTCAAACATGGCAGCAGAATTAACCACTGTATCCATCATATCCATCGAGGGAGCATAACCCCTTATAAGTAGTAACAAAGTGAGGAGACCCAGCTTGACCTTAAGATGTATTTGTTGTGGGGTTCAGGTTCATTTGATTCTCAGATCTGCCACTCAGCTGTTCAACAAGGTGTTATAGCACCTGTGGTGCTCAGTTCCTATGTCTATAAAATGGGAATAATAGTGCCTTTTTATTGTCTAGAGGCTGCTATGACATAGTGCAGGTGAAATGCTTTTTAGGAGCCTGATAGAGTCAAGGTTGAATACTTGTTGGTTATTATTAGCTGAGATGCATAATTAGCAGAGGTTTGGCTTTTATGTGGACAGTGTTCCTCTTGTTATGTAGGGAGAGCAGAGTGCTAAGGAGGTAGAGACACAAGTCAGAAGACTTCTAGGTTTGGGAACATTTCCATGTATTGTCTAAAAAATGGATGAACCCAGGGATTCCCTGAGAGCCCCTGTCTTAAAACAAAAGATGGACATGAAGGAGGAAAAGATGCTGTGGGAAGTGGTTGAGGAGGAGGAAAGGGAAAAACCATTTCCAGAGGCTAAGCATTTTCCATTGTCGTACCACTTAATTGCAAAGCCACAGTGCAAAGTAGGTGATATCCCCATTTTACATATGAGAAAAAAGAGGCCAAATTAATGACTGGTTCAAAGTATTACAGCTGGAGAGGGGTGGAGCCAAAATTAGAACCCACTGTTGCCCAGATGCCAAAGCCCATGTCTATATATTGATGCACACTTTCCCTCCAGCTAGCCCGGTAAGGGAAACTGAGGCATGCTGTGACTAGGAAGGCAGAAGGAGGAGATGCTATAGCTTCTCCTTAAACATCCTTCCTTTCCCATTGCCAGTTACCACCTATAAACTTTTTCAAAATGTGATAACAGTTTTGAATTTTCCTGTCTTATCAATTTGATATGAGAAATTCGGGATTTCCAAATTGACAGAGAAACCAGGTTTTAAAGATGCTGGAAGGCAAACATCTGTAAGAAATCATAGGAACAATGTCAACATCTGTCCTGGTGAAAGGAAATTGCTGAGGTTCTCAATTTACAGCCAGTCAATCTTAGGAGGCCAGGATGCTTGCAAATTTAAATGCATGTTGGAGCTATAGGAATGGCTAATTAATTTAGTTTGCATGCCTACAAGATTTTTCATTGTTCCCAGCTTAAAAACATCCTTTTTTGAATAGGGAACGTGTGCATATGGCAAAAAAAGTTTAAAGGGCACAAAAGAGGTGTACAGTGAAAACTTCCCGAAGATACTCTCTTTATGTAGAAGAATATATGTATGTACATATAGTCCCCTCCCAGCTTCAAAACATATATAACTGATAGCATGCTGTACACATTATTCTGAATCTTCATTGTTTTTACACAGTAGGTATTTGCTGCATATCGGTGTATATGGAGGTGCCTCCTCCCTTTTAACAGCTGTATAGTATTCCAACATGGGATGTGTGTAAATTAACCAGTTCCCTTGATGTGAACATTCAGGATGTGTGCTGCCACTTTCTACTGTGACTTCTGCTTGTCTCTATACCTTGTGCACGTTGTGAGTGTTCATCTGTAGGGTGAATGTTTAGAAGTGGAGCTGCTGAGCCAATAGAATGTGCATTTAAAATACCAAGAGTTCAAAAGGAGAAGTTTCTTATGTACTTCAGAGGGAGCATCTCCTTGTTCAAGGAGATCAGGTTGGTGGAGCTCAGTGACGATTCACAGATGCTGTGACTGCCTTGCTCTGTCCTGTTTCTTCGTCAGGCCTGAGAGCTGGAATGATGTATGTGGGTTACATATCAGGGGCTTTGCACTGTGCCGCTGAGATCATGTGCTTGGAGAAAAACACACTCCCATGTATTTACTGTTATCCCATGCCACGAAATCTGATCCTAAACTTCTGCATCCTGCAGTTCCTTCCCGATCCTGGTCCCTCATAAGCCCCCTTTTACTCCAGTAATCGTACACTCAGTCTTGCCAAGCCCAGGTAAACCCAGATCCTTTTGGTTTAAAACCTCGTCTTGGATAAAAAGTCAGTCCAAGATCCTCAAGGCAGCCTGGCTTTGAAAGCTTAATCAGTTCATCACTTCAGGGTTTCTCATCTATTTTCTCTTCCCTCTCTGGCCTTGGGCTTTGTGCTGGGAGCTGCCCCACCCAGCCCCTGCGGGACCACGGAGGTGCTGCTGGCCACGGACATCTCACTGCTAAGTGGTGTGTCTGCTGAAGGAAGCTTTATAGTTTTAGGGAGTCTTTTCTCCTCCCCAAGCACCCCGTATCCGGTGACTGGTCTCTGAGGTTTACGAAGGTCGAACCCCTTACCTTGACTGGGACGCCTCTGAAGGGGTGTCCCGATTTCCAGGCTCGCCAGGGATCTCACATGTCTCAGATGTCTCTGTCAGTTGTTCTATGGTTTCACTCCTCCCTCTGCTTGGTGCTACTTTCCTCCCCCCTTACAGATTCTGCTC
Source organism: Crocuta crocuta (assembly GCF_008692635.1). NCBI lineage: Eukaryota > Metazoa > Chordata > Mammalia > Carnivora > Hyaenidae > Crocuta > Crocuta crocuta. The sequence continues at coordinate 12,606,639 of NW_027531893.1, forward strand.
CCCAATAAGCCTCTGCACACAGATTTCCATCCCTGCATTTCTCTCCCCAAACCTGAACTCCGACAGCCTTGTCACAGCAGGGTGAGGGTTTGGGGCAGGAGGGCTACCCTTCTGGCCTGTGAGAGACGCTTGTCCCCAAGTGCCCTCAGGGAGGGGCAGTGTTCCTGATGCCCACGAGGTGGGTCCTTCAGAGGGTTCAGATGGACAGAGGTGGCCCCTGGTTCTACCTAAATGTGTCTTCTTTCAATCTGGTTCCGTTTACTCTGCTACCAAGAAGCTGAAGAGTGTAGCGTCTTCCTCACTTGTGCACTAAAGGGTTGACTCCGCAGCTGGAGTGTTCAAATCCTGTACATTCCAAAGACAGCTTTCACGCCTGACAGGCTGCTGGGAGATGACCTTACAGTCCTTGGAATGTTCTGTGCCTGATAGGTGTGTCTTGCAAATGACAAGAATTTATTCATTTTTTTTATGGCTGAATATGTGTGTGTGTGTGTGCATGTATCTGTATCTATCTATATATCTATATATCACATCTTCTTTGTCCATTCATCAGCAGATAGGCCCTAAAGTTGTTTCTGTATCTTGGTTATTGTAAATAATACAGCAGTGTTTCTTCAGGTCCTCTGCCCATTTAAAAATCAGATTCTTCTTATATTTTTTTGTACAGAGTCGTATTAGTTCCTTGTATGTTTTGGCTTTTGACCCCTTATCGGAAATATGGTTTTCACATGTGTCCTTCCGTTCTGTAGGTTGCCTTTTCATTTTGTTGATTGTTCCTTTTCCTGTGCGAAACCTTTTAGTTTGATGTAGTCTCAGTTGTTGATTTTTGCTTTTGTTGGTTGTATTTTTGGTGTTAGAGAAAAGTGTCTGCAGAGGCTTGCACTCACCGCCATTGGGGGCATCCCCAGGGGCCAGTTGTGGGGCAGAGGTGTGTAGGTGAGGTGCATGGAGCATTGGGGGTTCGGTTTGCAGTCCAGTTGGGGGGATCTGCAGGTGAGACCTGCCCAGTGGCATCCTGCTGGAATGCACAGTGTGGTCAGTCGGGTCTGTGTGCCTTCGTTGCCCTCTGCGAGCCCTGTCTGCTGTTCTTGGAGCCCCTGAGTCTCCCAGCACTCCTCCGTATTCTGGATGGGACAAGGGAGAAGTGGTCTCTGTGGCAGTGTCCTGCACAGCTCAGGAAGCTGGGCGTGCATACGCTCTCACTTCCCCTGTGGGAGAAATCATAGGCCAGGAAGATTTCTCTTGGCACAGAGCTGTGCTGCCTTGTGGGAGGGGTGATGTGGATCACATGAAGTCATTCCTTTTATCTTCTTCATTGCATCCAATCTCAGACTTTTTTCCCCATCTAGTGTTACGCTAGAACTTCTCCCCTGGAAAGCTGGACTTTCACAAAGGCTGTCTCACCCATGGGTGATTGTCTAAATTGGCATTCTTTGGAGGGAAGATAGTAGAAAACTGTTACTTTTCCATCTTGATCTGCCTTATTCACTCTTTTCCTTTGCTGTTTTAATCTGTATCCCTTTACTTGTAATAAGCCATAACCATAAGTATAATGGTTTTTGGTGAGTTTTGTGAGTCCTTCTAGCAAATTTTTGAGCCTGAGTATGGTCTTGGGGACCATGATAATAGTCACTGTGGTAGAGACCATCTTTGATTTAGCTTCCCAGTGAGGGACAGGTCATGGGTGATGGGTGTGGGAGTGACCGGGGGAACACTCCAAAGTTCCAGGCACTGTTCTAGGTGTTAGTGATAGAGCTATGAACCAATGGTCTTTGGCTTCATGGAAATTACGTTCTAGTGGGGAAGATGGACAAAAAGCCCTGAACACACAAAACCAGAAACTCGACAGATACATATTAGCATCTTGTGAATTATTGGTGATAGGATTTCTGTGAACTTGTAAAATACTTACCCGAGTCTCCTAGTCCTGTGAGCTAGCTCCTGCTTGCCTCTCCAGCTCATCTCTTAACACATCTTCCCCATCACTTTCAACACCCAATTTCTTCTGACACAACAACCCTTCTCACCTCAGGACCTTTGCATGTATTGTTATCTCTAAATGAACACTTTCTCTCACTTTTTACTTGGATAATTCCTTGTTGTCCTTCTATTCTTAGCTTAAAAGTCACGACCTCATAGAAGCCCCACCTGTATTCTCCTTCCCTCCCCAACCATCTGGATCCACCATTATACATACACTCATGGCATCTCGTACTCTTTCTTTATAACTTTTTCCTAGTGATAATGTGTGTTCTCTTTATTTTTGATTTCAGTCATTATTTCTGAGTAATTGGATATTTGGGTCTGTTGGTAATCAAGATGAATCATTTAAGCAAAGTGTTATGATCCCTGTAAAAATTCAGAATCTGACACTAGATCTTGTCTCTGATTTTTCCAAGTCATGCTCTTCTCTGTGAGTGTTGAGTTTCCACTCTCGACCTGCTAGCAGGAAGCATTCCAGTGAGTAGCTGGCTCCATTTTCTCCAGGGCCCTGCCTCAGCTGCATGCCTCTTCATCTCTGCTCACTTGCTCCTCGTACTGCGTGTTGCCCTCCTTCCAGGCCAGCTGACAAGAGAGCTGGTGAGAACTTGAAATGTTCCCACAGAAGATGGGGAAGGGGTATCCCAGCAGGAAGTGAGCTCTAGCAGTTTGGCTTCTAATTTTACACCCAGGGAGGAAGCTGATTTCTGTGATGAGGGTGGCCATGTGCTTTCTCAAGGGCCAATCTAGCAAATACCTAAAATGTACATGAAACTGTTATAAATTTGGGTTTTCTTGGCATTTATGCCAGGGGGAGGGGTGGCTTACTTGTGAGAGAGTGCTGCGTGGCTGCATGGCAGTATTAATCATGGGAGGCATGATAATTCTCTAAAATGGCCGCTCAAGGCAATTAGGCCTTATATTGTGGGGCTGGTCCTTTCTTCTGGTGAAGTTAGGCAATAGGAGGCTGGTATGTCCTTCCCTGAGGCCCCAAGACATATGCAGGTTTGCACTGGGAAGAGTGCCAGGCCCTCCTAGCCCTTCGTGTCCCCAGGGTCTTCCCTTTGCTGATGTGCCTTGGGTTCTCTACTTCCTGTTGGAGTGACTGGAACATACAGGGGTCCCTGATGGATATACCAGCCACCCTCCCTACATGGTCCTACTTCTTTCCAGGGGTTAACTCCAGCCGCATCCCCTAAAGATGAATTTTTTTTTGTTGTTATTAACCTGACATTTTAACAGAAATCTCCTTCCTCCTTCCATCCTTTAATGTTTGGGAAAAGTCAACTTTACCATTTGCTAGGTTTGTGAAATTGAGGAAACCCTTTCATCTCTTTGAACTTTATTTTTATATTGGATGCTGTATTTGCTTTGTCCGACTTGTTCTACCATTTTTTTTTTTTTTTGTCCAGGAAAAGCTTTTTCCTTCCTGTATTCTTCCCCCACTCCATTTACCCTGTGGTTCCATGGGGGAACTTACACATGTTTTCCTGAATTCATCCATCGTATGTTCACTGAACGTGTTCCATGTGACAGACCCAGTGCCAGATGCTGGGAAAGTGATGAACAAGGCAGGACCAGCTCTAGGAACTCATAGAGGTATAAACCAAAACCTGGGGGAGTGTGTGGAAGGTGGGGTTGTAGAGGTAGCAGTAAGGCCCAGAAGTGGTCCCAGTGAGGGAACGATCCACTTGGAGCAGGGTGAGGTAGAGAAGTAAATGTTTATGGAGGAGAAGATTCTTCGGCTGGGTCTTGAGGGGTGAGTGGAAGTTTGCCGTGCAAACAGGTACGGGGGGACGGGCACACCAGGAGGCTCAGGAAAGCAAGTCGCTACTTTTTACTTGTTCCACATTCATCTGCTGCTTTCCCAGCAAGAAAAATGTACTTTGGACAGTCCCTGCTACCCAGGGTTGATGCTTAGGCAGCGCACCCAGCCACATTGGTTATTTATGGCTGGCATCTACTCTGACTAGTGGGGCCTAGGACATGCTAAGTTATTATTTTTAAAATATTTGTTTATTTTTGAGAGAGAGGAAGAGAGAGAATGAGTGGGGAAGGAGACTAGAGAGAGGGAGACACAGAATCCAAAGCAGGCTCGAGGCTCTGAGCTGTCAGCACAGAGCCTGACGTGGAGCTTGAACTTACGAACTACAAGATCATGACATGAGCCGAAGTTAGATGCTTAACTGACTGAGCCACTCAGGTGCGCCTAGTTTACGATTTTGCATGTCACCCTTCTCTTTCCCTTATTTCAGGGCTATGTGGTTTACTTGGGACGTTTTCTCACCCACGTTTTTAGGGGTGGGCATGTGGTCCGGGGCTGGTCCATCACGTGGCCTCACATCCTAACCACAGTGATTGATTCAGGGGTGGATCCATTGGTGTGACCCAAGCAAAAGTGTCTGTCTGCTGAATGTGCTAAGTTGGTTGAAGACAAGCTGAAAGTTGTTGAGGAGAGTTGGTATACAGGAGGAGCTGTCTGAGGATAAAGCCACCACAGAGGGGACAAGAGCTCAGAGGTGAAGTACAGATTTGTATTTGCATCATCAGAACTCCTGGATCTAGCCATACCTGAATCTACCGCTAGGTATAAATTAATAAGCCATGTATAGACACACACACACGCACATATAAACACACACATACATACACACACATACATTTCTTTGTTTTGTTTTTTATTTAGGCGTTTGATTTGAGTTTCATTTGCAGCAGAAAAAATCCTGATTGTTCCAAATCATTTTGCAGCCAACTGCATTTATTCTTACATCTGAGATGTTCACAGTGAAAATTACAACGAACTATTTCTGAGACATCTGCTGGAAGCATCTGCCATTACGCTGCTGTCTCCTCTAACCATTGCTGTCCAAGAGACAGCTTGGCCTCGTGTAGAAACACAAGGGATTTGGTGTCAGATACGTAGATCATTTGCCAGTTGAGTAATCTGAGGCATAGTACTTAAACTTTCTGTTCTCTGTTTTCTCATCATTAAAATGGGGATAACACAAAGTTGGCCTGAGGGCTGATGGGGTTAGTGTCACCAGCGTAACATATCAGCACATAGTTAAATATCTGGCTCTGTCTGCCACATGTGGAGAGGAGTGGAGAGTGCATAGGCAGTCACTTCTTCCTGTCCTGTCCCTCTCAGCCTTGACATAGGAAGTGTTTGACCACTGGGTCTTGGATGACCCACCCCGCCTGCTGGGGAGATGACAGAATGAATTCTGGGTGAGTGGTGGGGAAGTACTTTGTTGAGTGGCTTGCCACCTCGAGTGTTCCCCGAGCCTTTGCCCTGGCTCTTCCTGTGGCTCTTGGCTCCTGATAACAGCTGTTTATTAAACACTGGGCTGGGCTCACTGCTGGGGGAGGAACCAGATGCAGGAATCCTTGTGGGGAGCTAATGGGGCCCAGAGGACCAATAGGGCTTCATCCATCATGCAGACAGTTCAGTGCCAGCCCTTCCCATGATGAATCTCAGCATGCTTTCCATTCCCTCGCTGTCTGTGGACTGAATGTTTGTGTCCCCGTCCAATTCAAAGGCTGAGGCTCAATCCCTCAGTGTGACAGTACTGGGAGGTGGGGTCACTGGGAGGTGGTTAGTTTTGAGGGCGGAGCCCTCATGAATGGGGTTCATGCCCTTAGAAGAAAAGACGTGGAAGATAGGCTCTCTCCATTCTGCGAGGACACAGTGAGAAGACAGCTGTCCGCAAGCCAGGAGGAGAACTCTTACTAGAACCCACCCATGCTACCACCTTGATCTTGGATTTGGCAGCCTTTTGAATTGTGAGAAATAGATGTCTGTTGTTTAAGCTCCAGAGTCTGTGCTGTATTGTTATAGCAGCCCGAGCTCCCTAAGACAGTGCCCCTGACGCTGCACTTGAGAAATGGAGAGATTGGACTCCCACCCTAGAACTTTTTCCAGGAGATAAAGAACATAGAAGGGGACAGTATACATATGAACGTAAGCCATGTTCCCCAATATGGAATATAGAATTTAAGCAAGTTCTGATTCTATTTTGCCTTTTCTATGAGAATTCAGCTGCTTTCAGATGGTCCGGAGAATCCATGGAGAGTTTTCTTTCTGTTCTAGAACATAGCAGCCTCTTGCACATGCTACCAAGAATACCATTTCATCCACCAACTATCTTCTCAGCCAAGAATTATTTTCCACCCCCTTCCTCTGTCTTTAGAAACTTGTCCTTCCCAGAGCACTGGAAGATTCAGAACTTTGTGTATATGGTCATTTTGGCTCTGGGTGTGGCAGATTGTGCCAAGATGGAAAGATGGTATCAAAGCCAGACCACATGGACTCTCTCCCAAGAATTAGGAATTTAGAGTATCTGAGCTGATCCCTGGTGGGTGCTTGAACATAGAGGGGATGGAAGATTGATGACAGCACAGGTCTCTCCGGTCTGTGGGTATCTGTAATGGTAGAAATGGGTATGGGAGGTGTAGGGATATACAGAGACATAGGAAGGACAGGTGGGCAATCCTGGAAAGACAGAGGTGGGCTGTGTTGGCCTCTGCTAGTTTCTACCATGAAGCCTTGGGTACTTCTTTGGGTTTTGTGGGATACCCCGTGTGATGGGTTGAATTGTGTTCCCCATAAAAGTCATGTTGAGGCCCTAGCCCCCAGTACTCAGAATGTGCCATTATTTGGAAATGGGGTCATTACAGGTATAATTAGTGAAGATGAGGTCATACTGGAGTAGGGTGGACCCTTAATCCAACATGACTTGTGTCCTTATGAGAAGAGGGACACAGCAGGGACACAGGGAAGACTGGCATGTGAGGACAAGGCAGAGACAGGAGTGATGTGGCCACAAAGCAAGAAGTGCCAGGGGCTGCCAGTAGCTGGGAGACAGGGAGGGGTCCCCCCCTGGGGGCTTCTGAGGGATCTCAGCCACACCAATAGCTGGTTTTCACACCTCTGCCCTCAAGAACTGTGAAGCATCTGGGTGAGTTCTGGAGCTAAATAAATGAGAGTGTAAACTCCAAGCAGTTCACACAAACACTGGGGTGGGCTTTGTGCGGTGCTAGGATGCCTGACGGTCTTTGACCCTCTCCTATTTGGCTGAAGGGGAGTCTTCAGTTGATGTGTAAGTTGTGTTTGTTCATGTATTTATTCCTCTTTCCCTCTACCCTTGCTTATGAGATTTTGGGCCTAGGAAGAGTGTCTCTTTGTCCTGAATTTCCTTAGTCTCTACTCAGTGCCTAGGACACAGCTGGTACTCCATAAATGAATTATACCATTCACTCAGAGGAGAGTCATGTGGATTATACCATTTGCTCCGAGTAGGATTTGAGCAAGGAGAGAGAGACCCAGAGTCTGAAGCCCAAATAGGAAGATTGGTCTGGGGAAGTAGAGCACAGCCATTCTATGATGATGATGATGATGACAACAACAACAATAATCGTTCTGAGTTTGGTGCTTTATACCCAGTTTCAGACATAACAAGATTTAGTCTGAGAGCAGCTCAGTGATCTGTTCAGTGAACACCAGGCAGGGCTGAGACCAGAGCATTAAGCTTCTCTAACAGTTCTGATGTAGATGGCTTTTTCCACTTATCTGTGTTCTGAGTGTGTGGTGGCAGTGTGGAGCGAGGTGGTCTCAGACTCTCTCATCTGTATCATAGCTGCAGCTTTCTCGTTTATCTCTGAGTCTGGTTTTCTCATCTGAAAAATGGTGTATCAGTCTTCTATAGCTGTGTAAAAATTAGCACAAACTTAGCAGCTTAAGGTTACACCCCTTCCCCGTGACTGTTATCTCGGTGTGTGTGGCTTGGAAGTCTGGGCACAGATTAGCAGTGTCCTCTGCTCAGGCTCTCCTCAGGCTGCAGTCCAAGTGTCAGCTGGGGTTGTGGTCTCATCAGTGGATAGTTTGGGGAAAGATCTGATTCCAGGATCACGTAGGCTACTAGAAGAACTCATTTTCCTGTGGTGGCAGGACTGAGTCCTTGTTTCCTCAAAGACTTTGAGCTGGGGCCTCTGTCATTCCTAGGGGCTGCTTGCCATGTGGTCCTCTTACAGTGTGGTGGCCTACTTCTTCACAGCCAGCAAGGGAGTCTCCGTCTCTAGTCTGTCTGCCAAGACGGAGTCATACATAATGAAACATAATAGGGGACACCCGGCACCTTTGCATGTTCTCTTGGCTACAAGCAAGTCACAGGTTCGCCGACACTTGGGAGGTGATTGTCCACCATAAACAGGTGTCCCTAGTAGGAAGTAAGAGGTGTAGAGACCGTGCCTGGCACATACGGAACTCACTGTGATCATGCTTATTAATATGAAGAGGGAATGGACAGACATCAAAGATGAATTTTGTTCAGGGCCAAGGACCAGTCCTACCCATGCATGTCCCTTTGGGTAAACCTTTCATTTGGGTCTTACCTTAGCTTTGAGAACCATTTTTGGAACTTGACAGCAAAAATTATAGCCCAGAGAATTCTAGGCAGCTGCTTCTTGGGCTTCAGGTAAATGATTTTGGCCCGTCCTGAAACCAGAATCATTTCAAGGGGATGGTTTCCTCGCCCTGGATCTACCAGCAGCAGATGCTCCAGTGGAGGACGTGTGTCCACTCTGAGCAAGGTTGAGAGAATCAAATTAATTTCTTTTATGACCCAAGGCAAGTTTGAAATTGGCTTTTCTGAGATGAAAAGGGAAAGGCAGGAGCAGCTTGCAAGGCTCCCGACTCCCTGTTCCTCTGCCTCCTTCCCATCAGGGCTCACGCAGTTTAATTGGGGTGGGATTCCTTCTGCCAGGCAAGGCGGTGTGCCCGTCTCACTGCAGCAGCGGCCATGCCAGCAGTAAGTGTTTTGAAGCTGCGTCCATGGGCAGACCTTTGGGCAACCCGACATGGCGGGCGTGTGCACCCTGGTGCTCCTTAGTGACCTCGTAGAAGTAGATGTCAGGGACTGTCAGCAGCAGCAGGACTGGGAGAGGGCAGAAGGGGTAAAGTATGCCTTGTGTGCAAGGTGCACCTCTGAGGTCCTGTAACTGCCAAGTGTGCGGGTGAAATGCGGCCCCTGAGTCTCAGCCTCCAGTGCTGATGGTTTCACCTGTAATTTGATGGTGTGTTAGGGGCAGGGTGATCATATGTCCTGGTTTGCTGGTTCAGTCCCTGATATGCATGCTGTCTTGCTTTTGTCTGTCTCAAAGGTGTTCTGGTTTGGACAGTAAACTAGATGATCACCCAAGTGTGGGGTTTTTCTACTGCACTATTGAGCAACATTTTGGGTTCGATGATTCTTTGTCTTGAGAGGCTGTTCTGTGCATTGCAGGGTGTACAGCAACCTCCTTGGCCTCTACCCTCTAAATGCTGCTAGCATGCCTTCCCCCAGGGCATTGCCAGATGTCCCTTGGGGTCATCCCTGGGGGTCCTCTCCCCCCACCCATGTTGGCTCTAACTAGGGGGCATGGTTGAATCCTTTCTGCTCATATCACCTGGGGGTATGTAGAGTGCTTTCTTTTCTGGGGAAAAAAGCCTTGGATACTGATTCTCTGTTGATTTCGTCTGTTCAGTCTCATGCCCCTTTTTCATAGACCAGGATTCCACTTCGTTCTTGGGGAACATCCCCTTCTTCATTCTCAGTCTGTGTGGGTGACTCAAGGGAAAGTTTGGGCAGGTCAGAGAAAGCCAGTCTCCTCACTGTAGTGACTGGTTCGGAAAGAGGCATTTAAGCTGGGCTACTGAATGTCAATTATGGAACTTTCGTGAGGTCACTGTGGAAGGACGCACCATCTTTTTGTGGGGTGGGGGGGAGTTGTGAACTGGGTACAGCAGAAACGGGGAGCTGCTGGCAGGCGTCAAACCCCGGAGGAGAGAGGCTGCCCGAGGATGCGGCCACGGAAAGCAGAGCTGCAAGGAGGAGAAGCCTAGCTGCCCACACTGTTTAAGAACAGATATACCACTGCACCCGAAGACACGTTTCACTTGGAGTTAATGAATTGAGTCAGTTTGAGTTGAGGTTTTGTTAGTTTGAAACTCATATAGGTCGTGTGTTTCCATGGGATATCTCCCCCATTTCCCGTCCCACTCAGTGGAGTCTGTCACTTTAATTCTGCTAATGTTCATTGCAGTGGCTACCCCAAATGAGGTCATCCCATAACCTTCTGCTCTTGCTTCCTCAGCCCTCCTGCTGCTGTCTTTTGCCTTATTGGTCTTAGTCTCTCCCCAGAATGTATGGGAACAATGTCTGCTTCTGCTCCCCATTCCTCTTTGCCTCCCTTCTCTCTCTGTCTCCCACATGACACCCCTCTCTGAACTGTTGCCACATTCACAAAGGATCCGTCACCTCTGGCACACCTGGACGGGAACATCTTGCCTGCTGCAGTCTCCCACACATGATTCCTCCTAGCCTCTAGGATTAGAGAGGTGATTGCTGACAAAAATCTAGAAAAATAGACAAAACCACAAGAAGCTGCATCCCAAGACCCAGAGTAGGTAACCTTGAGAGTATTCCCTTCCTTTCCTCTTTCACCTGTTTCCTTCATAGAGTTCGTAGTCTGCCTGGATTTTACATGTGTGTTTTCAAAAGTATAACATTATAACTTCGGTTTTCCAATTAGAAGTGAGCATTATTTTTAATAGTTTTAGGAGGTTCCGTTGTATGAACATAGCGTAATTTAGTCGGTTAAGCATCTGACTCTTGGTTTTGGCTCAGTTCATGATCTCCCAGTTTCATGAGTTCAAGCCCTGCATCAGGCTCTGTACTGGCAGCATGTAGCCTGCTTGGGATTCTCTGTCTCCCTTTCTCTGTCCTTTCCCTACTCACACTGTCTCTTTCTCTCTAGCAAAATAAATAAACTTAAAAATTTAAAAAAATTTTCCTATTGGTAGACGTTTTATTTTTTAGTATTTGCAGTAATGTGGTAGCATCCTTGGGCATACATCTTTGTCCCCATCCTGGATTGCTTCCCTAGAAGAAGTTCTAGTAGCAGACTTTCTGGGTCAACATGAGTATTTGTCAGGTTCCTGATATATATTGCCAAAGGGCTTTCTAGAAAAATTGTAGCCTGTTTACTTTTCCATGAGCAGCATGGAAGGGGCACATGTTAGAGTCATGATTTTGGGTTTTGTTTGTTTGTTGTTGTTTTTAATAGGGAGGGGGGCAGAGGGAGAGAATCTTAAGCATGCTCCACACTTATCATAGAGCCTTACATGGGGCTCAATCCCACAATCCTGGGATCACAACCTGAGCCAAAATCAGGTGTTCCATGCTGCACTTATTGATAGAGATCCAGCCAGTTCAGGTACTGACCACAATATTTTAACACCGCCAGCACTTCCACCAACAATAATAGTTAAATAGGCTAATTGGGAGCTTATAATATACCAGCTCTTTTACCAAGAATTTTACAGATTATCTCATGGAGACCTTTTAGTAACCTATAGGTTAGAAATCCTAATAATTCCTTCATTTACAGATGAAGATAGAAGACCCAGCAAGGTTAAGCAACTTGCCTAATTACCATAGCCAGTAAATGGTGGATCCCAGACCTTAACCTGGGCAGTCTGCCTCCTGCAGGTGTTCTTTACCTTTTTAGCAAGACAGACATGACTAGTTGAATGTAACTCTACCCAGTGATTAGCTGTACTGTGCAGTTTGCTGAAGATCTAATTTGAGCAGAATCATTGCTACACATTGCAAATAAAAGTCAGGGCTCTAGTATAAGTGTTTTTCCAGTCTCCTAAGGAAACTGTCACCCTCCCAGCTAGGTGTGCAGGTGAGGGAAACACTTCTCTTGATTCTGTGAATTCCAAACAATTCCCATGAACTACATTTCTAAGCAGGTCCACTTCCCTCTCATAAGCTCTCTCTGAACAATGCCAGCAGCATTGAGCATCTCTCTCTAACCTGAGGTGGACAGTTTCTCATCATGAAAATGGGGACCTGCCTAATAATTGACATTACTTGTTCTTCTTGAAAAGTCCCTGACGAGTTTTAGTGCATTTCCATGCCTGCAGGGATAATGCCTGACTTCCAGATTGTGTGACTGGACCATCAGCATCAGCTGGAAGGTTGTTAGAAATACAGGTTTCCGTGCATTGTCTTAGACTCACTGAGTCAGGAATTCACGTTCCTTCTTTTACAATATAGTAGTCGTGGTAGTAGTAATGTCTGCCTTCTAGATTATAGGGAAGGTGAGTGTACTTGAGCCCCTGGCACAGTGTCTGTCATATAGTAAGCACTTAATAAGTAGAAGCCTGCCTCCCCACTTCAGGACTTGTCCACGGCTGCTGTGCTGGACCTCTGGAAGCTTTACCTGCCATGTGTCCCCTCCTTTAAGGGGCAGCCCTTCTGCCTGCCTGTGGGTCTTTTGAGGCTAAGCGTCATTTCATGCACCGCCACGCTCTGTCCTAGTGTGACCAGCGTGTGGCCAGTCACATGCTTGTCTTGTGGGGATTTTGCTCTTAAGGAGAGCCTCTCAGATGTAGAATGGTTAGGTCCTCCTCATTCTCTGACACTCCAGCCATGGACTTCTTAACCTTTAATCTGCTTAGGACTTTCCTGACGATCCTGTGAAAATGCAGATTCTGCTTGAGAAGGTCCAGCGGTTCTGAGAGGCTGTGCTTCTGACAAGTTCCTGGTGGTGATGATGTTGGCACTGCTGGTTTGTGGCCCACACTTGGAGTGGCATCCCTAGAAGGGTGGTCCTCATTTTTAGCCTCACGTTAGAATCACTGGGGCATCTTTGAGGTGAGACAGAAAGTCTCACCCACACCGATGAAGTCCCACCTTCTGAAGGTTTCTAAGAGACTCTTCAGCTTACCTGCACCAAGGGTTGGGAGCTACTGCTGTAGAGAGATGGTAAAGGGGGTTCTGACAGAGAGATCCTGGAACCTCCTTAGGTGTGGGTACACGATTGATTCTTTGATGCTGTGAGTTCTCTCTTAGATTTTGGTTTGATTTTACTTCTGTTGCTTGCAACTAAAGCACCTTAACTGATAGAGCCTCAGAAATAGGCAGACTAAAGGCTGGTGTTGTTTCTCTGGCCTTTCAATCCACAGATCCTTCCACAACACTGCGGGCTTCTCTGGGAGGGGGCTTTGATTTGGTTGGAATGACACCATGGGGATGTGGAATGTCCCCACTTCTCTGCCCCCTTCCAAACTCACCTGGGGAGACTGCTTCTCTCAGGACTGCTTTGCTTTTTTCTCAGTCTCACCTCTGGATTCGCCAGTGTTTGACAGGGCACATCAGCAGACAGGAATGTGAACCAGCCTGCTTGCCTGTAGGGTGACAATAATGAAAACTGATGGTCTGTACCAGGGAGGGCAGCCAGCAGCCAGGATAGGGCCTTCTTCCTGTCGAAGGCATGACTTAGACACCTCTGCCTCCTGGACTTCTTCAAGAGGTGACTGTCCCTTGAAGCTGACTACATCTACTGTGTGGAGCCAGTATTCTCCCACTCCAAGTTGGCTTGCATTGACCTGGACCAGCAGACTATGATCCCTTAGAGACATGTTGTCAGGGAGACTGAGATGCAACACAAGTGTCCAGGATTTGGCTGTAGCTCTTCCCAGAGGTCCAGAAGTCTGGCTTGTATTATCCCAGTCTCTCTCTTTGGAAGATGTCCTCACCTCTGAAGTCCGTGAGCCCCTCACAAGCAGAACTGCTGCTCGCTGACACTCACCGGTGTTTAAATATTCTGTGTTAAATAGCTGCTGCTTCTGCCACCCAGGGCTCCCACCTCCTCATGCCCCAGCACCTACAGAGTTAATGCTGGCCCAGCAGAGGGGTCTCCAGGGTCTGCTCCCATCTCTTACTCTGTTCCTCAGTGCCCTTGCCATAGAATTGTTACTTTTGGATACGACCCTGCCTTGAGAAGCTGATCCTTAAGGCCAGAGGACTGGAGCAGATGGAGTGTGAGTGTGACAGGCTCAGCCCTGAAAGATCAGAAGCTAAAAAGGACTACAAGAGCTCGCCTTTGGGGACGGGGCTTGACTAGGAGGAGAGCTGGAGCATGAGAGCTTTGCTTTTTGTTTCAAGTCTTGTTTCTCATGTACTTGTGTTGCTTTGATAAAAGGAAATGTAAAAATACGTGAAAAAAATCAGAAGTGAAAGTAATTCCTCCACGGCCATTAGCAATAATTAATGGTATATTCTAGTTTATTTCCATGTACTTACCTAATTCACTTCTGATTCATACTACAATCTAGGGTAATCTGTGAGTCCTGGTTGGCCCAGGAGTTTCCCAGTTTTAGCACCAAAAGTGTTGTGTCCCTGGACCCTCCTCAGTCCCAGGCACACCGGATGGGACAGTCCATCACCCGACTGCAGCTGTTGTAACCAAATGTGTTTTACAAGGAAGGAAACTGAAGCTCCAAGAGCTTCTGTAACCTACATCATGGTAACACAACTAGTTAGTGGTAGACAAAGTTAGTTGAGGGTCACATAACTCGTTAGTGGTAGGCACAGCTGATTAAGAGTCACACTGCTAGTTAGAGGTAGACACAACAGTCCTACTGCTAGTTAGTGGTTGACACAATTAAGGGTCACATCCTAGTTGCTAGATTAGTGGTAGGCACAATTAGTTAAGTAAAGGTCACCAGCTAGTATAGTGGTAGAATGTGGATTTGAACCAGGCACTGCCTGATTCTGAATCCTCTGCTCTTTTTGTTCCACTGCATCACACGGAGCCTTAGAGCTGAGAAAACTAGGATCATATGTCCAAACTCTTGTTTCTAGACAGGGGAACTTGGTACAGGAGTGGCAAAGTGACCTACTCAAGGTCACATGGAGAGTCCGTTTCCTGCTTGCAAGGGACCATTGGGCTGGAGGCTAGGGGAGACTTATGCCACGGCAGGGACCCACCAGGAAGCCTGCCACTTGGCTTGGAGAAGAGTGGAAAGAGGATTGGCACCAGCAGGGCCGGGGGTGGGGGTGGGGGCTGGGGCCAGGGGCCTGCTCCCAGGGCTGGGGGTCTGGGGTGGAGGACAGGCTGTTTCTTCTTATAATTTACATAGACAGCAGCAGCAGCCTGGGGGAAAACAACCCAAACAAACTCTCAAAGGATGTTTTGGACTTAATCCCGGCATCGGAAGCAGCTCGGTAAGATAAATAAGATAAAGTTGGTATGCTTCTAAGGTTGAGCGATCATATCACTATTGCATTTGAAATATTCATGAGGGGAAGGGAGGTATGAGAAACAGCTACAGAAACATATTCTGCTTTGAAAAGGCAGAATTCAAAGGCATGAAAAATGAATCAGGGGAAATTAATGTTGGGGTGGAGGGGGAGATGGTGGGCTGGTAGGGGGACAATTACTGCCCAGAAGGAGTGAGGAAGGAGATGTGGGGATGTTTCAGGCTGGGCTGTGATCAGAATTCTCTATCCTGCCTGGAATATTTGAAATGTCAATTGTCTCATATATCATTTGAAGTCAACACTTGGTTGCAAAATGGATGGTTCCAGCAAAAATGTAAAAGCAGGGTGGGGTGGGGGATATAAGATGGGGAGGGCGGTCCTGGGTGGGAGAGATGGAGGAAAATCTGTAAAGTGAACCCACTCCCTCCCTGTAAATCATGGATGGATTTCTGATCTTGAAGAGGGCTTTGTAGAGGAACCAGATGCCCAGAGGCTGGAATTTCTAAACCTGGCTCTGCCCAAAACCTCTGCCATTTCTTGCACGTCTCTGGGCCTCAGTTTCTCCCTTTGCAAAGCCAAGAGATTGGGCTGGATTCTCCTTCAGCATTTAGGGGGCTCTGATTTTTTTGATGTATGTAGAAATCAAGGCTAGCTTAAGGCAAAAGGGTCGAGTGTATTCCCTGATGTGGCATAGTGATTTTGGTTAATGGCAGCTGTTGGCAGAGCCCCTGTCGTCTACACCATGTCAGTGAGTCCACTGGGGTTTGGCCCCTTTTAAAGGCAAGTCCTTGGAGAGTGGACAGGTGCAGCCATTCAGGACAGAGCTCTGGCACTAAGGAAAATGAAGTCCTGTTTGCAGCGCCACTGTACAGGAAGACTGGATCTGATATGCGCAGTAACACGGATAGATCTTCAAAACAAAGCACCAAGGGGAAAATGTCAGGAACAGAGTCAATTCTGCTGCACGAATCTGAACACCATTTCTGTTGGTTAAAAATGCATTACACATAAGCCATCATAATATGTCCAAAGCTCCATGAGGGCAGGTCCTTTTTTTCACTACTGTATACCTGGCCCCCAGGAAGCATTCAATATTTGATGAATAAATGCACTTTACAGAGATATATATGCATCCTAGAGGGAAGGAACATATCCAAAGAGAGAGGATTTTGCTTTCATGATGGTGCTGTGCCAGCAACCAAGGAGTAACCCATGCAAATTTGTGTGTGGGGTAAAATTAAAGCCCAGGCTCATGTGAGAGGGATGCTGGCCAGGCGGGGTTCCATTTGCAATTTTCCCACCCAGTAGTCGCTTGTCTGTACAGCCTCTAGCCCACCCAGGGTCCTGTTTGCTTCTCTCTTGGCTTGTCATCTTCCTGCTGTATTGCCAAGGCTTCAGTTTGTTTGTTTGTGTAGAAATAGACTCTCTGATGCACACATCACCTTGTTTATTCTCCTAACACTTCCTAGACCAGTGGTTGTCAACCAGGGACAGTCTTGCCCCCCAGGAGACACTGGGTAATGTCTGGACACGTTTTTGATGGTCACAGCCTGGGGGCAGTGGTGGCATTGTGTTACAGGCGTCAAGTGAGTAGAGGTCAAGGATGCTGCTAAATAGACCACACTGCTCAGGACAGCGCCCACAGCAAAGAATGATCGGATCCAAAATGTCAGTAGTGTTGTAGGTGAGAAAACCCTGCCCTAGAGGTCAGGATCTCTCTTAGCTCCCCCTGTACGGGTAAGAAACAGGCATGGAAAGGTTGGGTCATCCTTCCCAAGGTCCCATAGCTGGTGAGCATGGAGGCAGATGTAAATCGAGTGAGGCTGACTCTAGTCCCTTGCTCCTAACCAGTACATGGGATTGCTTCTCAGAAATGGAAAACCTGAACAGAGGAGACCTAGCTTTTCCCTCCTTCATGCAGTCATGCTGCCAGCAGGGTTACCAGCTGTCCTGTCTTGCCCAGCTCTGAGTGAGGTTCCAGGATGTGGGACTTCCAGTGCTCAAACAGAAATGGCCACCCTAGTGCAACCAGACTCTGTGAGCATCTGAGCTTGTGACCTGATCATGCTGTTCAACCAATGAGTTCATACTACGTGCTAATTGCTATAGATATAGGGACAAAACTTCAGATTTATCCTTAGAGGAATTTTGAGGTTTGTTTGAGAAATTGATCAGTTGGGAATAGTGTGGTAAAGGAAGAAAATCCCATGGTTCATTGGTAAGGTCAGAGACCTGTCTGGGCCTCTGTGTGCTCATTTACAAAATGGGTCACTAGTAAGAGCCCTGACTCTGAGTAGTTACCTTGTACCAGGTACTGTGCTAAGCAATTTGCTTGTGAGGTGTTTTACATGTAAGGTGATCTCATTGAATCCTTACACAGCAGGAGTGGGTAGTTGCTTGGGCTAAGTGGCTGGGCCAGGGAGGCAGCTGGTGAGTGATAGAGTCAGGATGCACACCCAGATTGTCCTACTCCAATGCCCGCACTTTTACTGTTATGTAATGCCATCTCCTGTGGCTGTTTCTGAGGAGATGGGAAAACATGCCAATTAGGGCTGAAAAACAGGAGGTGGCCTCAAGGGCTGCACAGTAAGTGTATTTGCAAAGGCTTGTGTACTTCACCGCCATCTAAGATCCCTGAAGCATCACCGGTTCCCCAGTACCTGCATGAAGCATCCCCATCAGCTGACCTTGCCCTCCAGCTTCAGAACACCTCGCCTGCTCCCTCCTGCCAGCAGCGCGTGTTTGATGTGATCAGTGGATTTGAAGCATGGCTCAGACCCCAGGAACCTTCTTCTTTCACGGACAAGCGGAGCTCCAGCCTCCCAACGGCAGCTGGCCTGTCTCTTCCCAGCCTGACCGTAGGAGTCTGGCTCTATTTGCAGGATATGTGTGTGTCAGCTTCAAAAGCGCCGGAGGCGGTGTCCACCCAGTGAGGGTCCTTGATCTGTTGCTGTGGTTTGCTGAGGCTTCCAAGGACAGGGTTCCATTAGGGAGTAGAGAGCCTGATTTTCTTTTGGTCTGCAGCTGAGTTCCTCCTTTTGCATGCTAATCGTTCTGAGAAGACACGGCTACCATTTGTCATGCACTTGCTGTGTGCCAGGCACTGTGCAGAGCGCTTCACATGAATGTTCCCTCGTTTTCCCTGGCTACTGGTTGTCCTCAGCCTGTTTCACGTTTTCCTCTTTCTGTAGCTACTAACGGTATTCTGAAAACCTAGGGGTGCCTGGGTGGCTCAGTCATGACCTCACAGTTGTGGAGTTCAAGCCCCGCATCAGGCTTGCTGCTGTCAGTGCTAAGCCCACTTCAGATCCTCTGTCTCCCTCTCTTTTTGCCCCTCCCCCACTCATTCTCTCTCTCTCTCTCTCTCTCTCTCTCTCTCTCTCTCTCAAAAATAGATAAAACATTAAAATGATTCAAATAAATAAATAAAAAGTGCCTGGCAAATGTAGTTACTCCATCAATATTTGTTGAATAAATAAATGAGTAAGTATATGTTCGGGTCTGTGCACAGCTCATTATGTATACTTTTATTTCACTGAGATCTCACAGTAATCCTGTGAGATAGGCAAAGTTTTAATCCCTATGTTATGAAGGGGAAAATGTACTCAGAGAGGTCAGGTAACCACCCAAAAGCACATAGCCAATAAGTGATAGAGGAAGAATGTGACTTAATTCTTCCTCCGGATCCTACACTATTGTCCTACACTGTCTTCTGTATATGAAGATGGGTGTTCAGTATTTACACATAGATCTCGCTATGTCACACAGCCATCAGGTATGTATCCTATATAATATATACATGTGTAAATGTGTCAGTCACTTACAGCTGTGTGATAAACAGCCACAAAAATTCCAATGGATTATAAAAATAAGCATTTCTTTCCTATACATAGGTCTGTGGTTTGGCTGGTGAGACTCTGCTTTACACTGTAGGTTGCATGCAGCTTCTGAGGCCCAGACTGGAGAAGTAGGGGTTTCCTGGCAAGAGCTGGCCACTCCAAGGGGTGAGCAGAAGTAACTGATGCTTTTTAAGGACAGAGTCGGAAACTGGTACACGGTCAGTACACGGTCAGTTCTGCCTGTGTTCCCTTGGCCAAAGCAAGCCCAACAATAATGGGGCAGGGAATTATATTCCTCCCAGGCACTGTGCAGGCACTTCCCATGGTGGAAGGAGTGGGGAGGGGTAAATATTTGCTCTATATAGCATATATCACATCAGATTTGGGATGCATCTGTATTTTTTCCTCCCACGAACCTAGCTTCCATGCTCCTATTATGCCCCTTACTTAGTTTCCTTGTTTAAAAAAATGAAGTTCAAATTACTAGCTGCTGTTCAGAATTAAGTTTTGCTATGTATTTGAGTGAGGCTAATACACACTTGAGCGCCACATGTAAGAAAGTAACATTGACAAGGTCTCGGACCCTGTAGCTGGATTTCCTGGGTGACCTTGGAGAACCCTCAGTTTTGAGTGAACTGGGGAGGGAACAAGCAGCTACCGCATGGGACACTGAGGATTAAGTGAGCAGGCACATGTACAAGTTTAGCGTGGTGCCTGGCTCCAGAGTACACCCAGCAAATGTTGGCTGTAGTTATTAGTGTTAGTTAGTACTCCTCTTCGACGAAACCAGACAGCACAAGCTGCGCTAATGGTGCTCAAGGCCACTCTCCAAGCCTGTCATCCCCGGCTCCCAGCCTGTGTTCCCAACTCATTCCCTCTCCTAGTTATAAGCCCAGCCTTTCCTTCTAGGCTTGGCCTTGGGGTCTGGCCTGCTTTGTCTTGATTCACTCCCTACCTAAATGTTTGGTGTCATCTTAGTGATTTGCGCCTTCTCGACTTTCCTGCCTGGTCAGACCCTTGGAACACAGGGCTGGCCCCAGTCTGGCCATCCCAGTTTGCGGAGGCATCAGAGACTGGGTCTACAGTTTTGGTGAGAAAATATTGATGGCAGAACCTTCAGGTAGCCACAGACAACAGCAGGGACGCTTGTGAGTCGAGGGTGGTGTTCTTTGCACCTGAAACCCTGCCCCTCCACCCCCGCCCCTGGGAGCTGTCAAGCCTTGACTCTTTGTAATTTAGGCATTCTGTTTGTAATGGTCTCAAGAAAATCCACTCTGCCTACAAATGTGGTGACCTTTAATTTTTTTTTTTTTCGGAATTTTCCAAGATGCACATTGACTCTTCCTGTCAAAGTGGAAGGCTCTAATGCCGCCTGGGGCATTTAGATTGCATTTGCCAATCGCTGACTGCTGTAGCCAATTTGTTCCTGATCTCAAGGTCGATTTTGAATAATTTTAGCTGGGCTAAGTCTCTTGCACTGAATAACTTAGAGATAAACTATTGAGGGAGAGGCAGGCTATGGGGCTGTTTTCTCTTTTGCAGACGTTCTTTGATTTTGGTGAAAAAGAAGGCTGCTAGCTCTGCCATTCATGCCTAGGTGGCCTCAAACAAGGGAGAAGGGGTAGATGAGTATCAAGTACCCACTATGAGCTAGACACCATACTAGCTACTTTGCATTTGCCAGCCGTTTTAGCCACCTTGTTCGGTAGATCTTGGGATCTCTATGATATGGATGAGGAAACTGAGGTTAAACAACTCTCAGGGCTGGGCCAAGATCTGATTCCAAAGCTCAGGCTCTGCCCCTGTGAGTGTTCTGCAGCAGCACCCAAATCAGAATACAGCAGGCTGCATTGGAATATGCTGTGTCCCTTTCTGTTGCCTTTTCCTTTGGATTAGCCCCTCCAGGTCTGAGATGGTGTCGTGTTCACCTTCGTTTCCTTGGTAGGGGGCTCTGTGCCTGACATGGCATTGACATCCTTGATCCCACAGCATGGACCTAGAAGTGAGTACGGTGCAGCCTGGTGTGTAACACATAGCTTTTGAGGTGAGAATACCTGGATCTGAATCCCTACAAGTTGTGTGACTGAGTTAAGGCTCCTTCCAAGTCTGAAACAAGGATTTGGGTGGGTGTGGCTTCCTGAAGGAGAGAGAGAGGATGAGGAAGAAACATAAGCCCAGGGTCATGTCCTGAATGTCTCTTGTTGGGTTCTTGTGTTGAATCCTACCCACTCAAATTGGTATTAAGATGTGGGGCCTTTGGGAGGTGATTTGGTCAGGAGGTGAGGCTCTTATGAATGGGATTAGTGCCTTTATAAAAGGGACCCCAGTCAGCTCCTTTCTCCTTTCTGTTCTGTGAGGTTAGAGCTAGAAGGTACTGTGTCTGAACCAGGAGGCAGGTTCTTACCAGACACTGAATCTGCTTGCTCCTTGATCTTGGACTTCCAGGCTTCAGCACTGTGAGCAGTAATTTTCAGTGTTTTATAAGCCACCCCATCTGTGGGCTTCTGTTACAGCCACTTGAACAGACTAAGACACCAGATACAGAGACTGAGGCACAGCTGAGGTAAAGTACCTTGACCCAGGTCACATAGCTTCTCAGTGGCAGGGCTGGGATTCCAGTTCAGGCAGTCTGGCCATTGAGCCTCAGATGAGAGGGGTCCTTTGGGACTGTTTTCATTATGGGACATCTTTTTTTTTTTTTTTTGTCATTCTTAGTTCCTTGAATTAGCCATCTTTTCTATTGCCTCTGAGCCTTTGCATATTGTGTTCTCTATGCTGGAAATACTTTTTCCTTCTTTAGCCAGATCTGCCTTGGTTCTTCTTTGAGCCTGAGCTTAGATTTGGCCTCTTCTAGGAAGCCCTCTGGGTTATCTCCTCCCACTTGTACTTTCCCCAATCAAAGAATTTGTTAGGATCTAATGTAATTGCCTGGTCGCTTTCTTGCCCCCCCCTACTAATCTCTGCCTCCAGGATGATGGAGATGTTACTTGTTTCATCTATCCTTTTAACCCCAGCCCCTAGCATTTTGTCCAGCACATAGTAGGTACTCAATAAATATTTATTTAATGACTGAAGGAGCATTTCAAATTCAAAACTGAATACATTGAAGCCTTATAAAAAGGTATCATTCAGTTGAATTAAAAATATGTGGACTAAATTCTTTCTGGGAAGATTTTATAACCAGGTGTACAGAGCCGTCTGGCTAGAGTCTGCCAGAGCCTGTGGACTGAGCCGCCTTCCTCCGTTGCCCTACCTGGGAGGGCCCGGGAATTAAACCAGGCTCAGGTGTACTAGCCAAGGGTTCTTCAGACAGTCTTGTGACTTTTTATTTAATTGCTGGTCAGTTCATTTATTTAAAGTAATGAACTTATTTCTTTTCATCATGAAAGTAAGAGAATCCCATTGTTGAAAATTTGGGAAACATAGAAGAGAAACCCACTCACTGTCATTTGGTGAGGTACATCTCTTTACGTCTTCCCCTCCCCCATATATATGTTTTCTTTCTTTCTGTCCTTATTAAACATACTTTAAATCATTCTATGAATATAGTTTTGTACCTGCTACCTTTCTTTTTTCACTTAGCAAAATGAGATTTTTTTCAGGTTTAATTACATAGCTTTAAAAATAACCATTGCTGGTTTTTCTCGTTTTCTCCCCCTTTAAATTTTTTATCAAAGTAATATGTACACATAGTAAAAAGTACAAGAACAGAAGGGCTCCTAGTGAAAGTAGCAGTTCCTGGCCCCTTCTCTGCTCTTTCCCCTCCCCGAGTCCTGTTTCCCAGAGGCAATTGTTGAAAATGTTTCCATTTTTAGGACTTCTGGTGCTTATCTCTGTAACTCCAAATAAGATGCTTATGCAGCTGTTTCTTGATTTATCAATTTAAGACATTTT
This sequence comes from Crocuta crocuta, assembly GCF_008692635.1. Classification (NCBI taxonomy): domain Eukaryota; kingdom Metazoa; phylum Chordata; class Mammalia; order Carnivora; family Hyaenidae; genus Crocuta; species Crocuta crocuta. The sequence goes on from NW_027531893.1 coordinate 12,629,443, forward strand.
CTATTGACTCTCTGCCACAGAAGGTGAGGATTCAGCATATTGACATTGTTTCACTCTCCTCCTTCTTTTCCTCCACATTTTTTTATTTGAAAAAAAGTAATACATGCATATGGAAAACCATGCCAACAGGATGAAGGGATCCATCCTACCCTGGTGCCTCAATCTTTGCTTCACCCGTCTCGAGTTTCCTCTGTGTGTTTGTGTGCGTGCGCGCACGCACGTGTGCACATGCGCGCACTCATGCACATGTGTGTATGTCTGGAGACTATAGGTGGCTGCAAACTCTTTGACTCTTCACCATTGAGAAGTGGGACTTATCTCCTTCCTCTTGAGCCTGGGCTGGCCTATGACTAGGATTGCAGAGAAGTGATACCCTGCTACCTCTGGTCTTAGCCTTTAAGTGGGCTTCCAGCTCCTTGGGACTTTTGGTCTTAAAGTCCTGAGCCACCATGTAAGAAGTCCAAGGATCCTGCTGGAGAGAGACATGTGCAGAGACCCCGAGGTGAGAGGAGCAGGAGGAGGGCTCTCTGGAGCCCAGCTTCTGAGTATGTCAGGGCCCCCAACATGTCACCAAAGCTCTTTGGCCCCTTCACAGTGGCCTGGAAGTTAGCTGAATACCACTGAGTGACCCCAGTGGACACCATGTAGCGTGGAGGACTTGCCCAGTTGGATCCTGCTTGTGCTTCTGACCCTCAAAATCATGAAATATAATAACCATGGTTGTTGTGTTAAGCCATTAAGTTTGGGGATTAACCAGATCAGTATCTTTCCAAGAATACCCCATGAGTCACAGATTTGGGGAGGAGCTATCTCTTCCTAGCAGCAGAGCCTGATAGAAAGAGAGTACACAAATACTTTATTGGGCCGTGTCATCCCAAGGGTGGAAGAGTGATGGCTAGAGGAAAGTGGGGCAGAGAAGGAGAGGAAGCAAATGCAAGGTGGTGCCTATGACTGAATGGGCCACAGCTTTTTGGAAACGCAAGTCATCCTGTGGGACACCTCTTAGAGAGGCTCTGTGGAGTTACTGTATTTCAGCATTGTCCCTTGTGAGGGAGGAATGGTGAGTCATTTATCTGCTGACTCTTTCCTGCCTCTTGTGTTTAGTGATCAGTGTTTGCCCTCCCATGTACTGCTGAGTTTGGTTACCCAGACCCTCCTGGCAGCTGCTGGGTGTGATGGAGGACAGCCCTTTCCCCCCACCCATGGTAGACTGAGTAATTTTTGATTAGATGCCAGACATTGAATTTTATTCTGTTGGCTGCTGGATGTTTTTGTGCCTGGAACTGTCCTAGGTGCTGACGAACTGGCATTGACCAAAACTAACAATACCTTTGTTGAACTTTCATGCTATTGTACATACATATCTTTATGAATAATACCAACCCAAGCAGCCATCATTTTTAGTGGCTGCATAATATTTGGCTGAATGGTTATATCACTGGTTAATGGTGCATTTCCTTATTGATGGTTTATCAAATGACTTTCTCCAAGTGGACTCATCAAAAAGCTTAGAGGCTTAGGATTCTAAGTCCACCAAACAGAGGTTGAGAGTCCATTCTGAGGTCTGTTGTGGGAGTAGTCACTCCTGTACCTGGGACCAAAGATTTTTCTTTCTTGACCTGAGAGCTGGAATTGAGTAGATTGAATTATCTTACCAGATATGCCCCTGGCTAGCAAAAGAGATGGTGAAAGATTTTAGGATGGAATGAAGAACTGTAGATACTCCCATTTAGAAAGTCTTCAGGTCCTTGACTGAAACCTGTGCTCAAACATCTAATCAGTCACCCAGGCCTCGAGTCAAGGTCTTTGATAGCTCCTGAATTTATAGTTTCCCCTCTGATCCCATGCCTCCGGATTCATTTTGCATGTTGACTTTGAGTTGAACCTTTTTGTCTCTTATTCCATTGATCTCTAGTCTCAAATAATAATTATGTTGTATGAATTGGAGGATGTGGTCGGCACTGTTGGTGCTTTGCCCATATGTCCTTGGTACTTACTCTTCATACCACAAGCACTTGCAACAGTGCCTGGAGCTTTCTCCAGCGAGTCCTTTGTGGGAGAGGCTGGAAGTGTAGAGAAATACACATACAAGAGAGTACACCCCAATCAGTGGGGGTAGTTGTCTTCCTCATCTCTAAGATGAGGCCTGCTCTGTGCTGGCTCCTAGAAGTCCTCCATGGGACTGAGCTCCACTTGTCCATATTAATCCAACACACCCTGGGTTGGCTTCTTCCCCTCCCTGTCTCACTTCTCCACTGTCATGCCAGTGTTTCCTGGGATTACTTCCTAGATAAACCCCTTGCTTTCAGATCCTTCTCCTAGGATCTGATTCTGGAGAAACCTGCCTAAAACAATGAAGAATATGAAGAGCAATGAAGGTATATGTAATATGGGGGATCCAACCTAATGTCAAGTGGTGAAGCTTGACTTCCCTGAACCAGTGACTTTTCTAAGCTGAGACCTGAAAGATGAATAGGAATTGGCTAAGCAAAGCAGGCATGGGGAGAATAACATGGCCATGTTCCAGGCCTAGGAAATGGCATGTGCGAAGGTCCTGGGGCAGGAGTGCTGGCATGGCCAGAGTGCATACAGTGAGGCCAAGTGTGGGAGCCATGTTGGGAGATTGTATGGCTTGAAGGTAATTTTGGGTCCCTGCTTTTACATGTCTTTCTACTTCATTTGGTTCTCTGTCTACACACTTTTTTGAACCCTACTGTGGTCTGGCTTCATTTAAATGCATCTGAAATGAAATCTCTAATGTTAACAGTGTTGTCAGATGCAAAGGCCTCATTTCTCTTTGGTTCTTTTTCACAGAATGCTATCTATGAATTTCTGGGGAGGATATGAGGATTGTGATTGTTTTGATTGTTTTTTTTTTGTATGACCACATTATGTTAATTTCCTCATTGTCTTAGGGTATGAGAACATAAAAGCAATAACTCATTTATATGAAGACTGAATGTGCTAAGAGGTTGTCATGGAAACCAGGGGGAAATATTCACATTGGCTTGAGTAAATTGAATAACCCCTGTTAAAAGATTGAACACAGAACTTATTTACCCAATTGTGTGGTGTAGAGAAAAGATGAGAAAACCAACAAGATAAATGAGATTTTTTTTTTTTTTTTTTTTTGTGGGAGGAGGTGTGAGGATGAAGAGGGATAGTGAATGCTAGGGATGTGTTATTTTTATTTAAAGAGTCATTCCCCTTCTGAAGGCTGTGTTTTCGTTGCTGAAAGGAAGTGGGGCTGTGGGGTGGTCGGGGAAGGGCAGGTGGAAGGGACATGGTGTGATGAAACTGCTCCCAGGAAAGATGAGCTTAGGGTGTTCTCTGTGTCCTGTGTGTATTTCCCCTGGGAGCATCCTCTGGAGAGTCTTGGTCAGAGCATTTGAACAGACACAAACATTTTCAGTGTTTTTCCTTTGCCTTTGGCAGAGTTGCTTACTGTGTTTCAAGCTGATTTTCCAAAAACACTAGTTCTTTTGCTTTTTATTTTTTAAAGCAAAATGTTTCAGCTCTTAAAATGCTTCAGCTCTTCCCAAATAACTGCTAAAGGAAAGGACGTGGAGGACATGTGAAGATGCAGTCTCGGCCAATGCCGTAGTCACTGGTGATGAAGTGGTAGGTGGGGCTTAGGGAGTGCCCTGAGCCTGGGGGGCAGCCCCCTGCAAGCGGTTACATCCTCAGGTGGACAGCGGCGTGTAACACTGCCGCAGTGAGGGTTGTGCGGGGCTGGCTTAAGGACCAGGTCCTGGGCTCCGGAATGCCTGACGGGGGTTCCTCAGGGCCACCTCGGTGTCGTGTCTGTAGGTCTCCCTGTAAGGTGCTTGTGAAGGGCAGCTTTCTCAGCAGCACCTTCCACACCCAAGCACCATGGTCCCCTCCTCACCGCACCTCTTCCTTCTCACGGTCTGCGCCCGGCCATTTCTGGGAGTAGGTAATGCAGGAGCTGATGGCAAAAGATGTCCCAGTGACTTTCCTGCCTGGATTCACACCGTCTCCATCTGTTTGGGCTGCTTTCCTACATTGCCACAGACTAGGTGGCTTGTAAACAACAGAAACTCTGTCTTATTGTGTCCTCACTTGGTGGGAATGGTGAGAGAGCTGTCTGCAGTCCCCTTTTTCAGTGATTTGTATATATATTTTAAATAAGAATTGTATATGTTTAGATAAACCACATCTTCTTGATCCATTCGTCCGTTGATGGACATTTAGGCTCTTTCCATGTTTTGGCTATTGTTGAGAGTGCTGCTATGAACATTAGGGTACATGTGCTCCTATGCCTCAGCATTTCTATATCCCTTGGGTAAATTCCTAGCAGTGCTATTGCTGGGTCATACGGGAGTTCTAGTGTTAATTTTTTGAGGAACCTCCACACTGTTTTCCAGAGGGGCTGTACCAGTTTACATTCCCACCAACAGTGTAAGAGGGTGCCCGTTTCTCCACATCCTCGCCAGCATCTCGTGTTCTCTGA
>NW_027531893.1:12639742-12690191 GCF_008692635.1 Crocuta crocuta
AGAATCTATGAAATCTGACCATGTGTAGCAACATGGATGGACCTTGAGGATGTTATGCTGAGTGAAATAAGTCAGGCAGAGAAGGACAAATATCATATGTTTGCACGTATAGGAGGATTAGGAGGAACTTAACAGAGGACCAAGGGGGAGAAGAAGGGGGGAAATGGTGGGGGAAAGGGAGAGAGGCAAACCATGAGAGACTCTTGAATGCTGACAAAAACTGAGAACTGATGGATGTAGGGGGGAGGGGGGTGGGCATGGAGGAGGGCACTTGTGGGGATGAGCACTGGGTGTTATGTGGAAACTAATTTGACAATAAAATATTTGTAAAAAAAAAATCACATGCTTTAAAGGAAAAAAAATCACATGCTTTAAAGGAAAGAAAAAAAAAGAATTATATATGTTTAAGGTGTGCAGTATGATTTGATAACCATGTACATAGTGGAACGATTATTACAGTCGAGCTCGTCAACATTTAGTCTCCTCACATGGTGACTGTTGTGTGTATGTGTACATGTGGTGAGTGCTCCTGAAATCTGTCCCATTCACAGGTGGCCAGTGTCCGGTGCACTCTTACCCACTGGAGGCAGTGTGCTGTACATGTCTACAAGTACAGAACTACAACTTTGTACTTTAGCTCCCATCCCCCCATTTCCCCCACCCTCCCTGCACGTTGTAACCAAAACCTACGGAGAATGGTGACATGAACTTGATATTCACAAAGGATCCTCCTCTAGTATTATCTCCGTTTGATGTGGGTGGTGGAAGAGAGGCAGAAGAAGCCCAGAGAAACAGTGCTTTGCTCCGGGTTGTGCAGCTTGGCTATGGCAGACCCGGAACTGGAACCCATGGCATCGACTGCAGCAGCATTTAATCAGGAAGAAATTGGAAAGACCCTTAATGTCCAGCCAAAGGGGAATAGCTAATACTTATGATCTGTGTGATTCTGCTATGCGGTGGGCTATTACAGGTTATAAATAAAATGCATGAAGCATAACAACATAAGACAGTGCTCATCTTGTAATATACAATGGGGAAAGAAAGAGAAATGACAACCATGTAAATTAATGCATGGGATTAAAAAAAAGAGGAAAATACACACAGAATAAGAGTGGTCTCCAGACAGTGTGTCAGTTCAGTTCCTCTGAGAAGAAGGCAACGCAGGAAGTAACCGTGCACGAAATATACCGGAGAGGACAGTGGAGAGGGAGCAGGGGTAGGCAGGGAGAACCTTCAGGCTGTGATGCGAGTCTCACACTATGAAAGGAGAGGGGGAGGGAAGAGGGGTTCAGCATGGTTCTGGGAAAGTTTCAGCCGGGCCAGTGGGCATTTCCTGAGCCAAAGTTACCTGTTGGACCCATCAGAATAGAAGAGCCTGTTTCTAGCACTCCTGCTTTGCTCCGTCACTGGCTGTTAGAAGCCCGGGGAAGTGTGGCCCTACACGAACACCATGGTGGGTCCAGGGGTGCCAGAGCTGGAGACTCTTGGTCAGCTCTGCTTCCTAGAGTCAGTTCCCCTGAAGGAAGGTCTGAGCAGGGAGACTGCGGCTGCTGGTGCATTGTGACAGCAGAAAGAAGCATTCGGGGAAGGCACATCACAGTGGTCTTGAGAAGCCTAAGTCTTTGGGCTGCCTCTGTCCCCAAACACAGGCTGGCCTCAGTAGCACCCATAGCTTCCTGTTCTTGTGCCCCATGGTGTGCTCAGTCATTTGGACAGAAGGGGCCTGCTCATCCAGCTTCCCACAACAGGAAATTGTAACAGCTGCCACAAAATGAAGGGAAGGACTTTGCCAAGTTAGTCTTCTCTGATTTACTGCTTGCACCATATCCATTTTGAAGGAGACACTTAGTAGTATTGAATGGTCTAATGTTTTTAGAAAATGATTTTTGGTGAGCACAGCTACAGAGGAAGGTAATTAAGGTCAGGAATGAGGTCTTGAGCCCCCCCCTGTGGTCTTGAGGTCTCCCTAAATACTGTATGGTTCCAAGCTCCATGAAGGAAGGAACTTGCTGACCACTGAATATCCTTCACCTCAACCAATGCCTGGCTGTCTGTGTAAGTAGTCAGTACGTTGTTTATTAAATTAAGAGGAGGGTTAAAAGGGAAGCAAATGATATGCAGAGTTTGTGTACCTCTTAATAAGTAAACATTGAGAATCTTTTGAGTTTGGTCCTGCTCAACACTGTCCCTGCCCACCTTCACCTCCAACAAGGCTTGTGATGGTTAATTTTCTGTGTCAACATGACTGGGCCACATGGTGTCCAGATTAAACATTATTCTAATGTGTTTGTGAGGGTGTTTCCAGATGAGATTAGAATTTCAATCAGTGGTAAAAAATCAGTAAAGTAAATCGCCCTCCCCAGGGTGGGAGGGCCTGATTAGCACAAAAAATTGAGTAAGGAGGAATTCACCCCTTTTCCTGCCTTACTGCTTAAGCTGGGACAACAGAGCTCATCTCCTGTCCTTGTGGACAGGACAGTGGAGTTTACACTGTCAGCTTCCCTGGTTCTCAGGTCTTCAGACTCAGACTCAATTACACCACCAGCCTTCTTGGGTCTCCAGCTTGCAGACAGTGGACTGTGGGACTTCTTAGCCTCCATAATCACGTGAGCCATTTCTTCATAATAAATCTCTCTGTTGCTCCCTTGGAGAGTTATGATGAGGAATTGCGTTAACTGTAATATATGTATAATATTGGTTCTTGTTCTCCAATACAAGGTTCTAGAAAATGTTTCTTCACAGACTTCCTCTTGTACCCCATCACCTTGTCGTTTCTTTGGGTTCTAATGTAAGCACTTCTTGCTCTCCAGCCAGACTTCTTGGCCATACCTTCTAGAGTTTGGTAGTTTTTAATTCATTCCACTTTCCCTGGACATCAAGACCTCCAGGTATAGTTCTTGGTATGGAGGAACTATGAATAAGATAGTGTTCAGATCATCTGCTACTGCATAAAAAAACCCAGCCTGCTCACATGATAGGGAGAGACAAGTATTTGGCATTATCACTCATGACTCTGTGTTGTCTGAGAAGTAAGTGATTCTCATTTCTCATGTCTCATGCAGCTGCAGTCAGGTAGTGGCTGGGGGTGGAGACATCAGAGGTCTTGACTGGACTGACCATTTAAGATGGCTCAAACACATGGCTGGCAGTTGGTACTGGCTGTTGGCTCAGAGCAGTTGGCACTGTTGCCTGGGGAACTTTCATGTGGCCTCATCATGCACTTTGGATTTCTCATAGCATAGTGGCTGGATTCCAAGAGTGAGTGGTCCCAGGGATAGGAAGTAGCAGCTGACTGTCTCTTAGAACCTGGACCAGAAACTAGAACAGTGTGATTTCCAATCTATTCTATAGGTCAAAGCAATCACAAGGTTCATGAGTCAAGGGAAAGGATGTTCCTCTTTTAATAGGAAGAGTGTCAAAATATGTGGCTATTTGAAAATGTCTACAGATGGCCTCAGCTGTTGAGGAGTGCAGAGTTAATATGGAGATAGTGATAGTAATATAGAGATAGTGGTAATAGTGATAGAGTTAATTTAGAGATAGCAGGCTGAACGATAGCCACCCAAAGACATCCTGTAGCCTGTAAATATTACCATAGGAGGAAAAAGAGTCCATAGGTGCGATTAAGTTAAAGATATTGAATGGGGAGATTATTCCAGATTATCTGAGTGGGGCGTTAATCCGTTCCTCGTGAGAGAAAGGCCAAGGGAGGTTGTACACAGGGAGTGGACAAGGCAACATGAAGACAGAGATGGGCGTGATGCAGCTGCAAGCAAAGGAATGCCACACCCACCAGAAGCTGGAAGAAGCAAGGAACAAGCTCCCCCTGGAGCTTCTGGGGACACAGCCCCTCTGCCACCTTAATGTCAGCTCACTGAAACCGCCTTCAGTCTTCTGGCCTTTGGAACTGGGAGAGAATAGATTTCTGTTGTTTAAGCCACCGAGTTTGCAATGATTTCTTACAGCAGCCTCAGGAAACGAATACAAACCCAGACAATGACAAGGGTGTGTGAAGTGTTATGAAAGAGAGAAATGAATAGGTGTGACCCGAGACCCAGACCTGTGGCGAGAGAAGAGGGCAGGAAATGCTTCTTCAAGACATGATTCCTCTCTGTCCTTAATAAGTATGGCATAGGGCTGGGGTGAGTGAGTTCTGGGGCCATACTTTTCTGTTTGCGTCTCAACTCTGCCACTCACTAGGTGTATTTTTCAGTTGTGAAGCTTCAATGAGTAGATTGAAACTTGTAAGTGCTTGGCATATAGCAAGCACTTTAAAAAAGCTGTCTGTTATTATCATGATTTACTCTGGGATTTGGTGAAGGATATAGTTCTTCTGGTCTCTCTTTTAGCCACCATATCTGTCTCTTTCTGGCTACTCTTTGTGGTGGGCAAGCCTGGTAATTTCACTTTGTTTTTGTCTTATACTTCCCAGATGACTGTCAGGGTGCCCTTCCCTGTCCAAGAGGGCCAAACAACGAGAACCCGAGGGGCCAAGACTTAGGACGTCCTCCATGCCTATTTTCCTAGTATTGGAGGCTTTATCTCTGCACGGAGTTAAATCCTCAGGCCTCTGGGTGCCACATCTTCAGGAAATCCTCTACTGAGCACACCTTACCAATATTCCTTGACTTTTTATCACGTGTAATGAAGTAGGACATAGATATAGTAAAGTGAATAAACCCTAAGTGTATAGCTTGATAAATTTTTGCATAGGTGTGAAACTAACCGCCATGTAGATCTAGAACACTTTAAGTGAGCCCAGGAAACTCACTTGAGCCCCTTTCCAATCAATATCTCTCAAAGATAACTACTATTGTTACTGCTTTCACTTAGTGGATTTCTCTCTTCTCCAAGTGCATATAAATGGAGTCATGCTCTATGCACTTTTGTGTGTGCGTCTGGCTTCCTTTGTGCAACATATTTCTGAGGAAGTTTCATTCATTTCTTGTCCGTAGCCCTACTTTGTTTTTTCACAGTGTATCATTTCACTGTCTAAACAAACCACAGGTAATGGACATTTGGGCCGTTATAAGTTGGTGGCAATTACTAATGAGGCTGCTACAAACATTCTTATATTAACCCTTCTGGTGGATATATGCTCTGATTTCTGTTCCATATATACTCAGAAGTGAAAGCAATGGGTTACAGGCTATACATGTATTCAGCTTTGGGTAGGTATAGCCCAGCAGTGTTCCACAGTGGTTATACCAGTCTATACTTCCTCCAGAGATGGATGCGAGTTCCAGTTGCCTTACTTTGTTGTTGACATTTGATATTGATATCCATATGACCCTGCAGCACCTATTGAAAAGACCATCTTTACTCTCTGAATCACAGTGGTGTCTTTGTCACACATTTTCTGGACTTCCTCTTCTGTTCCACTGTCTACCCTTGTGCCATTTTACTGTAGGTTTATTAAACCTTTACACTGAATGTTGGTATTTGGCAGAAGTCTGTAGCTTTGTTTTCCTACAAGATGGCCTTGCCCATTTTTGGTTCTTAGCATTTTCATGTTAATTTGAGACTCGTTTGTTCAATTTCTCCAAAAAGCTGCTGGTATTTTGAGAGGGATGGCATTGATTCTATAGATGACTGGGGAGGATGTCTGTCTTAACAATATTGAGTTTTCCAGTTAATGAACTCTCTGTTCCTTGTAGCCATTTATTTCAGTCTGTAGTCTTTCTCAGTATTTTGTACTTTATAGTACCTGACCTATTACCTGTGTTTTTTTTTTCTTTCTTGGTTTTTTGATCAAGTGGTAAGATTAATGGGTGGACATGAGCTTTATGAACTGCAAAATGCTGTACCCATTATCAATCAGGGGAGAACATGTTTGTATTTGATTTTAATAAAGTCACTTTCACACCCCCAATTCAGTTTGCACTGATGGCTCAGAGTTATAATAGAGCTAACTAAAGCCCCTGAGATCTCCCTTGAATATCCAAGCCAGTCTGGGCTTGTTCTCCACTGCTCTTATGTCCAGGGCCACCCTTTCTACTTGACCTTTCTTTTGGAAAGTTGCTATCCATTGGTCACATCCACTGACCTATGCATTTGTGTACTGACAACATCTACTGAAGACCTGCTGCATGTACGCTGGCTGTTGCCAACAGTCTTCTCTCATTTTTCTGGGCTGACAGCACCCTGGTTTTGTTTTTTGTTTTTTAATTTTTTAAATGTTTTATTTATTTCTGAGAGAGAGAGAGAGACAGCATGAGCAAGGGAGGGTCAGACAGAGGGAGACACAGAATCTGAAATAGGCTCCAGGCTCTGAGCTAGCTGTCAGTACAGAGCCTGATGTGGGGCTCGAACCCACGAACTGTGAGATCATGACCTGAGCTGAAGTCAGGCACTTACCCGACTGAGCCACATAGGCGCCTCCGCATCCTGGTTTTGTTCATGTGCCAGTTGTTTGTATGCCCAGAGAAGATGGGCCCTTCCTTCCCCGTGCCCCAGGGCTTGGGCCTCAAGTGGCCTGATCCAGGCATGCTTATCCTGGTGACTGGTTTGGCATTGGCATGTTCTCTGTTCTTGGCAGTGAGCTGTAAGGATCAGAACCCCAGGTGACCTCAGGTTACTGACTTAACCTGCCTAGACAACCTGGTCTTTTGTGGAAGGTAAAACAAACCTGTGTCATGTAAATCACTTTTATTTTTTAAAAATGTTTATTTTTGAGAGGTGGGGGAGGGGAAGAGAGAGAGGGAGACACAGAATCTGAAGCAGGCTCCATCTAGGCTCCGAGCTGTCAGCACAGAGCCCCACATGGGGCTCAAACTCACGGACTGTGAGATCATGACCTGAGCCCAAGTTGAATCGTCAACCTACTGAGCCACCCAGCTGCCCCTAAATCACTTTTAACTTACCAGTCTGTTACTTGCAGCCAAAAGTACCTTAACCAGCTGCCTCAGTTGGGTTCTCATGGAAGCAGACTGTGAGGCAAGGATTTGAGTGGAAATAGTGTGTGAAGCTTCAGAAGACAGGGTAAGGGACAGGCTAGAAAGGGACGGGAACTGAGCACTAGTATATTAACAAGTTTGTTACCACTGTGGGTGTCATAGACTTTAATCTCTCTGGTTAATTCTGGAAAATGGCATAGAACAGGGGTTTGCCAACCATAGCCCATGGCAAATCTGGCTTGCCATCTGTTTTTGTAAAGTTTCTTTGGATACATTGATACCAGGTCACGTCTGTGTTGTTTATGCAACACAGCAGCAGAGTTGAGTAGCTCTGAGAGACCAGAAAGCCTAAAATATTTACTCTCTGATCCACTGCACAAAAAACTTGTTGACTCCAGTATAGAGCATGCATTCCAGAATTCCAGAGTTATCTCACCTGAGGAGCAAAGGAACTGGGGAATTTATACAGCCCCCCAGTCACTGGTTGAACCCCTCCCCCAGGAGTGTTTTAATTCCCCAGTGCTTCTGACCTGTCATATGCACAGTAAGAGCGGGCCCTGGCACCATCACGGGGCTCTGCTTCAAGCCAAGAGATGCAGATATTAGCTGTTGGCACCTGGGCAAGGGTGGACACTAACGGTAAGGTCCAGGATGGACTGTGCACTGACACAGCTGCCACACCAATGCCCAGGATCCAGAGACGGCTGAGAAATGCTGCTGACCCCTAGCACCGCCTTGTTCCAGTGCAGGGTTGGGAACTGCCAAACATTTTATAACAAAGCAGAGTTATCTGGATGTCAGTTGTGATTTGTTGGAGCCTTGAAAACTCAGGTGAAGTTTACTCTCCCTAATTCTGGCCAATTCAAGGAGGAGGTTCTTCTCAGGACCCCATCTCTCTCTTGCTCTGGTCCTCTCCATGGGGTAGGGTCCCCTCCCTAAAGAGAATAAAACAAAAACAAACAGAAAAACCCCTGAAGGTAACCTGGCTACACACGTATGTGACAATATATCTCGTGACCTTGTAATATGAGACTACTTAATCAGACTGCATGTTTGTGTGTGTTACCATATATGGGAGACAAAAAAATAGAAAATGTATACAAAACTATGCCATGTGGCATTCAGGACTCAGTTCTTGGGGTATGAACCCAGCTAAGTGGTGCCAGAATGAGTAAGTTGCTTCCTGGAAAGAAAAGCCTCAGTGTCACGACTCTCTGCGTGAGAATCCTGCTACGTGCATGTTGTCTGTCTCATGTCTCATGTGAGCCCCAGCGCCTCCAGGAGACCTACTCACAGGGTGTGTGAGCTCATGTGACTCCATGGAAGACTGGCACATGCAGGCTTTAGACCCTTCTTTTCTCTCCCCAACTCTGCTCCTCCCTCCTTTCCTTTGAGCACCCCTGATACCTTTCCTTTCTTATTATACAGGTTATCTCTTTCCAGTTTCCACTTCCAAATTTCTTTTTCTAAAGACACCCAGGATCTCAGCAGATTGATTCACTTTTTATCAAGTGGAAAGGAAAAAAAAGGATCCCAAGAAACAAGCAAAAACAATTTTTAATATTTTTCCCATACACAGAAGCACGCATCTTATTTGCAGTATCAGGTGAGGCCCCCATTGGAAACATATTTGTGTATTCTGTGATCCTGCCAAATCCTCTAAGTTTTATCTCTTCCTTTGCCAGATGGGTTTCAGGACTCATTCAGTCAAGTGATTGGAATACATCTTTGGCACGCTGTCCTTCAGTTTTTCTTTCTGAAGCAGAGACGGTGTGTCCCAGCCAGCGGGATGTTAGACTGGTGCAGCAGGGTATGGTTACACTGGGTCAGCTCCTTGGAAGTACTGTCTGTCTTGTCTTCGTGATAGCTGACTACATGTGGCATCTAAATGCAATCTAGAAAGTTCCTCTCACACAGAGCGTCTTTGCTTTAAATGTTTTGGTTTGGCCGGAGGTAGTTGGAGTGAAAGGAAGAGTGATTCATACTTAACTGGAATCAGGTTCGGCAAATTCTACAGGTGTGACTGGTGCTTGGAGAGTCTCACCAGCAGTGTTCTCAGCCTGGGGACCTGGTACTTCCTTGGCCGCAAGGAAGATCCTAGGTCAGTTTCATCCCCTACTGCAAGTAGAGAGTTCAGGAATCTGATTTTGGTTTTATAAAATTTGTTCTTTTTCATTCCTCTCAAATGATCTGATTTTTTTTCCTTAGCTCATTTAGAAGTAAAAACAGAAAGGGTTAAAAAGTTTAAATGCTTTATTTGTGTATTTTTAAGGTTTATTTATTTTGAGAGTGAGAGCAAGAGCAGGGAAGGGTGTGGAGGGAAGGAGGGAGAGAGGGAGGCAGGGAGGGAGGGAGGGAGGGAGAAAGAGAGAGAGAGAGAGAGAGAGAGAGACTCTCAAGCAGGTTCCATACTCAGCACAGAGCCTGAATGGGGCTTGAACCCATGAATTGTGGGATTATGACCTGAGCCGAAGTCAGATGCTTAACCAACTAAGCCACTAAAAATTTTTTTCTTTTTTTAGTGTTTATTTATTTTGAGAGCAAGAGAGTGAGAGAGAGAGAGCAAGCAGTGAAGGGGGGGCAGAGGGAAAGAGAGAGAGAAAATGAGAGAGAGAGAGAAAATGAGAGAGAGAGAGAGAGAGAGAGATTGAGAGATTGAGAGAGAGAGAGAATCCCAAGCAGGCTTCATACCACACTGAGTGTGGAGCCTAAACAGGCTGGATCCCATGACCCTGGGTTCAGACCTGAGCCGAAATCAAGAGTTGATGCTCAAGTGACTGAGCCACCCAGATGCCCCCAAATTTAAATATTTTAAATATTCTTGTATTCATTTCCATGAGGTCCCTTAACCCCTGCAGTCTGGTGCCCGAGTTTTGTCTTCTGACTTATCCTGTGTGTCTGCTGTACTTATTCTGCATTTAAAAGGAGAGATTATTTTTACTTGGAATTTTTAGGTTTTAGAAAGAAATTTCTCTCTCACTTTAAGCCAGATAACCAAAGAAGTTTCTCTTGTAGGATTCTATATTAAGCGCAACTATTAAAAACAGTGGGATCCAGGAACCTGAATTTATTTTATTTTATTTTTTGTTATTTCCGGTATTACTGAGATATAATTGACAACGGACATTGTGTAGGTTTAAGGTGTACATTGTGATAACTTGGTATACTTATATCTTGAGAAATGATTACCACAATTAGGTTAGTTAGCACGTCTAACATCTGACACAGTTACCCGTGTGTCTGTGTGTTTGTGAACATGTAAGATGCTCTTGTAGCAGCTTGCAAAGTATACAATATAGTGTTATTAACTAAACCATCACGCTGTGCATCCGATCCCCATAACTTACTCATAACTGGAAGTTTGTACCCTTTGGCCAACATCTCCCCATTTCCATCATCTCCCAATCCCTGGAAACCACTTTGTTTCTGTGAGTTCAGCTTTTTTAGCTCCCACATAAAAGTGAGATCATACAGTATTTGCCTTTCTCTGACTGATTTCACTTAGTATAGTGCCCTTAATTTTATCCTTGTTGTTGCAAAAGGCAGGATTCCTCCCTTTTTGTTGGTGAATAATATTCATGTGTGTGTGTGTGTCTGTGTGTGTGTGTGTGTATCACATTTTCTTTATCCATTCATCTGTCACTGGACACTTAGATTGTGTCCATATCTTAGTTATTGTAAATGATGTTGCAGTAAACCCAGGGGTGCAGATATTTCTTTGAGATAATAACTCCATTTGGGAACCTGAGTTCAAAATACACCTCAGACAGGACTGGCTACACAGTTTGACCACAAAATGACAAGGTGGGGCTCCTCATTAAAAAAAGTTAATAGGAATTTCAAGACACCAGCAGCAGAGTGGGGCCCTCTGAGATGGGGCTGTGTGTGACTGTAGAGGCTGGGTACCCACGCACCTGGGCCTCAGGAAACTGCTTTGAGGGGTGCCTGGGTGGCTTAGTCGGTTAAGCGTCCGACTTTCGCTTAGGTCATGATCTCGCGGTTCGTGGGTTCGGGCCCCGCGTCGGGCTCTGTGCTGACTGCCAGCTCAGAGCCTGGAGCCTGTTTCAGTCTGTGACTCCCTCTCTCTCTGACCCTCCCCTGCTCACACTGTCTCTCTCTCTCTCCTAGAAATAAATAAAAACCTTAAAAAAAAAAAAAAGGAAACTGCTTTGTGACCCACGTTTAAAAAGATTCTGCCTCAAATTCTCAGGCTGTGACATGGACACGAATGAAGCGGTTATAATTGACATCAGGTGTGGAATTTGATTTTGTTGCTTATGTGAATACTGTGTGGAAGGTTTTTTGAATGGCCTTTATCCAACTCTTGTTACATATTTGCACATTGCTATATACAAGTGCTTTTGTTTTCCAGGGAACATTTGGTGATATCTGGATCATTTTTGGTTGACATGAGTGGGGGTGGAGAGGTGGCTACTGCTGGCACCTAGTGGGTAGAGCCCAGGGATACCACTAACCCTCCTACAACATGCTGGATGGCCCTCCGACAAGCAAAATTACCTGGCCCCAAACATCATTAGTGTCAAGGTTGATAAAATGTGCTATAGATTACATCCTTGGTTTGTACCCATTCTCTGGATGTGAAAACAGAGGCATAGGGAGGCTGAGTACTTTTATTTATTATTTCTTTGTAGTAAAGAAAAATCCATCTGGTTCCAGGAAGGAACAGTCAGATAATTTCTAAAGATACATGCAGTATAAAACAAAAATAACTAAGAAATCAGTAGAAATGTGTTTTCAAGGAGACTCTATAGACTGAGGACAAATATTCAGGCTTACATTTGTCCGGTGAGGTTAGCCCTTGTGTGCCAGGCCAAGTCAACATCCTTTTAGTGGTGTCTTGTCTCCTTCCTAATTTAGAAAAGGCAAACCCACCTGCTGTCATGAAAAATACCTTCTAGAAGCTACCGGGTAATTGGGTGATATTTCTGGATTTGTCTCCCTGTCTAATGTACATCAGTTAAACTTTTGACTCTTCAGTGCTTTCTGGAGAAAGTAATAATCGGAAACTAAATCGACTTGGTTTTTTTCTCCCCCTTTGCCCCGTATTTGTAAAGATTAATCTTCAGTATCTATGAGTGCTGGGTGATTTGCAGAAACTGCAGCTGCTTTATCAATATCAACCTGGCCTCCATTGATCAAACCCTCATTTAGGCGTCTGCTGCCGTCTGCTGGAAACGGCCCAGGGACAAGGAAGGAAGGGGAAGGGCCGCTTCAAGAGGCCGAGCTGCCTCGGAGCTCCTGCTGTTGTCGAAGATGATCGTGAATGCCACTGGTGCAGTCAGTTAGAGAGGGGCCTTGACGTGGTGCTGTGGGTGAGTCGCTGTGTGGAAGTAAAGCCCGACTGTGGCACACGCTAGTAAAGTGGTGCTTGAGCTGCCCTGGCTGGATTGTTCTCTTCTTTATCTCTGTGTCCTCTCTTCCCTCTGCGTGTGCCTGTGATCTCCAGTGGACTTGCAAATAAGGTGATGATCTCCATTTGGCTGGAGGAGTTCTTTGTGTTTATCTAGAGGTAGAACAGTACTCACATGTAAATGAGATCACGCCTTATCTGTCCTTCCGTGTCTGACTTAGTTCATTCGGCATAACGGTCTCTAGGTTCATGCCAGGACTGCCTTCTTTTCAAGGCCGAATAATATTCCATTGTATGTATCCACTGCGTTTTCTTCAACCCTTCATCTGTCAGGGAGTGTGGGGTGGTTGGCTGTTGGGAATAGTGCTGCAGGAGACAAGGGACTGTAGGCCTCTCTTCAAGACCCTCATTTCAGTTCCTTTGGATAAATACCCAGAAGTAGATCTTACGGTAGCGCCTTTTTTCCCCCCCAGCTTTTTGAGGAACCTTTGTACTGTTGCTCATGTTAGTAGTACCATTTTACACTTCCACCAGCACGGTGCAAGAGTATTTCTACATCCTCATCAATGCTAACCTATTTTTGGTTGTTGTTAAATAATAGCCATTGTAACAGGCATGAAGTGATGCCTCACTATAGCTTTGATTTACATTTCCCTGATGATTAAAAATGTTGAGCACCTTGTCATATGCTTTTTGGCCATTTGTATGTCTTCTTTGGAGAAATGTCTATTCAAGTCCTTTGCCCCTGTTAAAAATTAATTTATTTGTGCTTTTGCTATTGAGTTGTATGAGTTCCTTATAGATTTTGGGCATTAACCCCTTATCAGGTAGATGATTTGCAGATTTTTTTTTTTTTTTTTTTGGATTCTGCAGGTTATCTTTTCATTTTGTTGACTCTTTTATTTGTTCTGCAGAATGGGGGGTGATGGTCAGAGGGCATGAAGTTTCAGAGATAGACTGGGCTGTGTAGTATCTATATCTAAGAATACCATATTGTACACTTAGAAGTTACTAAGAGTATAGATCTTTTGTTAAGTGTTCTTACTGTACACAAAAGTAATATCAACAATTGTAACAGAGGGGATGAGAGGAAACTTTGGGAGGTGATGGGTATGTTTATGACCTTGGTGGTGGTGATAGTGTCACAGGTGTGTAATTATCCCCAAACTCATTGAGTTGTGCAAATTAAATACGTAGAGCTTTTTAGACTGAATGGTTTAGCAGAAAGTGATACAGTGCTTATCCTTTTTTTAATGTTTATTTTTATTTTTGAAGGAGAGAGAAAGGGAGAGAAAGAGAGAGAGAAAGAGAGAAAGATGGAGTTCAAGCAGGGGAGGGGCAAAGAGAGAGGGAGACACAGGATCCAAAGCAGGCTCCAGGCTGCTGTCAGCAAAGAGCCCGACATGGGGCTCGAACCCACGAGTGGTGAGATCATGATCTGAGCCAAAGTTGGACACTCAACCAGTTGAGCCACCCAGGCTCCCCCAGTGCTTATCCTTTCTTGAGAATACACTATACATTGCTCACTTTACATAAACTACCTCTGATTTTTTTTAGCAGTTTATGGTGGCTCTGTCCTGCTTCTCTAACTTGACTTATAAGAGGCCCCACTAGATGACATCTCTGTTCACTTTTGCAGTCTCATCAGTCACCACCACCTTTTTATCTACTCCATTCCAGCCACACTGAACTTTCTGTTCTTTGAATTGACTTTGCCCACTTACACTTTTGGGCCTTTGCATATGCTGTGCTCTGGGCTTAGAATATTTCACTTTCATTCCCTCAACTCACCAATATCTTGCATAGGGCAAGGGGCATGGGACTTGCCATGGCTGGAAATATTGGAAGACTCTACTGTAACCGCAGGGCTGGGCAGGGTTTCATTCGGCTTGAACAATAATAAGCTCAGCAGTAGACAGGCCATGGCTGGCAGAGTGAGTCACAGATGCTATCCGGGACCTCAGCCTTCTCATCTTCCTGCTTTGTCATGCAGCCTCCATCCTCATGGTTGCAAAATGGCTGCTTTACCTCCAGCCATCAC
This sequence comes from Crocuta crocuta, assembly GCF_008692635.1. NCBI lineage: Eukaryota > Metazoa > Chordata > Mammalia > Carnivora > Hyaenidae > Crocuta > Crocuta crocuta. Next base: position 12,654,051 of record NW_027531893.1, read on the forward strand.
GTCAGCAGGCATGGAACCTGAGGGAGGACATAGAGTGTACAGATACAATCTGCCTTCCTTTCACTGGTCAGAACCGTGTCAGGGGTACTTTTATTCTAGTGGAGGAAGGTAGAGGAGGAACAGCAGACAAAATAAAGGAGCTGTATAGTACTGTAGGAAGTGGCAATTGCCATGGAAAATACAGAGCCCATAGAGGTTTGGGCCATGCAGTTGGGGTGGTGGTGGCCAGGCTTGGTCTCACTGAGATGGTGATGTTTGTATGAAGACTTGAAGATGAGGGAGCCAGCCAGTGTATCAGGGAAAAGGATCTCCAGGCAGAGGCAATGGCCAGTGCAAAGGTTCTGAGGCAGGAATCTTCTGTGTTTACATGAGAACAAGTGGGGGAAGGGTGTCTGTGTGGCTGGAAGAGAGTGGGAAGGAGTTGAAGGTGATTAGGTCATCATGTGAGGGGCAGGTTTTGGGGGTCGGGAGCTTGGTTTTGACAATGTCATGCCTGACACTCAGGAGCAGAGCTGGCGTTTGGACCCCAGGCCTCCTAGCCCTTCCCATTTAGCCATATCCACTGGTTGGGCAACAAGAAGGCCCAGGGCACAAGCCTGCCGGGGTGTAGGAGAAGCGTTAGCTTGATGTGGGTGGACTCTCCGGCAACCACTTAGGCTGCGAGCAGAAGTGCTTTGGGTTGAGTGATTTCATATGTGATCATGGTCTTTGTCACCAGCAGTAGCAGAGGCCTGCACATTACCTCATCCTTGAGAGGAGCAAGGGCATGCTGCGGAGTCAGGCAGAGAACTTGATTCAAATCCCGGCTCTGCTGCTTATTAGCTGAGTACCTTGGGGTGAGTGGTTTAACATCTCTGAGCGTCACTTTCTTAGTCTGTAAAATGGAGGTAATAATGGTATCCCTCTGTTAGGGTGTGGAGAATTAAATGAACTAATGAATGCACGTGGCTTAGCGTGGTACAGGTCCATAGGGACAGTCATAACAGTGGAATGGGAGACCCCAAAGGAAGCCACAGAAAAGGCGGGGCTACTAAAGGGAAGCAGATGTCCTCCCCCATCATCATGGGTGGTGGGTGCATGAAGAGCAGTAGGTCCCTTGCTTCTCCCAGAAGGTCCACACTTCCCCAGGGGGCCTCATACCCACAGACACTGCAGAGTGAGCCTGCACCAGCCCAGACTGGCTTTCCAGCCTCGTAGGACCTGACATTTTCCAGCTACCTTTGCGTGTCATACCCCTCATTGGAAGTGTCCTTCCTGTTCTTTGATGCCTGGAAGTCTCTTAGGACTCAGCTCAGATTTCTTCCGCTTAATGTGCCTTTTGTAATCGTTCCAGTCTGTAGGACGCTGTTTTGTCCAGATCCCTTCTCTGCTGCTTGCTGGGACCCATAGACACACCAAGAGCAAAACTTTGAGGCAAGGGTGGGGCAGGGGCTGTGGCCCGCTCATGGAAGGATGTCAGGGATCACCACAAGATGGCGCATTTGAGCCATTACTGTTGGGGCATCCTCCAGCCAACATGGTTGCTCTGTTTTCATTCTCTAGATAAGAAATTTGTGACTTCCAAACTGTCCCAGAAGAAATGGCACTGTCTGGTGTCCCACAGTGAACACACGTGTTTTCATATACCTCTGATACTCCAGTGACATCAACCACAGCTAAAATTCCACCCCTACATTTAGGGGATTTAGAAGGAGCATGTCACATACTTGTCACCATCTTCCCTCCTTGCAAGTAATTTGGTACTTGCTGTTGACACTTGAGATCCAAATACTCCTCCTTTTTTGGATTCTACTTATGTCTTAGAGTATAAAGTTCTTGAGGGTAAGACATGGGGTCCATGGTAACTCAGTAGAAGCTCTGTAAAATTTTGTTGAATGTTGTCAACCTCTCTAGGGTATAAAATCCAAGCAGCCCCTTAGAAAGCTAAAAAATAAACCCCATGCTTTGAAGCAAGTCTGCTCCATTTCCATACTGATGGAAAGGAAAGCAATAGATCATTTATGGCCAAGATTTAGGTCTCTTCATTTCCTCCTAGAAATACTCTTGTGGGTGGCTGCGGAAGTTGTTTGTCTCACTGTGTGTCCCTTGGTAGGGTCTGATTACTCATAACTCTTCCTCATGCTCCCCCAGTGATGGAGGGGACAGTTTTAAGAGGCCCAGAATACAGATGTTGGTTAGTGCACAAGAGGAAAATTATGCTTCAGTTAAAGGAGTTGGGTGGCATCATGGACCCAGGCCTCAGTCTTACTATCCCTCAATACCTGTCGAGCAGTCCTTGAATAGATTTCTGTGGGGAAACCTCAAAGTTAAGACGCTCTTGCAAAAGACCACGTTATTGACCTATTTGGCTTAAAATAACAAAATTTTGTAATTGCTTATGTGCCAAGTTGGATACCACATTGCGTTGGATTCTTATACAGACAAGTAGAAGTTGGTGCCAAGACTGGAAGAAAAATCAATGGGAGAGAAACGCAAATTTAACAGTTAAAACTTATTTATTTAAACATTTTTTGGAGCACCTGGGTGGCTCAATCGGTTAAGCATCCGACTTCGGCTCAGGTCATGATCTCCTGGTTCGTGGGTTTGAGCCCCACGTTGGACTCTGTGCTGACAGCTCAGACCCTGGAGCCTGTTTCGGATTCTGTGTCTCCCTCTCTCTCTGACCCTCCCATGCTCACGTTCTGTCTCTCTCTCTCTCTCCCTCTCTCAGAAATAAATAAAACATTAAAAAATTTTTAAAAAGTAAACACTTTGCTGTTTTTAGGATTTTTTCATTCTTTCAGCCACTCATTTATGCATATATCTACTTAACATGATGTTTTAAAATTATTTTTATGCTATTGTTTATTAGAATATAGGTATTAACACAGCTCAGAATTCTATAGATACAAAAGATTGTAGAGTAAAAGGTAGTTTCCACTCCTGCTCTCGTGCCAGTTACTCTGTTCCTTCCTGGGAATGATAACCACTGTTGATAGTTTCCTAGGATCCCTTTTAAAATTAGAGAAAACTCGGGGTGCTTGGGTGGCTCAGTCGGTTAAGTGCCTGACTTCATCTCGGGTCATGATCTCATGGTTCACGGGTTTGAGCCTCACATTGGGCTCTGTGCTGACAGTTCAGAGCCTGGAGCCTGCTTCAGATTCTGTGTCTCCCTGTCTCTGGTCACATTCTCTCTCTTTCTCTCAAAAATAAGTAAACATTAAAAAAAATTTTTTTTTTAAATTAGAGAATACTTGGGCACCTGAGTGGCTCAGTTGGTTGAATGTCCAACTCTTGATTTTGGCTCAGATCATGATCTCACTATTTATGAATTTAAGCCCTGCATCCTTGTAGGGGCACCTGGGTGGCTCAGTCAGTTAAGCAGCCAACTCTTGATTTCAGCTCAGGTCATGATCTCATGGTCATGGGATCGAGCCTCATGTCACACTCCCCTCTGAATATGGAGCCTGCTTAAGATTCTCTCTCCCTCTCTCTCTGCCCCTTTCCTCTGCTCGTGCATTCTCTCTTTTTCAAAATAAAAAAATAAACATTAAAAAAATAAAAATAGAGAATATGTGTATGAGAGTATCCACTATCTGTTTGACTGCCCATGCATTCATCGCCCCACTCACCCACTGATCCATCCATCCATCTGTCCTTCCATCCATATATACATTTTTTTTCCACAAATGAGGAGTAGGCAAACATTACTTGATCGCAGACAAGCCTTGTTCCCTTGATCCATTGGAAAAGATTTGGAACCACTGTCCTTGCTGTTTAGCCAGCCTCTCCAGGGCTGAAGTGGTGGAATGTCAGAGATGTGTCAGGGAGGACTGGACATTTAAAAAACAGCTAGGTGAAGCTACTCAGACTTTATTTTGGTCCAGCCGTATGCTCTTGTATTTGATTCCAAGGGACAGAGGGACATTCAGTAAAGGAGCAAAGAGAAGGCAAAAGTGAGATGACGAGGAATGTGTGATTGGAGTCATTCTTGTTCCAGTCCTATTCCTCCCCTCATTTAGGGCTCTACAGTCATGTGATTTAACTTCTTAGAGTCTCATTTTTCCTATCTGTAAAATGGGAATAACTATATCCTTTTTTTGCAGGTTAAAGGGTAGCATAATGCCTAGATATAGTCAGTACCCATATGATACTGCTAATAACTTTATTAAGGCCTCGTGATTACCTTCGTTTGCAGTAAACAGATCTTAGGTTGATGATTTAAGACAGAGCGTAACACAGCATCAGATAGTTGGCAGCAAAAGTGCGTGGTACAGGGCAGGGGCTTGGGATGTGGAATGGAGGGTGACAGAGGATATCTTCCAGCTTGAGTAGGGATGGTGTTGAGCTGCAAAGCTCCTAGAGGAACAGTAACCTCACTTCTCGTTGTGGCAAGGACCCTTGTTCCTAGCGGCATCCCCTCATCCCTTGTTGAGAACTTCCTACTGCTGTCTTTGGGTCGGGTGTTCGTGCTTCTCGCCTGGGTTGTGGCCTCGTTTCTTGCGGTCTCGCCTTCCATCTGCCCTCCCTGTGGCATGTGTTGGATCTCTCTAGAATGCTGATGTTGTCTTTCACTGCCTTGGTTAAAACTCCCCATCACCTTCAGGAAAAATTTAAATCCATTAGCACACAAAGCCTTTGCTATGGACTGAACATTTGTGTGCCCCTAAAATGCTTATGGTGAAGCCTAACTGCCTGTGTTATGATTAGGCAGTGGGGCCTTTGGGACATGATTCGATCATGAGGGGGATTCATGAGTCTCATGAATGGGGCTAGTGCCCTTATGAAAGAGGTGCCAGAGCTAATGCATGGCTCCTTCCATCATGTGAGGTTACAGTGAGAAGATGGCTGTCTATGAAACCAGAAAGGGGTGTTCTCACTAGACTGCAAATCTGACAGCATCTTGATCTCCGACTTCCATCTTCCACAACTGTGAGAAATAAGTGTGTGTTGTTTAAACCACTCAGCCTCTGGTATTTTGTTAGAGCAGCCTGGGCTACTCAGAGACCATCATGACAGAGCTCTGTCTTATTCCTTCCACCCCGATTTTGTCTACTTCTCTGAATGCACCTAAGTCTCGAGGATTGGTACCTTGGCATGCACGGTCCTCTCTCCCTGAATCCTCTGCCCTTTCTTTAGCCAATTCCCTCTGTTCTTCCTTCAAGACTCAGCTCAGGCACTCCTCCATCAAGGTTGCCATGACTTTTTAAGACCAACATCTGGTCTCAGTTGGCCTGGTGGGGTACAGATGGGCACCTCTGTATATCTCTTTCTGTGAAGTAGCTCAGAGTGGAGTAGGGATCAGAGGGTGAGGGTTGGGGCTAGGTGTCTTATAAACCCATGAGGGTGGGAGCTGAAACATTTGTGTTTTTGACTCTTCTTGGGACATAGTAATCCCTCAGGGTGGCAGGCCCCCTGGGAGGGGTAAGCAAACACTGAGAACCCCAGCTCTTTCACCTGGGTATCTCCTTTCTCACTGGTTAGAGGGTGAATATCCAGTGTATTTTAATTTAATTTTAGTTTTCCTTTATGTTGTTTCTTTTTGTCTTTTTTTTCTTTTGGATTTTAAAAGATAGATTTGGTAGTAGGTATAGATAGATAAATAAAGATAAAGATAAAGGAGTCACAGGACTGGCACTGCCCTCCCCTCTGGATTTGGTGTTTTGTGTTTGTCTTGTTTTCAGACTCCTGTGTAAATGTATTGTAGGCTTAACTTAGACTTATTTTCATCAAACTATACATAACACACAGTGGAGTTTTTCATGCTATATAAAATTTAAAAGCTTTTTTTTCTAATTTTGAAATAATTTGAGATTCGTAGAGAAGTTGCTGTGATAGTACAGAGAGTTCCTGGTTTCAGTTCCTCGAATACAGTCCTCTTATGTCAATGGGGTATGTCCGTCACAACTAAAACACCAGCACTGGATGGAACCTGTTAGCTACATGCCAGATTTTATTTGGATTTCACCAGTTTTTTTACTAATGTTCCTTTTCTGTCCACAGTCTTAGCCAGAGTCCCCTTTGGCCTTAGCCTCATCTCCCCTTTGTCTCCTCTGGTCTAACTTCTCTGACAGTTTTTCAGTCTTTCCTTAGTTATTTATTTACTTATTCACTTATTTATCTATCTATCTATCTATCTATCTATCTATCTATCTATTTATTTCTATCTCAGTAGTTTTGAGGAGTACTGTATCTGAGGTGTTATAAAAACCCAAATTGGATTTGGAGATTTTAACCAAGGTCTGGCCACCCACCTGTCATATCAGTGAAAACCTCTCTTGAAATTTACCAATGGCTTCAAAGCTCCAGGTGAATCCACCGCCTTTGGTGCCTCTGGAACACAGCAGGGACCCATCTTGGAAACCAAGATCCACAAATCAGGTGTTTTCTCTGGAGGTGTTTTTGCCTGTAGGTTCATCACAAAGTTGGATGAAATTTTGGCCAAGGCCAGTGCAGCACGATCTGTGCCGAAAAATTCCAGATCTCCCTGCTTGCCATGGGACGCTGAGTTCCACATCCTAGCCTGTGTGCAGCCTGCCTCACCGAATAATGAGGCGCTGGGTACTTTTTAAGGCAGCTGACCTTTGGAGCAAATTATCCAAGGAAATCTGATTAGCTAGTTCACTGGGTTCCTGCAAAACAGATCTTGGTGTATTTCTGCAGCAGAAATGTCAGCATAATTGGAGTTCCTGGAGCTCAAAGAGCTTCTTTCTCATTGTTTCCATCCTTTGGAGGAAAAAAAAAAACCTACACCAAACAAACAAAACCCAAACCCCTAAAGAATTATTCTTTGACTTATAGTCTTTGCTTTTGCACAGTTCAGAAGCTGCTTCTGGCTGTGTTTACGACTTTATTAATCAGGGGAACAGCCTGAACATCATTTAAACAAACAAGCCAAAAAAAAAAAAAATCCATCCCCATGTAGATGGTGTGAGCTTAATAGAGATGGCCCAGCCAAAGACCTAAAATAAATAAACTGACTTTAATTTGAGGGAAAGAGCATGGGGTGGTAATTACTTGAGGCTGTGTGCCATGCAATGTAACCAAATTCGAAACTCACTAATTTCATTATTTTAATGGAAGTCTGCATCCCATTCATTAGCCTGACATATGAGTAGCCATTAGTAACAGTTCATTTCCAAAGCTATGGTGGATAAAGGATGATTGGAAATGAGTGAGGGCCAGGCCTGGTGAAAGTTGACAGTGCTCAGAAGGTAACTTGTGGATGGCGTTTGTGGAAGGGGCAACAAGGAGATTGATCAGTTTGATTGGCAGCAGCAAACCACAGGGTCAGAACACAGGCCTGGCATCCAGAGAGACCTGGGTTCAAATTCTAACTTCTGCCACATACTAGCTGTGTTTTTAGAGCTTGTACTAGGCATTTAATTAATGGTAGCAATGATGGTAACCATGGTACTCTTATTAGGTAATAGTATTGCAGGGCTTGGAGGTTTTGCTGAGGTGAAGGAACTGAGGCTGATGGAGGTAAAATAAATTGTACACATTTTCCCTATTGCTCAGATTCCTGATTCCCACTATGATGCTTTTAAAACATTTAAAAAAATTCTTTCATCTTTTTGAATAGGCAGTTAATTCACATGATTCAAATGTTTAAAAATAAGAGTATGCCAGGGTATCCATTGAAAAAAATGTCCCTCCCACTTCTGACACCCCCTTTTCACAGGCAGCCATTGTTAGTAGTTTATTTATCTTTGTAGAATTTCAGGCATATAGAGGCAAATACAAACGTGTATACATTGCTTATGACACAGTTCAGTATCCTGCCTTTTTAACTTATAATATATCTTGTTTATCTTTCCATATCAGGGTAGAAAGAGTTCTTTCTTATTTATAATGATGTATTTTTCTGTTGTATGGATATATCATGATTTATTTAATTTTTCCCCTCTTGATGGACATTTTAGGTTAGTTCCAGTCTTTTTCTATTACAGACATGTTGTAATGAATAACATGCATGTGTGTCATTTTGCATGGGTACCTGAGCACCTGTAGGATAAATTTTTCAAAGAATTGCTGAGTTGAAAGGTGAGTGCAGTTGTGATTCTGACAGTGCCCCAAGGTCCGGAGGTGCTGGGGGTGCTGATTTAGCAATGAGCGTGAGTTGTCAGCTAGTTTGCCCACCCCCACTGCTTCATATGTTGAAACCTAACCTCTAGTGTGATGGTATTTGGAACTGAGGCCTTTGGGAGGTGATTAGGGCCTGAGGGTGGAGCTCTCATGAATGGGGTTAGTGGCCTTATCGAAGGGGCCCAGAGAACCCCTTCCCCCTTCCTACCATGTGAGGACTCAGTGAGAAGATGACTGTGAATCAGGAAGTAGGCTCTCACAAGACACCAATCTGCTGGCACCTTGATCTTAGACTTCTTAGCCTCCAGAACTATGAGAAATAAAAGTCTTGTTTATTAGCCACCCAGTCTCTGGTGCTTTGTTACAGCAGCCTGAATGGACTAAGATGCCTAGTTGCCAGTTAAAGTCTGAATGGTTCGTTGTTTCAAGAACATGGTAAGGCGAAAGCTTGGGATAATAGCGTCATTGGGAAGACAGAAGCTGGGGAAGCTGGGTTGTGTTGGGAAGAGAGCATGGAGTTTCAAGTAAGGCGGGCCTGGGTTTGGATCTTGACTATGCTCCTCCTAGCTCTGTGGCCTTGGGTGGGTTACTGCACCTGAGCTCAGTGTCCTCACCTATAAAATGGGGATGATAGTATTTCCATCACAGGCTGCTGGGAGGATTAAAAGAGAACACCTGGACAGCAGTTTAGCTTGGTGCCTGACACACAGTGGGTGCCCAGCAGGTAACCAGGGATTCTGGGTGAGTAACTAAGACCATAATGATTTGTAACTAGCTACAGTTGTATTATGTTACATTATGTTGTGTTGTTATAGTATGTTATATTACCTCTGCTATTCTATAATATCCTATATTAGTGGGAATAACATTTATTGAGAAGTGCAGGCACCGTACTTCTGCTTCCCATGAAACATCCCTCTTACCTTTCACGACAACTCTGTGGAGTACTCTTGTTATGCTCACTTTATGGAGGAGGAAATTGAGGCAGGGGAGGTCGAGTGTGTTGCTCAGCAGAACACAGCTAGTAAGTGGCAGGGCTTTTATTCAGACTGAGGAAGCCTGTTGTGGAAGGCTCCTCTAATCCCACTTTTTGTTCTCTTGTTCTCTGGATTATGAGTAAGAAGCCGAGTGTCCCAAGAGGTGGAGGACATTATGGGTGGAACATTTATTCCCCAGAGCAGGCCCTTGTCATGACAGTGTGACCAGGTTCAACTTCCTCATCTCTTAGGTAGATACTATTCTGATCTGAAAGGTCAGGGTTCACATCCTGGTCAGTCTCTCCTAAAATGGTCCAAGACCAATGCTGTGTGATGAGTACAAAATCAAATGATTTTTATCCTTACGTGAAGAATACATACACTGCCCAAATAACTTCACTCTTTTTCATTAGTTGTTTTTTAAAATTTGCATCCAAGTTAGTTGACATATAGTATAATAATGATTTCAGGATTAGAATTTAGTGATTCACCACTTACATACAACACCCACTGCTCACCCCAACAAGTGCCCTCCTGAATGCCCCTTGCCCATTTAGCCTGTCCCCCCACCCATACCTCTCCAGCAACCCTCAGTTTGTTCTCTGTATTTAAGGGTCTCTTGTGGTTTATCTCCCTCTCTGTTTTTATTTTATTTTTGCTTCCCTTCCCTTATGTTCGTCTGTTTTGTATCTTAAAGTCCTCATATGAGTAAAGTCATATTTGTCTTTCTCTGACCGATTTATTTTGCTTAGCATAATCCTCTCTAGTTCCATCCATGTTGTTGCAAATGGCAAGATTTCATGCTTTTTGATCACCGAGTAATATTCCAGTGTGTGTGTGTGTGTGTGTGTGTGTGTGTGTGTGTGTGTGTGTGTGCGTGCGCGCGCCATTCATCTGTCACTGGATATTTGGGCTTTTCCCATACTTGGGCTATTGTTGACAGTGCTGCTGCGAACATAGGGCTGCATGTGCCCTTTGAAACAGCACTCCTGTATCCTTTGGATAAATACTTAGTAGTGCAAGTGCTGGGTTGTAGGGTAGTTCTATTTTTAATTTTTTGAGGAACCTCCATACTGTTTTCCAGAGTGACCGCAATAGTTTGCATTCCCACCATCAGTGCAGAAGAGATCCTCTTTGTCCGCATCCTCGCCAACATTTGTCGTTGACTGAGTTGTTCGTTAGCCATTCTTACAGGTATGAGGGGGTATCTCATTGTGATTTTGATTTGTATTTCCCTGATGATGAGTGAAGTTGAGCATTTTTTTATGTGTCTGTTGGCTATCTGGATGTCTTCTTTGGAAAAGTGTCTATTCATGTCTTTTTTCCATTTCTTCACTGGATTATTTGGGGTTTTTTTTGGGTGTTGAGTTTGATAAATTCTTTATAGATTTTGGATACTAACCTTTTACCTGAAACTTCATTTGTAAATATCTTCTCCCATTCCCTTGGTTGCCTTTTAGTTCTGCTGATTGTTTCCTTTGCTCTTTTGTTGTGCAGAAGCTTTTTATCTTGATGAGGTCCCAGTAAAGTTCATTTTTGGTTTCCAAACAATGTAACTCTTGATTAAAGATACCCAGGATCCTTCCTCTGAAGATTGGGATCTCAGGGAAATTAAAATAAGAATACACTAGGGGCGCCCGGGTGGCTTAGTCGGTTAAGCATCCGACTTTCTCTTAGGTCATGATCTCGCGGTTCGTGGGTTCGAGCCCCGCGTCGGGCTCTGTGCTGACTGCCAGCTCAGAGCCTGGAGCCTGTTTCAGTCTGTGACTCCCTCTCTCTCTGACCCTCCCCTGCTCACGCTGTCTCTCTCTCTCTCCTAGAAATAAATAAAACATTAAAAAAGAAAAAGAATACACTAAAAAGTAAGCTTTGTGAGGGCAGGGATTTTTGTTTTGTTCACTGTTGTAACACCAGTGTTTAGAAAAATGCCTGGTCCCCCAAGGGGCACTCATTTTAAAGGGAGACATGGATAAATGCATGCATTCAGGAAAAAGAGACTTTTGCCACAGGATCCTAAGAGGTTTTATAGTCCTGTTTTCATAGAAACCAGGCAGCATCCCTGCCACGTAGGACATCATGACCACTCACATGCATGTAATGGTAGGAGAGAAAGGGGCTACTTCTCTGGTGGGACATTTTGATTAGAGAAGGCTCTGCTTCAGGGGGTGAGGCAACCTTTGTGAACTCTGGGCATCTGATCATGCCTGGCAGTTAATTGTAACTGTGGGAAAATTTGAGATTTACTTACACATCTTGACATGTAATGCCAAATCTCTAAATTCCTAAATTTATTTACCAGCTAGGGGAAGCCTATTCCCAACTATAATTTTATTTACAAAGGGCTCTAATCTGGTGTGAAGTCTGAAGGCATGTTTGTTTAACAAGTTACTCAATTAGCCAGCAAGGAAAGAACAAAGGAAAGTCATTATGCAGATGTATGCCCATTCAAAGCCATTGTGCCTTTAGATGATTTCTTTGAGGAGGAGGAGAGATTCCAAGTCTAAAAGTTTCCTGTCCCTGCTGTGTTTACTGCTAATTCTCTTCTAATATTAGACCACTAATGATTAATAATACTGCATTTCAACACTCTTAGATTTGTCAATTTTTGTAATCTAAAAGCATATAATTATAGATTATTTTAAAATCTGGGAAAGGAAATCAACCATGAACCACACTCCAATTCATCCACAATCACTTTGATAAATTTCCCTAAGTATTTTTCTATACATAATTTTACATATTTATAATCGTAGTGCATATACATTTGTGAGCATGGCATTTCCACCATTGGAGTATTACACCCATTTTGATTTCTATTATGACACTTTCAAAAATCACAGAAAAGGAGATAGAATAGTGTAATAAACATAAATTCATCACTTAGAATTAACACTAATACTTGTTTTATTTCTTTTGTCTGTGCTTTTTGACCCCTGAAGTGCTTTTATTTATTATTATTTTTTTTAATGTTTTATTTATTTCTAGGAGAGAGAGAGACAGCATGAGCAGGGGAAGGTCAGAGAGAGAGGGAGTGACAGACTCTGAAACAGGCTCCAGGCTCTGAGCTGGCAGTCAGCACAGAGCCCGACGCGGGGCTCGAACCCACGAACCGCGAGATCATGACCTAAGCGAAAGTCGGACGCCCAACCAACTAAGCCACCCAGGCGCCCCTGAAGTGCTTTTAAAATAAGTTACACACAGTTTATTTAACCCTTAAACAGTGGTAGTCACCTGAGGATGATTTTGACCTGCTCACATGATATTTGGCAATGTCTGGAAACATTTTTGGTGATGGTGAGGGGAATACTCATCTAGTGGGTAAAGCCCAGGGATGCCACAAAATATCTTATAATGCACAGGACAGTCTCCCCACAGTGGAGAATCTTCTGGTCCCAAATGTTGGTAGTGCTGAAGATGAAAAACTTTGCTCCAAGTTATTAAGAATGCCTTTTCTTTCTTCCCTCCTCCCTCCCTCCCTCTCTCCCTCCCTCCTTCCGTCCTTCCTTGTTTTAGAGAGTATGAGGCAGCAAGTGCATGTGCATGAGTGAACGGGACAGAGGGAGAGAGAACCTCAAGCAGGCTCTACCCTTAGTGCAGAGCCCTCCATGGGGCTCAACCCCATGACTCTGGAATCAGAACTTGAGCCAAAATTAAGAGTCAGATGCTCAGCTGACTATCCACCCAGCTGCCCCAAGAATGCCTTTTTAAAAAATTTTATAACCAAGGCTCCTGGATGGCTCAGTCAGTTAAATGTCTGACTTCGACTCAGGTCATGATCTTACAGTTCGTATAAGGGGACCTCTGACGCTCCCCTTCTCATTCTCTCTGTCTCTCTCTCTCTCTCTCTGTTTCTCTCTCTCTCTCTCCCTCTCTCAGAAATAAACAAAACGTTAAAAAAAGAAAAAGCATTTGACAAAAATCATCAGTCTTTCAAGATAAAAATATTCAATGAACTAGGAATAGATGGTAACATCTTCAATCTGATAAAGCACATCTATGAAAGACCTACAGTTAATACATACGGTTAATATCATAAATAATGATAAAACATTAAACCTTTTGGGGCGCCTGGGTGGCTTAGTCGGTTAAGCGGCCGACTTTCACTTAGGTCATGATCTCGCGGTTCGTGGGTTTGAGCCCCGCGTCGGGCTCTGTGCTGACTGCCAGCTCAGAGCCTGGAGCCTATTTCAGAGTCTGTGACTCCCTCTCTCTCTGACCCTCCCCTGCTTACACTGTCTCTCTCTCTCTCTCCTAGAAATAATTAAAAAAAAAAAAAATTAAACCTTTATCTCCTGAAATCAGAAACAAGACAAGGATGACCACTCTCATCACCTGTGTTTGATATTTACTGAAGCTTCTAGCCAGGACAAAGGCAAGTAAAAGAAACAAGAGGCATAAAGTTTGAAAAGAAGTAAACTGTTGTTAATTATACAAAGATTGCTTTAAACCCCCAAAGTAGAACCAGTGTCCAAGAAATAATGTATTCTTTGAATAAAATATGGTAAATTCATTCAATAGACTATCTTCTAGTCATTGAGAATAAAATTCTATAAAGACTGCTCATAAGATAAGAAAATGTTTGTTACAGTCAGCTATAAAAGATGTTGTAGGGCAATTGTGTGGAAACAGGGACTCATTATTAGATGATTTTTTAAAATTATGTTTAATATTGTTAGAAGTGATAGTGAAACATGGTTATAAATTTTTTTTAAAATTTTTATGTTTATTTTTGAGAGAGACAGAGCATGAGCAGGGGAGGGTCAGAGAGAGAGAGAGGGAGACACAGAATCCAAAGCAGGCTCCAGGCTCTGAGCTAGCTGTCAGCACAGAGCCCGACGCGGGGCTCGAACCCACAAACTGTGAGATCATGACCTGAGCCAAAGTCGGCCGCCCAACCGCCTGAGCCACCCAGGCGCCCCTATTAAATGCTTTTTCAGCACATTTTGAGATTATCAGATTATTTCTCTTTTACTCTGCTAGTGTGATAAATTACAAATATTGATTTTCACATTAAACTAACTTTGCTTTCTTGGAATAAACCCTACTTTGTCATGATGTATTATCCTTTTTGTATATTGCTGGATTCTGTTTGTTAATGCTTTGTTTAGAATTTTTGTGTCTAGGGCCACTGAGGTCACGATCTCAGGGTTTGTGGGTTTGAGCCCTGCATCGGCTCTGTGCTGACAGCTCAGAGCCTGGAGCCTGTTTCGGATTCTGTGTATCCTTCTCTCTCTGACCCTCCCCTGCTCATGCTGTCTCTCTCTCAGAAATAAATTTAAAAAACATTGAAAACTTTTTTTTAGAATTTTCGTGTCTATCATCAGATTTATTGACCTGTTATTTTCTTTTCTTGTAATGTCTTTTTCAGACTGGTATCAGGGTTATGCTGGTCATATAGATTAAGTTAAATGATATCTCCTCCTCTGTTTCTGAATTTGAAGTTTTCTTTGTGGGAATGTTTTTATTACAAAATTAAAAATTTTTAAATAATTTATATTTTAATGAATTAATTAAATTAATTAATTAATTAAATATTATGTATTTGTTTAAAATAATTTAATTTATTACAAAATTAAAACTTTTAAAAAAAGAAAATAAGAGTTGCTTATTTTCTTTATTTTCAGAGTTGGTAATTTGTGATTTCATTAGTTAATTTATTGAGTGATTGCTATAATGTTGTTTTAATATTTATTTCTTTATCTTTTAAAAATATCTGTAGGATCTGTAGTGGTGTTTTATTTTCATTCTTGATGTTGATAATTTGTGTTTGCTTTCTCCTTCTCTTTTTTGTTTGTTTTATTTTTGTTATTGTTAAAAGTTTGTATTTACAATTTAGTATTTTTTCTTTCTACTTACTTTACCTACAGTGGAAGAGTAAATTCTCATTTCTTTGTGTTTCTTCTCTAATATATGTAAAGCCATAATTTTTTCTGTAAGCACTGCTTTAGTTTTATCCTACAGATTTTGATTTGTTGTGTTTTCACTATTATTCACTTTAAAATATTTTCTAATTTCTTTGTGATTCCTTCTTTAATCTATGGGTTATTTAGGAAAGTTTATTTGTTTATTTCCCAATGCTTGGGAGAATTTCCAGATATTTCATTTTTAATGATTTCTAATTTCATACTGGAGAGTTCCTCTGTATGATTTTATTCCTTGACAATAATTAAAATTTGTTATATGGCTCAAAAGGTGAGCTATTTTGCTAAGTACTCCACATTCACTTTATTTTTTTTTTTTAATATTTTTATTTTATTTATTTCTAGGAGAGAGAGAGACAGTGTGAGCAGGGGAGGGTCAGAGAGAGAGGGAGATACAGACTCTGAAATAGGCTCCAGGCTCTGAGCTGGCAGTCAGCACAGAGCCCGACGCGGGGCTCAAACCCACTACGGCGAGATTGTGACCTAAGCGAAAGTCGGATGCTTAACCGACTAAGCCACCCAGGCGCCCCTCCACATTCACTTTAAAAGAATGTGTTTTCTGCCACAGTTTGGTCTGGTATCATAGAGTATTATGTAAATTTGGTTGCTAGAATGTTGTTCAAATTTTCTTTATCTTCACTGAATATTTTGTGTACTTGTTCTGTCAGTTACTGGGAGAGGGTATACATTCTCCAGCTATGACTGTGGATTTATTTCTTTTTTCACTTCTTCATGAGATTTAGAAGTATTTTGTTAGGTGGGTATGTATTTGTTATTGTTTGTCTTCTTTATGAATTGGTCCTTTTATTGTTTTGAAATGTCCCTCTTAATTTGCAGTAATACTGTTTATCTTAAAGGCTACTTTGTCTAACATTAACAAAGTCATATTTCTTAATTTTCATGCTTCCATGGTTATTTTTTTCCTATCCTTTTATTTTTTACCTGTCTGTGTCTTTATAATAAAAGTGTGTTTCTTGAAAACAGCATATAATTGGGTCTTGCTCTTCTCTTTATTTATTTAATTTTAAAAAATGTTTATTTATATTTTAGAGAGAGGGAGAGAGAGCCTATGCACAAGTGGAGGAGGGATAGAGAAGGAGACAGAGGATCTGAAGTGGGCTCTGTGCTGACAGCAGAGAACCTGCTGTGGGGCTTAAACTCATGAACCATGAGATCATGACCTGAGCTGAAGTCAGATGCTTAACCCTTTGAACCACCCTAGTGCTCCCAGGTCTTTTAAGAACCAATTTAAGAATCTCTGCCATTTGATCATAGAGTTTAGTTCATTTACATTTAATGTAATCAGTGATATCATTAGATTTATGTCTCCCATATTGGTATTAGTTTTATATTTATTTTATTTGTTTACTTCTTTGTTTACTCTTGCCTTCTTGGGAAAATTGTATGTTTTTAAATACTATATTTTATCTGTGTGGACAGGTAGATTATACCTCTTGTAACTTTTTAAGTTGCTGTAAAGATTACAGTGTATCTTTTCACTGTATGCAGTCAAGTCACATTTCACAAGCATTATAAAACTATACTACAGTATAATTACACTTATGCAATTGTGCTTTGTGTTTTTGTTTTACAGTGACATAGCTGTAAGTCCTATAATACGGTGTTATTTTTTCTTTTATGTTTTGTTTTTATTTTAGAGAGAGAGAGAGAGAGAGCGCATGAGCAGGGTACAGTGGCAGAGGGAGAGAGAGAATCTTAAGCAGGCTCCACTCTCATCACAGAGCTTGATGTTGGGCTTGATCCCACGACCCTGGGATCATGACCTGAGCCGAAATCAAGAGTAGGATGCTCAACTGACTGAACCACGCAGGTGCCCCCAGTGTTGTTATTCTGATCCACACAGTAAATATTTATGAAAATCAATTTGAGAAAATATAGACATAAAATTAAAGGTCCCCAAAAGGCCTTTCCATTTATACAAGTACTTACCCTTTATGATGCTCTTTATTCTTTCTTATAGATCTTGGGTTCCATCTGGTATAATTTCCCTTCAATCTGAAGAACTTTTTTTCAGCAAATGTCAGCTTTTGATTTGTTACATCCTCTGTTTTGAGGGATATTTTTGCTAGATATAATTTCTCTGCTTCCATTTTTTTTCTTTTAGTACTTTAAAGATATCATTTACTTTAAATATATCATTAGCCACAGTTTTCCGGTTCCTGTATTCTAGATTGTGATAAGAATTCAGCCATCATTTATTTTCCTTTCCTTTATATAATGTGTCATTTTGCTCTTTTTGCTTTTTAGATTTTCTTTTTGTCATTAGTTTTAATGATTTTGACTGTGATTGTGTTTAGGTTTAACTTTCTTTATATTTATTTTGTGTGGAGTTTCACTGAGCCTTTTAAACATACATATTTATGCATTTCATCCATTTTGAAATGCTTTCAGCTGTTTATTATCATGTCAAATATATCATCTGTCCCCTTCTCTAGGACTTATTCACACCACTTGATACCAGGTTAGACCCATTAATATTGTTCCACAGATTTTGAATATTCTTTTGATTTTTTTCATTATCTTTTCTCTTTGTGATTTAGTTTGAATACTCTGTTGATCTTCTCTTTAGTTAACTGATACTTTCCTCTGTTTTATCCCTCACTTTGCTCATTTAACAAATTATTAATTTCTTATACTGCATTTTTCATTTAAAATTATTCCATTTGATTGCCACCTAACATTTCTAACATTTCCTGCCAAACACATCTCTGCTGAAATTTCCTATCCCTTTATGGGTGTTGTCTACTCTTTGCATTACAGTTTAAAAAGCACTTTTATCTTAGTGATTTTAAAGTCCCTGTCTAATAATTTCAACATCTGGATCATTCCTGGGTCTGTTTCTATTGATTATTTGCTCTCTTAAACTGGGGCACATTTTTTTTCTTTTTAAAAGTTATTAATATACTTTTATATTTGATTGTATGCTGGACATTTTATATAAGAGATCAGTAGAGACTAAAGTAAAAAATACTTCCAAAAAAGAGCATGCCTTTTCTTATGTCAGACCATTTGAGTGGGAGCTAAATCCATCTGGCCAGTGGTTGAGATCAGCTTAAATTTTTTTCAGTTTACCACTGTTTCAAAATGTTTTGATGGTGGTATCAGAGCTTCCTCTCTAATGGGTCCTGGGATGTGAACACTGGTTAGTTCCAGAAAAATGCCTGAAATTCAGAGCTGAGCCATTAGCTTTTGGAACTATAAGGAACTTCTTGTGCTTTAAAGTTTCGATGCTTTGCCTTGGGAGTCATTGGAATGCTCTCCTTGTTCTCCTGTGTTTCTCCCCCTGCTTTCTGAACCTTGTAAGGTCCATTTTAGCCCTCATACTCTGACCCTGGGTAGTATGCAGGAGACATTTCTACCCCTTGCAGAGTCCAGAATGCCTTGAAGAGGTGTTCTTTTAGTTCTCTTCCTCCTCCAGACTTGGCTAAGTGCAAGCCTGGAGTGCTTCAGAGCAACTCTGTACCACACTGCCTGTCCAGAGTGCTTCTTGTGGGTCTGTCTCCGCTCTTTTGTCTTGCCTAACTCTTTCCCTTCATTTCAGAAAACAGAACAAAACAAAACAAAAAACAGCTGCTTTTCACCTTGTGGAGGCTTTACATGTTTCAGGAGGAACTTTCTCACTTCTTTCACACCTCCGCTTCAGTGTACTGTCCTCAAGTGTTAGTGAAGACCTGTGAGAAAGTGTTCACAGATGGTTAAGAGCTGCTCTGTGGCCAGAGTTCCTTGGGATTTAATCTCTCATGTTAGCCTACCAAGGGCCATTACTGGTTTGCTGGAAGTTCAGCTGTTTTCTCCTAATCCCATCTATCACTGCTCTTCCTCCTATAGTTCTGCCAAGGATAAGATCATTGGTAAATTTCTTATCTCCTCCCAAATGATACTTGTTTTCTGGAATTTAGTTCATTTGGGTTTATCTGTGTTCTTAGCTCTCTGAAACGTTTTTAAAAAACCTGATTTTGTAGTTTATCTGGCTTTTTTTTTTATTTAGGTGAAAATGACATTCTGTGGTGATTTTCCATTTCTGAATTAGAAGTAAAAGGCCAGTCAATTATATTTCATTAAAGATTTGCATTCATAGTCTTTAAAAATGTCTATGATAATTTTCTTAGCATAGATTCTAGAGTGTGGATAAAGGGTTAAAATATCTACAGATTTTCATGGTTCTTCATGAAATAGGGTCCTATGACTTTAAAAAAAAGAGAGAAAAGGAAGCAACCAATTTTCTTTTTTTTTTTTTTATGTTTTATTTTATTTCTGAGAGAGAGAGACAGACAGCATGAGCAGGGGAGGGTCAGAGAGAGAGGGAGATACAGAATCTGAAACAGGCTCCAGGCTGTGAGCTAGCTGTCAGCACAGAGCTTGACACGGGGCTTGAACTCATGAACCGTGAGATCATGACCTGAGCTGAGGTTGGACGCTTAACCAGCTGAGCCACCCAGGCGCCCCTGCAAGCAATTTTCAGTGAATGAGAATAACCATTTGGATTCATAAGCTTTGAGTATTAGAATTTTACTTTGCAAACTTATTAGACAAAAATATTACATAAATTCCATATCTTTAATTTCAAATATTGTACAGGATCAGAATCTTAAGTTCAATTTTTTAAAAGTAAGATTGACTTTACATGGAGATGAAGTGAAAGCATCAAGCATCAGAATTCTTTGAGTAGATAATAATGGCTACTGTTTATTGAATGATTATGGGAAAAGGTGGCAAATCAGTCTTCATACTCACCTGTGAGGAAGGTATCATTTGATTGCCCTTTATGGAAGATTTACTCCTTATAGAGGAGGAAACAAACACATCCTATGGTGGAACAGGATGAAATCCAAACTGGTCTGACTCGAAAGCCTCAGTCAGTCACATACCTTTGATATGATTTTTTAATCATATCTGGACCCGCTAGTATTGTTAACTGTATCAGTCAGCTCTTGCTACAGTAATGCTATATAACAAACAGCTCCTAAACTCAGACTTAAAACAGAAGCCATTTATTCCCATTGATCTGGAGATCAGCTGTAGGAGTTCTGCCTCAAAATTCCTCAGTATTCCCCTTTAATCATTTATTGAAGAGAAATGTATTGGATACTTCATATTTCCCAGGCGCTCTTGTGGGATTTGGAGGAAGTAGCAGTGAATAAAGGGGATAAAAATTCTACCCTCATGGAGCTGTATTCTACGGGAGGAGTCGGACAATAAACAAATAAGTGGAATGAACCGGATGTAAGATAGTGATCATTTCTAATGAGGGAAATACAGCAGCGGAAGAGGACATGGTGGGCTGTCAGGTAGAGGTGGGAGTTGATGCTGCAGTGTGTTTTTATCCATCACCCCATTCCTCAGCATGCTGTCAAACCCCAGCCTTTCTGTTCATATTTATAACGCAGAGCTGTTTAGCTACCTCTTTGTTTCACTGTCTCCTTCTAAACTGTGCCCTGGGGGGCCCCTCACTTTTCATAACCAAAGCTGCCTATCAAAAAATTTTGCTAAAGAAAATATATTTAGTCTGGAGAGAAATAATGTCTCTCCCTTAGGGGCATAAGCAGCTGCAGTCAGTAGTAGTTTTAAAATAGCATTTTTTTCTCTGTCACTCATGATTGCACTTGCTTCTTTATTTAAAGTTCGGGATCAGAGGTATAGATATGTTAGGGAACTTACTGAGGAAAGGCATCTGATATTTTTGAGACGCTTACTAGATGCTGGGACAAGCAGATGTCTTCCTAATAATCCTTGAATTACATATTATTATTCCCATTTTCCTAATGAGAAAACTGAGTCTGAGGAGGCAAAGTAATTCACCCCCTGAGAGCTGTAGGTGCAGGATGTGATTCCTAAGTGTGCCCTCCCTGCTTTCCTGAACCATCTTGGACTCTGTGTGAGGGATGTTTATTCTGTAACTATGGTGGCTGGTGCTGGGATGCTAGCTTTGTGGTCCCGTGCTAGCTTTGTTAGTCTGCATGGTACTGACCCATTACTACAGTAATATGAGGAGGCTGTCAGGGCTGCGGGAAATGAAAGAGTTCCCAGGGCACCAGCCAAATGGATGAATTCCACTGATCTTGTTTGGTTCCTTATGGGATCATCCATCATGATTTAACAACCTGAAGTCCAGGGAAGCTACGGGCATGCTTCCTGCCCAAAGCCACAGTAATTGGTGGCTGAGAAACTGATTTATTCTTCTCTTAATGGTACCAGTATCATACATATTATATTATATTATATTATATATATTATATTATATTATATACCTTATTATCATATAATTTATATTCCCTTCTACTTCCCTGCCATTTGCTTATGGGAAGCCTTGTTTTTCCTCATCCTTGTAATAGACTAAGGAGAACAAGTTCTGTGGAAGTGATAGAAGCAAATGTTTGTTGAGAGCCCACTGTGTGTACAACAAATGGGGGATTCCGAAGAGCTTCAGTTTTGTTCTTGCCCTCAGGAAACCTGTCCTCTTAGTACTTCATCACTTAATCTATTTTAGAGCAATATTTGAAATACACAAAGAATATATATAAGGTATGTAAATTGCAAAGCATGTTAATAAAATGAGGACCCACGAGGGCCTGGGTGGTTCAGTCAATTGAATGTCCAGCTTCGTCTCAGGTCATGAGCTCTCATTTGGAGGGTTCAAGCCCCGCGTTGGGCTGTGCTGATGGCTCAGAGCCTGGAGCCTGCTTCAGATTCTGTGTCTTCCTCTCTCTGCCCCTCCCCTGCTTGTGCTTTGTCTCTCTCTCAAAAATAAACATTAAAAAAATTAAAACAAATAAAATGAGGACCCATGAAATCACTGACTACCTTATTAATATCTAAAATTATCAATACTGCTGGACCTGCTTGGCTATTAGTTACCTGTACCATCTGCATCCCATTCTTAGAAAGAAATCTACTATCCTTTTTTTGTGTTTATTGTTCTTTTTTGCTCTATTAACTTTATCAGAAATGTGTAACTTACTATATATATTTATTTTGCTTGCTTTTGAACTTCGTTAAAATGGTATCATATTATATTTCTCCTTCCAGTTAACAAAAGGGCTTCACAATACTTTAATGCCAGTGTCTTCCTCTTGACTTAAATGTCACTGTTATCATTGTTTCAATTTTGTCTGTTTTTTAAATCTTGCAAATTGGAATATTATCATTAATATTTAATACAGATAATGTTTTATATTTGCTGGTTTAAGAGTTTATTTGCTAACTCTTTATTTCTTCTTGCCCCTGACACTATTGTTCTTTTTCCATTTCTTTTAGAATTCCTTTAGTGAAGAGCTCTTGGTAGTTAAATCTCTCAGTTTTTGTTTAAATGGACATGTTATGATCTCACACTCTATCTTTCTTTCTTTCTTTCTTTCTTTCTTTTTTGGATTTCTTTTTTTAAGTTTATTTATTCTGAGACAAAGAGAGGGAGTGGAGGAGGGGTAGAGAGAGAGAGGGAGAGAGAAATCAAACCCCAAGCAGGCTCCACACTGTCAGCGTAGAGCCCAGTGCGGGGCTCAATCTCATGAACAACGAGATTGTGACCTAAGCCAAAATCAGGAGCTGGGTGCCAACTAAGCCACCCAGGTGCCCTGATCTCACCCTCGTTCTTAAAAGATAGGTTTGCCTGGTGCACAGTCCTAGAATGATAGTTGTTTTCTTTTGAAACTTTGGAGATCTTATTCTAGAGTCTTCTGGCTTTCATCGCCGTGGCTGAAAAACTCACTTGATGACCCAACCATTGCTCTTTGGAAGGTAATCTTTTTCCTTTTTTTTTTTTTTTAATCTTTTTCCTCTGAGAGCTTTTAGGTCTCTCTGTCTTTGATATTTTGTGGTTTCATTGCAGTCTCCATATCTGCAATCTTGAGTATAGATTTCTTTTTATTATTCTTGCTTACATAATGTCATGTTTTCATATTTGTTGTATCTGAAGATTTATATGTTTTGCCATTTCTGGAAAATGCCACTATCATTGTATTATTTTATGTTTATTTTTGAGAGAGAGAGAGAAAGAGAGAAAGCTAGTGGGGGAGTTGCAGAAAGAGAGAGGGACAGAGGATCCAAAACAAACTCTGTACTGTTAACATAGAGCCAGACATGGGGCTCAAAGTCACGAACCATGTGATCATGACCTGAACCCAAGTTGGACTCTCACCCAACTGAGCCACCCAGGTGCCCCCACTGTCACTTTAAATACAATATCTCTTCTACCCTCTCCTTCTTTCCTCCTGGGACTCCCATTAGATGTATATTAAATAGTCTGTCTCACTCTATCCTCTTTTTAGGAACTTGTGTAGAGATTAAGCCTCTCTTTAATAGACAGGCTGAATTCTCTATTAAGTGCTTAATAGGTTTCATCTCCTTGTCTGTTTGTGCTGTGTGCTGGATAACTTCTTCAGGTGTATCTTCAAGTTTCAATTCCTGTTTTTGCTATTTTTAAAAATCTGAACTGAGTTTTTTAAAATTAAAAAATGTTAATTATTTAAAAATTTTTAAAGTTTATTTTGAGAGAGAGTGTGTGTGCATGCATGAGCAGAGGAGGGGCAGAGAGAGGGAGGGATAGAGAGAATCTTCAGCGTGGAGCCTGAGCCTGAGCCGAAATCAAGAATAGGACACTTCACTGACTGAGCCGCCCAGGCGCCCTATAAATTGAGCTTTTGAGTTCAACATAGTTTATCATTGTATATTTTTTGCACTTTTTGTTTGGCTCTTTTTCAACTATGTGTGGTCATTTTTGATCAACTTTGATTACCTTGTCATTTTTCTATTCCATATTTCATCTCTTTAAAATGTATGTTAAATACAGTTATGCACTTGCTGTTTCTCTGTTCCCAGTATCTGAAGTCATTGGAGGTAAAAGTATGTTGTTTATTATTTCTGCTAATTCTCACTCATGGTTGCTCAATCCCTAGTGAGTTTGGTGGCTTTTGATTGTGAGGTCATGGAGGTTTGATTTCAATCTGTGGAAATCCTGAGGGCTTCAGCAGGAAATTCTCTCCAGCACAGATGGTTTGCATTTGCTTCTCTGGGAGCCTGGGGAGTACTTTGCCCATTTATGAGGACTGGCCTAAGGTGGGAGTCTCAGATTCAAGCTCAACTTTGTTAGGGTCAATGACTGGTTGTTATTTTAATAATATTCACTTATCATCATTATTTTTTTGTGTGTGTGGCATAGTCTGTCTTGGGTGTTTGACAAACATTATTTCTAATCTTCCCCATGACCTTGTAACCCACTTCACTGATGAAGAGATAAAGGCTCAGGGAGGTGGGAATGCTCCTGTGTTCTTGTAGCACTCGTTGCTCTCCTGTGTTCTTGTAGCACTTAATTTGGATCAGCTCTTAGACTACCCGTCCCACTTCCTGGGTGAAACAGTTGAGTTTATTTATAGACATTGGTGGAGAACAGAACACAAGCTTATGTGAATGTCAGGGAATGTTATGTGAATTGCTGTTGTAATTATGTGCCCCAAAGACCCACTCAGAGTCCCTTACTTCTTGGGCCTGCTCTGGTCCTCCAGTTACCTCAGATAAAGAATCTTTTCAGTAGGATTAAAACATTTTTTTGGAGTTTATTTATTTTGAGAGAGAGAGCATAAGCAGGGGAGGGGCAGAGAGAAGGAGAGACAGAATCCCAAGCGGGCTCTGCACCATCAGCACAGAGCCCAACACGGAATTCGAACCCACGAACTGAGATCATGACCCAAGCGGAATTCAAGAGTCAGACGCTTAACCACCTGAGCCACTCAGGCGCCCCTAAGTAGGATTTTGATCACAGGTTGCACGTGGAATATTTTTAGTGGGTCACCTTGGTGCTTCATGAGCTTTTTGGCACTTTTATTAGCCAGATCTCTGACATTTTATTGACCTATACTGTTTCTGCAAATTGTTAAAAGAGATCTTCAGAGAATGTTTATTTTCACCTCTTTTATTTGTTGACAGAAATAAACATTTCACAAACACCTTAGGAACAAGTGCTGTCACATTTTTTTCTGCCAAATTAAGTCAAAATGGCTTGAATTTCCACCTTCTGGATTGGCCAGAAGTCCTACATTACCTTATGGGGCTTGCCTTTCCCATGGATCATCTGAGAATCCCAGGGTTCTATAACAAGCCCCAGATAACATATTTAGTGGTGAAAAAAGGAGAGCTTTCCCTGTTAAGACCAGGGTTCTTACACTGTTAAGAAAAGAAGTCAAGTAGGCAAATACCTCTGGGACTTGTTAGCCTGTTATTGCTCCTCACTGCCACAGATGGCGCTGTTAAACACTGATCTGTCACTGAGAGACTGCCCTGCTTCGTGGCCTGATACCTCTTCACCCTCAGGTCTCTATTTGACTCAGCTGCTCCCCCAGCTACAGCTCTTGATACCACTTTCTTTCTTTCATGCATAGAGCTTTCTGTTCCAAAGACTCTCCCCTTATGAGGTCTTGTTCCAGATCAGGTTTGTGTATCCAGCTACCCTCCTTTGTCTCTTCCAGGGACAGGAGATTGGGAAGATCAACTCAGGGCCAGGCCGTTTTTATTTAATCTGAAAGAAAAAAAAGAAATTAATTTGGTTCCTTTTTGTGGACAATAGGCATTGCCTTTTTTTTTTTTTTTTTAAAGCAATGTGCAGTGGAAAAGGAAGGACTAGACTTAGACCAACAATAGGGCAGTTATCATTTGTGGCAGAGTGCTAATTATAGCCTGATACTTAATTTCTATTACTTCTGTTCCTAAGAGAACCTCCCAAGCTCTATCTGAGTGCATGGCCTTCCAGCTCTATATTTCCCAACTTCTCTTGCAACTATGTGTGGACCTGTAACGAAGTAATGGCCAATGGGATGGAAGCAGAAGTCATATGTGCAGCTTCGGGTCATCTCAGAAAGGAAAATGGTTGCATTCCATCCTCTTTAGCGTCTTCCTACAGGTGGGAGTTCAGTGGGGATCTGGTAAGCCTGATTCATTCAACCATGCGGATGAGGACAATAATCTGAAAGAAGGAAGAGCAAGAAGATAGAAGGAACTTGGGCCCATGGCTGATTGTCAAGGGCTGAAGAACCACGGCAGTCCCAGAGTATTTACCTCTGGGTCAATATGTGAAAGAGAAAACGATCTCTACCCTGTTTGAGCCATTTTGTCTTAGGGTCACTTGTTCCAGCAACTCAGCCAAGTGTCCAAACTTGTATAGTCCCTAGTGGGATTGGAGAGTATAAAAATCTCTATTTCCTCTTTAGGGAAAGCAAGAGGAATTTAATGCACCTCTCTTGATAAAGCAGCAACAAGCAAAACACAAGTTAAGTGGGCTACTCTACTGAATGTTACTTTTGGGTTCTGCAGTCTGTGTATCAAATGGAAAGAGGAAGAGGGAGATAAGAGTGATGTCACATTCTAGTCACAATTGCCTAGAAGGAAGAATAATTTAGATATCAGCCTTTGGGAGGAGGACATAGACTTTGGAGTCAGATCAGCAGTCAGTCAGACAGGGCTAAGTCTTGTCTCTACCACTTAGTTTGGCAAGGCACTACCTCCTCATCCCTAACATGGGAATGGCAAAGCATATTTTATGTACCTGTAGAATTAAGATAATTTATCTAAAATGTTCTGGCACAGGGTCTGTTAAAAATTAGGCGCTCAATGGAAGTAAGTTCTCTTCTATGTCTTTCACTCATTGCACCAGGCCACCTCTGTAAGGTATGCAAGACTCTACATGATCTGACCCACTTTTACCTCCTCAGCTTCATCTTGGACCATCTATCCCTTGCCCACAACTCTGTGTGACTCTCTCAAGCCCACAGCTAGCTTCCCAATAACACTACTTAGCACTTGGTTCTTTCCTGCCACTGGATCTCTGCACTTCCTTTTCCATCTGCTTGCAATCTTTTCTCATTGTTACATCTCAGAGTAGCCCTCTTAAACCCATTGTATCTAAAATAACTCCCTGCTGGAGCCCCTGGGTGGCTCAGTAATAATCTCACAGTTTCACAATCCGTGATTTCAATCCCCGTGTCAGGTTCTGTGCTGACAGCTCAGAGCCTGGAGCCTGCTTCAGATTCTGTGTCTCCCTCGCTCTCTGCCCCTCCCCTGCTTTTGCCTCCCCCATCAAAAAGAAATAAATAAACATTAGAAAAATTTAAAATAGCCCCCTGCCCATCATGGCAGGCAACTGGATGTCCCACATTCGAATCCCTGGAACGTGAGAGTATGTTAGGTTATGTGGCCAAGGGAAATTAGGATTGCAGATAGAATCAAGGTCACTCATCTCTCTACCCTAGGGATACTGTCCTGGGATATCTGGAAGGGGTGAATGGAATCAAAAGAGTCCATTGGAAGAAGAAGGCAGAAGAGGAGAGTCAGAGATAGAAGTGTGATGAGGGAAACAGGGTGGCTTTTGAAGGTGGGGGAAGGGGCTATGAGCCCCATAAACCCACAACCAAAGACAACCACCATGAGGGAATGCAGGTGGCCTCTGGAAGCTGGGCAAGGCAGGGGAACACAGCCTCTCCTGGTACCTCCAGCCGTGCCAACACCTTCATTTTAACCCTTTGTGATCCATGTCAGGCGTCTGAACCACAGAGCTATAAGATCATAAATCTCTGTTGTTATAAGCCACTAGGTTGGTGATCACTTGTTACAGCAGCCAGAGGGCACTACTGCCGCCGCATACCATCCCGGTGTCCGGCACTTTCTATCTAACACATCACCCACTTTATTTCTGTCTGGTGCTCACTACAGCCTGTAACCGTCTTGTTTATTTGTCCACTTGAAGACACCAGTCAAATGTGTGTTTTATGGAGACACAAATGTAGCCGACCTGGTTCTCCAGCTCACCTAATAGATTCTGTATTTATTGAATGAGTGCATGGGTGAAGACATGAAGGGGATGCCCTCCAACTCATTTTTCTATCTGTTGGGCCACCTGCTTCAGCACGGACAGTTAGCATTCCTGAGGGCCACAGGGTGATTGAAAGGGAACGTGGCCGGGGACTACGTGGTAGGAAAAGCAGACTAGGAATTCCCACTGCTCACCAAACCAAGTCCTAAAATCTGCATTCTGTTGAAGGGTGAGGCAGGAGGGAGAGGATTAAAACCCAGCCTATCTTTTAAAAGCATTTTTGTGTTTTTTCCATCCTGCTTTTAATTGGCTATAAATCTTTATAGATTTATGGGGGAGGGGGACTTGAACGTCCTGCGTGCTGCCTCTTCTCAGGAAAACTCCTCCTGCTGGGACACGCCAAGTTTTAACTGTCCGCAACAGTTCTGCTCATTCACGGTGAGACCCAGGCCTCTGCTGTGGAGGAGTGTGTGTTTGTTTAATTAGGGCACCGAGTACAGCCTCATCCGGTGGCAGATGTTGCCATGTGTAATATAATAAATAAAAGTCTTTATAGGACCCAGCAGGCAGTGGAGCCTTCAGTTAGCAGATGGCGAAATATTAAACTGGCAGAGCAATAACTTCACCTCCGGAATCAGCTGGTCCCTGCCCAGATTTGCTCCGACATGAATCAACTTCATATAGGATGTGTCACTCAGCTGTAGATTCATACCCTCACCTGGCCTCCCTCCCTTTCCCTGTGAGCACTGTTCTTTCCTGGGCATCCCATTATTAAAGTCAGCTTCCTGGGGAGTGGAATCTTGTAACCCCATTAGCTGGTCGATGAGAGGAGCTGGCTGGGCTGGACCGTAGGGTCCTTCACAGGGAAGGAAATGCAGTAAGCCTGGTGGATGTCCTCCAGTGCCGGTTTGTGCTTGGCTCCCAGTTAGCAGCTGTGAGCTACCTGGCCCTGGGGCCCTTGCGGTGTGGGAAGACCCTCCTGCTTGGCTCGGGGAGTCTTCCTGTTTAAGACAGGGTTGGGGGAAGGGGAGAATGGTTTGATTAGCTCAGGGGGACCCCAGTGAACTGGAGAGAACAGGCCTTTTTGCCTTCAAAGGGATTGACTAATATCTATACAGCTGCTCAAGGGATGGGGAAAGGCATTGGATTTGTTCCTCAAACACTGGATTATACTACTCATGTTTATGGAGGGCTTTCTGCGGGCCTGCCAGGACTCTGGATGTGGGCTTTGCAGGCATACACCCATTCGACCTTCATGGTAATCCCCTGAGGCAGTAATTACAAACCCTTCTAGCAGTTTCTATGTGCCACACACTGTTCTAAGAGCTTTCTGTGCATTATCCATTGAGCCCTCCTAGCATCAAACCTTAAGCCCCTTTCTCACATGGGAATACTGAGGCTTCGAGAAGTGAAATGATTTGCTCACGTGCACACAAGTAGGAGATGTCAGACCTGGGACGCAAGCCAACTCTGACTAATTTGGAGGTGATGTTTTTAGCAACTGCATCATCTTTGACTCCATGAGACTTTGGCAGAATATAGTGACTGTATAGCCAAAATACTCCCCAGAAAATGGGGTGGAGATCTGACACTAGAAAGAAGGACATGGGACCTGACATTTGTTGACACTTACTGAAATAAACTTGACTACTTCTTGGCAGATCTTTGAAATACAGTCTCTCCTTTAATCCTTACAGCAGCACTCTGAGGCAGCTATTAAAATAAGATTTTATTGATGAGAAAATTGAAATCAGAAGAATGATTAGACTTGCCCAAGGTGACGCGACCAGTAAGGAGTGGGACCTGGAATGAAACAAAATTTGTCTGAACAAAGGTCTTGATTTATTCATATGGTGGTTTTCAAAAGGCTTTTTGGAAGGGGGGTTGGAGATGTGAAGGATTTAAATAAGTAGAAATGAGGGAAAGGCAGAGGAAACAGCATGAGCAAAGTCCTGGCAGGTGCAAACAGTTGGGCGTGTATGTGTGTTTGTATGTGCACAGGTTGAGATGGGAGAAATGAGATCAGTTTCTGGAGACAGGGGACCATAAACCCACAACCAAAGACAATCACCATTAGCACTGGGTATATTTCTGCACAAAACATACATATCTGTATCTCTAAAAATATTATGAAATTGAAATCATGTTGAATATGTGATTTTGTTTTCTAGTGTTCTGCCCTCACAAAATCAGTACCACTTTCTCACATCATTAAACCTTTTTGTGAAAATCTATAGATCTGGGGAAATACCTCAAAATAATATTAAGGGGGGGGAAGCAGGATCTAAATTCATAAACTTAATATACTTTCAGTTGTGTTAGATAACTGCACATGCATGAATAACACCCACACACTTAAAAAATACCATGCAGAATGGAAGGGCATCCTCCAAAATGTTAATAGAGGCTTTCTCTTGGGGGGGGGGGGGGGTTTTATTTTCTTCTAGGCATCTTTCTGTATTCTTCACATTTTCAACAATGAATTTTTATAAAAGAAAATTTTACATAGCTATGTTATATTCTAAGATACAGAGATACCATGAGTTATTTAATTATAGCCCTGTTGAGAGGGCCTTTGGGTAATTTATGTGATTTTATAATTATAAATAATAATGCATTAAATATTCATTTGTGTGTTCAGCAAGTATTCAGTGCCCATAAAGCATCATGGTATTGTGGTGTGTGTATCTGCTGATGTTTAGTGGCTCCTGTCACTTCACACATGAGCAAACTGAAGAACCCACACGTCACTGAACTAGTTTGGGGCAGAGATGGGTCTGTGCCTTCAGGTCTTCAATTCTAAGACTTTATCTTTGCCAGGCTGACCCCGCCCCCCAAATCTCTAGTCCCCATTTTGCAGAATCGTGGCAAATCAGGAGGATCACTTTGGGTGTCCTGACTTACAGATCTCCTCCCCCGCCCAGCTGTATCGAGATATAATTGACATAGAACATTGTGTGAATTTAAGACACACAGCATGATGGTTGGATTTGATACACATATATATTGTGAAATGATTACCACAGTGAGTAAGGTTAGTCAGCACCTCTATAACCTCACCTAGTTACCATTTGTGTGTGTGTGTGTGTGTGTGTGTGTGTGTGTGTGTGTGTGTGTAGAACTTTCCAGGTCTACTCTCTTAATAAATATACAATGTAGTGTTGTCCACTGCAGTCACCATGCTGTACATTAGATCTTCATAATGGAGGTTTGCGCTTTTTGACCAACATTTCCCTATTTCCCTGCCCCTTCTGCCCCCGCCCCTGGCAACCACCGTGCCAGGTGGTTTCTGTGAGTTTGGCTTTTTCCCATTCTACCTATAAGTGAGGTCATGTGATGTGTCTTTCTGTATCTGGCTTATTCCGCTGAGTATGAGGTTCTCCAGGTGCATTAGTCTTGTCACAGTGGAAGGATTTCCTTTTTTATGGCTGCATAATATTCCTCTTTGTGCGTGCGTGCATGCGTGTGTGTGTGTGTGTGTGTGTGTGTGACATTTTCTTATCCATTCATCTGTTGTGGAACACTGAAATTGTTTCCATGTCTTGGCTATTGTGAGTAACACCGCAGTGAACGTGTGGGTTCAGATAGCTCTTTGAGATCCTGTTTTCATGTTCTTTGGATAAATACCCAGAAGTGGGATTGCTGGATCACACGGTAGTTCTCTTTTTTTTTAATTTTTGAGGAAACTCCATACTGTTTTCCACAGTGGCTGCACCAATTTATGTTCTCACCAACAGTGCACAAGGGTTTCCCTTTCTCTCCATCCTCACCAGCATTTGTTACGTCTTGTGCTGTTGATCATAGCCATTCTAACAGGTGTGAAGCAGTACCAGATCTCTTTGAATAGCATGTGGAATAGTACCTACCTATTTCCCACCTGATGCCTGGTGGCCTTCTTGCGGTGTCTGCGCCAGCCCCAGCACATTGGAGCGTGTACTCTTAAACCACTAATGCTACTCTTCATGGGAACTTGTCCTCCCTCTGCTTGACTAACATGCCTTGTGATGTGCCCATTAGGTGCGGCTTTGTGACAGCCAGGCTATCTGACTGAGGTGTTCCTTGCTTTTCAGTGTGGTGCCACTTTGAGATGACTCATTTGAGGCCCAGCTCAAATGTTACCTTCACTCTAAAGTTTTCCAGACACCTTCAGACAAAGTTCCCAGCTCTCTTTTTGTTTCCTTAGTGCTTCGTTTATGGGCCTATTTTTAATCGCATCATTCTGTGTCACAGTTTGGTTTATTGCCCAACAGATATTTATTCCCTTCCCCTTCCAGATGTGGCTGGAGTTTACTTCCATACCCCATGAGTTTGGGCTTAGCTCTGACTTATTTTGACCAATAGGATATTAGTGAGCATGACATGAGCAGAGGTTTGAAATGTGGCTGAGTTATCGGGCTTGCACTACTCACTTTCACCATGGCCGCCAGAGTAACGTGACTTGAGTAAACTGCTGGTCACAGAAGAGACACATGGAATGTCCCTGAACCAGTGGCCCGGGTCCAAACCCTACCTTGATCAGCAAACCCAAGGCAGACCATGGACCCATGATCAAGATCTAAGTGCTCCTGGTGGTAAGCCACTGGCTGGGTGCTACAGAGCCCTGAAGTGGCATGGCTGGTGGGCACACGCTGTTCTCGTCTCTTCCCAGTCACTGCTTTTGATGCTTCGTAGTTTCTCCTCGGGGCACAGTTTCCACGAGGAAAGAGACAATGGCCATTTTGTTCGCTCTGTGACCCCAGCCAGCACTTTGCATAAGTAGGTGCCAAATAAAGATTTCTTGAAGGACTGACCACCCTCAGAACACTTAGCACAATACCTGTACCCAATCAGAGTTTGCTGAATAGAATTGTTGAACCGTCTAAATCAGTTTGTTTTGTTTCCCGACAAATACATCTCTAAACTCAAGTTGGCACATGGGCCAAAAATGGTTAGTGGTGACACATCTCTCCTCTTTGCCGCACTCCTGCCACACAAAGGATCCTCCTTGTGAGGTTACACACACTGAAAACAGATGATGTGTCAACTCAGTAATTTAAACCATGAATCTGTACTTGCTTAAAGATGAACTTGTTTGGAAGAAAAATGAGGAAAAGTGCTTGTGACCGTCCAACAGAGTCCCCAGATAAGTGCATCAATTTTGGTTCTTGGCAGGTCCGGCACACATAATAAAAGAAAACTGCTGAAGTCAGCAGCAGAGAGAAGCCACACTTCTTATTTTCACAAACACAGTTTTGGGGATGGTAATCATATCTATTCGCAAGGGTGACACCACCGTGGACCTGGCAGAAAAATGAGCTCTCCTACATTGCAAAATGAGCAAAGTGGAGATCGATAAATCATAAAATTAGTTGAGACATCATCTATCTTTCGTGGCTTTCCCTTTATTCCCGCCATGGTCCCTTAGGA
Source organism: Crocuta crocuta (assembly GCF_008692635.1). Lineage (NCBI taxonomy): Eukaryota > Metazoa > Chordata > Mammalia > Carnivora > Hyaenidae > Crocuta > Crocuta crocuta. Next base: position 12,687,236 of record NW_027531893.1, read on the forward strand.
CATTAATTCATCTGTTGCGTTCTATCATTGGGAAAACACGTCCAGGCTTAAAGGCTGCTTTCAAGTTAGGGGAACAGGGGCAATAATATGTGTCATTAATTAGGCAAGATTGGGAGTTTCAATCCAAACTGTGGTCTCCGCAGACTTCCATAAATTGAGTTTTAGGACAGCTTCTGTGTCTTGTATTAGTTTACCAAAAAGGAGTGTTACTGAAATATGTCCTGAGAGAGGAGAGAGAGAGGGGGGCATGTCCTCTGCTCACTGTGAGGAAGCAATAAATTTAGAAACAAACCAGGTGATAAGCCAGATGCAACCTGAGTTGTTTCAAGATTTGTTCTGTTATCTGCATGTAATTGACGTAAATGTGGGTGTCTAGAGGCTACAGAACTTGGAGAGTATGTGTCATCTAGTGGCTATATTCTTGACTCTAAGACATACACTGAGTGGATTTTTAAGGCTTCTAATATCAGGGTGTATTTTTCATTTGCAATGTGTATTCAGTGTATGCTCATTACTACATCAAGGAGACTCGACTCCAGGAGACTCAGTAGATTTTAGATGGAGTGTCTCAGTTACCGTTTGCTGCATATAAACCAACCCCAGAGTTAGTGGGTTGAGACCAATTTATTACTGCTGTGATCCTGGCAGCTGGCTAGGCTCAGCTGGCAAACGTTCTGCTCTGTGTGATGTGAGCAAGAGCTACAGACACGTGGGAGTGCCTCTCAGCTGGGGCACCTGATGGGGCTCGCTCACATGGCTGCAGATTGGTGCTGGTTGTTGGCCAGGAGCTTAGCCGGAGTGCCTCAGTTCTCCTCCATGGGTCTTCTCTCTGTGGCTTGGGCTTTTCCCAGCATGGCAGCTAGGATTTTTTTTTAAATGTCTCTTTATTTGGAGAGAGAGAGAGTGAGCTGCGGAGGGGCAGAGAAAGACAGAGAGAGGGACAGAGGATCCGAAGCAGGCTCTGCCTTGACAGCTGAGAGTCCAATGTGGGGCTTACAAACTGTGAGATCATGACCTGAGCCAAAGTCAGATGCTTAACCAACTGAGCCACCCAGGTGCCCCCAGAATTCTTTTATAATGACTTTATAGCTCTCCCTGGGGTTGGACATGCCATAGTTTATTCAGCCATTTCCCTGTTGGTGGATGTGTGGGTTGTTTCTATTTATTCTGTGTTGCCATACTACAAATAATCAGCTGTGGGGATAAAGATTAGGCTGGGAGGGAGAAAAGTTATACTCATTTGAAATCCCACAGAGAGTGGAACTGAAGAGCCTTTTCTGTGGAAGCCTAGGACCCCCTAAAACAATCTTTTCTCTTTCCAATGGGAGTGTCCTTTTGTGATGGCCTTGACTAGGAGGCAGGCTTTGAAGATGTATCCTTGGTGGTAAGCAACGGATCCTATAGATGAAGCATCAAGATTTGCACTTGCCCTTGCTTTGCCACAGTTGCTGGGGGAAAAAATATGCGAGCTCGGGAAATGGACTCCAGTCAATAAGGCCTTCAGTGCAAACATTCTCTTGGAATAATTTATTAAGTCCCTGCAGACCTTGTGGTCAGGCACAATTAGAATCTTTTCCCACAGAGGCTGTGTGCCATTTAACAGGCGGGGGCTCTGGCCTACAGCAGGAATTGAGGAGGCCCAGGGGACATCCGGGAAGTGAGGTGGGTACAAATGGAGTGGAGGAAATAGCATGCTCTTGGGGAAAGAGTCTGGGCTCTGCAGATGGACAGACCTAGGTTCAAATCTTCACTCTGCTGAATTTTCAGCTGGAGTCCTTTGCAGGTTACTTTAGCTCTTTGAGCCTCAGTTTCCTCTTCTGTTAGATTGGGGGAGGGTAAGGATTGTTGTGAGGTTTAAGTGAGCTAAAATATGTAAGGCATTTACTATACTGTATATGATGACAAGTGATTTGGGAAGAAGTGTCAACTCCACAGGGTACATGCACATGACAGGTTTTTTTGTTTGTTTGTTTTTATTCTAGTATCAACTGTGTGTTAAATCTCTATACCCCACTGAGTGGCATATCCCTTATTTCTCTGGTTCCTTTCAGCTCTTACAGATCTCAGTCAGGGCCAGATTCAACCTCCAGTTTCAGATCCAATGAAAAGTTCTCTCCCTTCCCAGTGGCAGGAACCCGAATATGTGGGGGTATGTTCAGCCCCTCACACCTCCACCTGTCTCCTTCTCCTGAGGGAGAAGAGAGAAGGAAACCGGTAGATGTACCCCTTCCTTAACTTGGCAAGGCTGTTGCTGTGAGTTGGCATTTCTAATCTCATTCTGGCCCACACCAGGTCTGTCTGTGGCTCAGGACTTGCAAATGCAGTGTCTCTGTCATTGGTGGTTGAGTTGGTTTCAACGTTACCTGTGCCCTGTTAATGAGACCCCCAAGAGAGGACCAGCTCTGCCTCTTTTTGGTTCTTCTTCCTTTTTTTTTTTAAGTATAATTAACACACAGCATTATATCAGGGAAGTGCAAATTAAAACCACAGTGAGACATCACCTCACACCTGTCAAAATGGCTAAAATAAAAAACACAAGAAACAGCGGTGCTGGCAAGGATGTTGAGAAAAAGCAACCCTCATATGCTGTTGATGGAAATGCATATTGATCCAGCCACAGTGGAAAACAGTATGGAGGCCCTCAAGAAGTTATAAGTAAAATTGTCTTTGGCTCCTTGCCATCATCCACGGCTCCAAACTCCCAAACTGCATGGTTCCCTGGATGCTTCTCACCTTGGTCTGGCTTCCTCCTGTACTGCAGAGTCACAAGCATCCCTCAAGAGCTCTGAGGGCACAGGGTTTAGGGGAGCAGTGCTCCCTTCATCCTTCCCTTGTATGCTTTCTTTCCCATAAACCTTCCCAGGAACCCTCACTTGGCTTTGCTCTGATGACAGCACTGGATGGTCCTGTGGTTCTGCACCATGGGGGGGGGGGGGGGGGGTGCTTTCCCCCCTCT
>NW_027531893.1:12690305-12699435 GCF_008692635.1 Crocuta crocuta
GGGGGGGGGGAGGGGGATGCTAGCCCCCCTCTTCTTGTAGTCACCCCCATGCCTAACTCCAGGGTAGCTGACATTATGATTTATTGTCCAAACATGGACACTTCCAAGTGTGAAAGGGAGCTGAGAGTTACTAATGGTTGTCCAAAGACAACAGGTATAAATTGGGACCATCCCCAGCAGGCACGGGATGTATGATCATCCTCTCTAGGAGCAATTTTTCTCAGAGATCTCCTGCCCTGAGCTAGGAGCTAAGTGCTTGCCTCAGTCATCAATTCCGGAACAGTAGGGAAATTCCCACTTGATTTCCTGTTACAGCAGCAGTGATAACCAGGCAGAGTGTGGTGGTGAGGATTAAATGGGACAGCGTGTTTACAGTGCTTAGCACCGCTGTCAGCACACAGTAGGTGTTCATAGTAGGTCTTCTTGCCTCTGCTCCCTATTTCACCCCACAGGAAGTCTATCTGACCAGTCTCCTCTGACTTCATGGCCAAATGGTAATGGCATACATTCACTAAACACTGACTCTATTCTAGGGGCTCTGCTAAGGACGTTATAGGTCTTACCGTTTTCAATGCTAACTAACAATTCTAAGGTAAATATGTAAGGTAAATATGTATTATTATGTCTACTGTATGGTTAAGACAACTGAAGCTCAGAGATGTTAAGTGCCTCCCCAAGATCACACAGCCCATAAGTGGCAGAGCTGTGGTAGAAACGCACTGCCTGACTGCCCAGGTCATGCCTTTAACCATTCTGGTGCGTGAGGAATTGAGAGAATATAAGTATAGATGGGGCTGAGCCTTTTAATTTCTGAGGAGGCAAGCCAGACATCCCAGGCCTGTCTCCCAGTGGGGGAAGTACAGAAATTGTCTGAGTTGGAAATGAAGCCATGTGCAAGAGGGAGAGATCAAGAGTTTTCTTGCATCTCTTTCTGAGGGGTTTGAGGTGCTTGGAAAGGACCCAGCTGTATGCAGGAGGAGGGATGTCATGTGGGAACTAAGACTGGGGGTCCTGCCGCAGCATCATCTGTTTTGGGTCCCCTGGCAGGTCTCATATGATGCAGGGCATTTAGAACAACTGGCTCTATAGACTGACTCAATGGATCATCCCATTTTGCAGGCATTTTGACTTTGGTCCATTGGAGCTTTTCACTAAAATGCCTCAGGTTGGTCATGTTCTCAATCAAATGCTGATCGACACATTTGCATCAAGTGTCTCTAAGCGCCCAGCTCTGTGGCCGTGACTTGGGGGAAATGCAGTCTGTCATGAAGGAGTTACACCCCAGTCAGGGAAAACCCAACATGGAACAGTTTGCTCTGTATTAGCACTGCAAAAGATTGCTTACATTTATTTATTTATGTTTGCCATGCTTTCGTGTTATCCTTTAACTTTGCGCAAGGAAGATGTTTAAGTTAGCTAATGCCAGGATAATGCCACATAACAAACCTTCCCTGTAGTCTGGCATGTAGTGGTGAACATGGATTTAGCTCGTGCTCTGGGGAGCCGGCTGGGGAGCTCAGCTAAACTCCGCTAGTTTGCTCATGCAGCTGGAGGGCCTCAGGGCATTTGCTGGGCTCAGATAGGCACAGCTGGGTGGTTTTGCTGCCGTTGTAGGTCTGTGGGTTAACTTGGGTCGGCCCAACTCCACATGTCTCTCCTCCTTTTTGGATGAGGGGGCTGGCCATGCACAGCCCCCTCGTGGTGACGGCAGTGATGCAAACATCAGCTGCAGAAACCCCTCTAACTCTCCTGTTTGCATCATGTTGGTCTTCATCCATTCTCAAGGGGTGGGAAGAAACTACCCAGTGCCTGGCAAAGAGAATGAGGTCAGGGAGGCGAGAAGAACCCAGGGGGAGTTATGGGAAATAGTCATGAAAGACTCGCGGTGTCTGGTTGCTGTTGAGATAGTTGCCTACTTCACGCCCAGTGTCTGTCACATGGCAGCATCCGAGAAAGCTGTGCTTCCCTTGAGCAGCTGAGGTATTTTTATTGGACGGATGTGGTGAAGCTCTTGTTTCCCTTGTTGCTGTGGCCCACAGGAAGCCCAGAGTCAGGTTTCCTCTCATCACGACCTTATGGCTATAATCACCATTTCTGATGCTTACCTCATCTCAGCTCACCTATAGCTTCATCTCAGCTTCTCCTTCTAAGATTGTGTCACTTTACCCTTTTGTATTGCATAGGTTTTTGTTAGCAGCTACAATTCTTTTCGTGAATAAGGTAGAGTATAAATGAACACACCTAAGTGCTAGGTGTGGGGAACAGATAACCCATTCCACAGTATTTACTGCACCTCTATTGTGTTTGAGGCTCTCTACCTGACAGTGAGGCTACGTCGTTGAGTCTTACACATTCCCTGCTTTTGAGGAACTCACATGACAGTAGTCTGTAGCAAGGTTTCTCACTGTCAGCACTATTGACATTTTGAGCTAGATAATTCTTTGATGTGTGTGTGTGTGCGTGTGCGTGTGTGTGTGTGTGTGTGTGTGTATGGGTGGGTGGTTGTCCTGCATATTGTAGGATGTTAGTAGCACCCCTGGACTCTACCCATTAGGTAACAGTAGTACCTCCCCACTCCTAGTTATGACAATGAAAAGTATCTCCATATTTGCCGGGTGTCCCGTGGGGAGCCCAGTCACTCTTGGCTGAGAAGCACTGGGCTGTAGTAAGTACATTTGTAGGAGGTTAGGAGCCCAGGGAAGCTTTGCCAGAGGAGGTGATACAGGAGTGGAGGCCTGGAGGCCAGTTTTAGGAGCCAGGTGAAGGGAAAGGGAGAGGTCATTTGTGTTACATGAGAGCAGCAGGTGTTGGTAGAGCTGCACGAGGCTGGGCAGGAATGGTTAGAAATGAGGTCAGGGATGCACGTGCAGCCAGGTTCTAAAGGTTCTAGCCTTGTTGGCTGTGACATAGACCTTGGACTCATTTGATTCTGTAGGTTAGTGCTTTTCAACTTTAAAAATGTCTGAAAAGAGACCCTTGTTAAACATGCAGATTCCTGGGCCCCACCGAAGGAGTTTTAATCCAGTATGATTGGATATTATGAATAATGCTATTATGAACATTTGTGTATACATTTTTGCATTATCTTGGATATAGATATAAGGCTGGAATTGCTGGATCATACGGTTAACTCTGCTTCACCTTTTGAGGAACTGCCAGCTTTTGTTTTTTAAAGTGACTGCACCATTTAAGATTCTCACCAGTAGTACGTGACAGTTGAAGTTTCTCCCTATCTTCACAGCACTCATCGTTGTCCATATTTTTTTATTGTGTCCATTCTAGCGGGTGTGGTGTGTTGACTTGGATTTGCATTTCTTTTATGGCTCATGATGTCACGCATCTTTTAGTGTGCTTATTGGCCAACTGTGGTGTAAGTCTTTCCCAGTTTATTTTAATATGCAGGCAGAATTGGGATCTACCTGTGTGTGTTTAGGGAAAGCAGAGGTACTTGAGGGGTGAGGTAGTTGGAAGAAAATGAGCGACTACAGAGGGACTAACGGTATGACCTGCTCAAAGCGTGAGACCCCCGGGAGCCCCCCTAGGAGTGATTGGAGGGAGAAGGGCAGGAGAACAGAGAGCCCAGGTACAAGGCACCTGCGCAGGTGGAGTAGAAGAGTTTAACTGGGGGAGAAACGCAAAGTGCTGCGTGGGAGAGGCATGGAGAATTGCAGTAGACTGGACTCCAGGCCGACCAAGTACTGGGGGCAGGGGAGAGGTGAGAGTTGGGAAGGAAGAGTCAGGTTGTGAGTTTGTTCTATTTCAGTGGCATAAATGGGGAATCCATTTGGGGGAAGAAAGTGAGGATAGGTCACATCTGGAAAAGGAGCAGAGGAGAGGCGAAGACACAGCATAAATTCAGCGTGTGTCCCCTTACTTTCTCTGAGCCTCACCTGGCTGAGAATTTGGGATGACAATCCTTTGTTCCTGGGTGCATATGGAAGTTAAAAGAAGTAACTGACACAGTCTAGAAAGCTATTTGACGTGTGCTCTGTTCATACATCTAATTTATTACCTTGTGTTATTATTTACATTTGGCTCTCTCGCTACAAGACTGTCTTGTCTTCATAACCATCTTCTGTATTCATTAACCTCAGTGCATGTAACTGATCAGGGCCCAATTTACACTTTCCTTTGCTCCCTGTTGTTGAGCACTCACTGTGTGGCAGGAGTTGTGTATCTCTATGTTCCCTCTGCTTCCAACAGCTCTGGAGGTCCCTCTTCCTTGGTTTACAGATCAGGAGAACAAGCCCTTAGGACTGTGGGCTGGGTAAATTTATAGGGCAGTGGGGGAAGGGAATGAAAATGTACTGATTCTGTGTCATGTACCAGATCATGTAGTTTTTCCTACTTAATCCTCCAGCCATCCAGTAAAATGGGTGCAATTATTCCTCCTTTGCAGATGAGGAAATAAGTCGCCCAAGACTCCACAGTTAGTGAAGTGGCAGGGTCTGACTGCAAAGCCTATGGCTCCCCACTGTAGCATATCGCTTCGACTGCCCTTCAGGCAGTGGGAGAAGGGATGGTGGAGAGGAAGGGTCTTCAAGACAGCAGGTGAAGCCCAGGGATTGGCACTTGCAGTACCACCGTGTGCACCTAGATGGCGCTCAATGCTCGGCTTCCACGACACACCTGGGACTCGAGCCCACCTCTGGTGAACTGGCTTCAGGTTTTATGCAACAGTTTATTGTAAGGAAAGGAAAAGACTTAAAAAAAAAAATCCTCTGTTTTGTTTTTGTTTCTGCCTGCTATTGCCTCTAAATGTGCAGTTCATCTTTGTAACTATGTCAGCATGGTAGTGCCGGCAAAGCCCTGGGGGTGGGGGTGATGAGGGCACTGGCAGGGCGAAACATTTCAAGCAAAAAATAAAGTGAAATGGCCCCATCATGAGAGTCCCCTGCTCATCCCTTTCATCCACATTGCCATGGTTTACAGATGTCTGCAAATCCCCCTACCCTGGAAAGCAGGGCCTCTGCCAGTCAGAAGAAAGAATATTGTCAGAGGTGGAAAAAGTTTCTTTGGAGTCTGACCCCTCATTTTGTGGATCTAGAAGATGGATGGTAAGTCATAGGTCTCAACTCTGGTCTTTGAGTGTAATTTTGCTCACCCCATTTGCCTCTTCCCTGTGTGTGGAGGAGGAGGATTAGAAGAGAGAGATCAGAAACACACTTGGTTAGCCAGGTGGCTCGAGGGAATTGCTGAGTTCTCTGGAGGTCTAAGCAGAAGACCTCTGGAAGTCTTGGAGGGGCTCCTGGGAGGGTCTTGGCTCCTTGGGTTTTTGTTGGTTTGGGCAGCACCCTGAGGAGGGGAAAGGCAAGGACAAGGGGCAGCCTGAGTGGAGTGGATGTTGTGGAGGGGGCACTAAAATGGGGTGCAGTGCATCAGGTCAGCTCAGAAAGGTCTTGCCTGGCTGGTTGGGGAGGAGGATCAGCCCCTGGGGCCCATGTTCAGAGGAGAGACCAACTGTTCTGAAAAATTGAGGGTGGTGTCATCTTCCTAGTTTCTTTTCAAGATTGTCCTTAAAGCATAATGTGGGAATTCTCTTCATAAACATAGTGGATCTGGATACTATAAGTCTCATCTATTCCCCACCCCCAATTTTTTTTTAATCTTTGGCCGCCAGGGAGCTTGCGGTCCAGTTGGTGTTGAGATATCTAAAAATTGTGCAGAACGCAGATGCAATTCCTTTTGGTCTTCATTTCCTGTCCCATGTATATTTCCCCTGGCTTTGTCTTTTAATTACATTTTCCACTTTTATTGTGTTGTGTACCTTCTCAGAAGCTGCCTCAGGTCCTTTGTGGAATGAATAAAAATGCTTGTATAGTGGGGCCTTTTGGCTGACTAAGCTGAGGGTCTAGATGCTTTTACTGTGAGCAATACTTCCCTTTCTTCTGTCCCCTCCCGGGCCCTGGAGCTTTTGTTATGGGGGAGAGGAACACAGAGGGGATGGACGGGCATCTGTTTACTATCTAGCCCTTTGTGCTGGGTCTGTGGTCCTCTGAGTGGAAGGACAGAAACTGAGAGCTGTTTTTTATGGGAGGCTTGGGATATCCCAGGCAAGACATAGCCAGAAGTTGTCAGAACTGTCAGAGGGACTTTATATGGCTCTGGAGACAAGCAAAGCAGCTTCAGGGCCTGGGTAACCATTGATGACACACGATTGGTGAGAGTGCCATTCTCCCAGGCTCTGCAGGGAATCTTGCTATTTGCTGTTCTCAGGCAGCCCAACAGATTGGATGCTTTGGGGGCATCTGGAATAATCTTTTGGCTCAAAATAGTAGTGAAGCTTCCCTCAGCCTCTTTGTGGGAAAATGTGTGCCCTAGCACACATGAAAGAACTTGCTGGACTCTAGTGGTTAAATGCAGATGGACATATCATGGACACTCTTCAGGTTGACTAGAGGCCGCTTTGAGAGGGGTTAATTTCTGCAAACCATCCAGGTACATGGGGCACATATGGTGTCATTCGCATATGAAAGAAAGTATGACTAGTTTCTCGGAATCTGTCAGCATCAGAAACACACGTCTCCATTAATCGAGCAGTTCCGCTTCTTGGAGTGTCTCCTACAGAAATGTTTAGGTGTGTGTGGGGCAACATATGTTCAAGATGCTCATTACAGCATTGTTTGTGGCGCAATCTGAATATCCATCAATAAGGGAGAAGCTGAGTTATAGTTGAGTGCCATGTGGCTGTTAAAACGAGGAGATAATTTTGTATGTGCCAACATGAAAATATCTCCCAAACATACCGAGCTTATTAAACTATTGATCTATCTTTATATGTAAAATTATATACAACATGTAATATATAACTACACGTGTAGCTATACAAAACGAGTAATGCATATATATGTGTATCCATGTATATGTGTGCGCATACATGTGATGTGTGTGTATGGCTTTATATACAATAAATATGACCCCCAAAGGAAGGCATCTGGATTGATAGACTGGCTGCTCATAACTAACTGATCATAAAAAGCCACTGTCTGTGGTCAGGGTCATAATCACATAGGGCATGGACATTACTTATCAGAATGGATGTTGGGGCACATCCTGGAGCACCGACCCTTACTGTGTCAGGTGTTAGTTAGCCCTTTACTTCTTAGGTCAAGGTAGAGCGGGGTCTGAGAAGTCCCAGGAGTGGCTTTTGACTAACAAGTATGGAAGGCTTTCAATTTTTAACCACTGATGTAGCTATGCTGATGCTACCATTGCTAATCATATTTTAAAATTCTGTTCAAAATATGGCAGGTTTCCTATACCCTTGTTTGTGAGTGTCAGACTGTGAAGTGGGCTCCACGAAGCAGAAGTGTCAGTAAGTTCCCTGGCCCTGAGCTGCGGACTTGCTGCTCTGGGAACCAGATCCCTGCCCTGGATCTCACATTGCCTGAGAGTCCCGCTGTACCACAACCTTTAAGAGAACTAACCCAATCCTGTAGAAAACCTGGTATAATTAGTTGTTAATAACTAGAGCCCAGGTTCCCCACGGTGCAAATTGTTTCCATATTGATCTCCACCTGCATTGTCAGCACTCTGGAAAGATTGAACTTTAAGTGCTTAATTCAGCCCCATTCAACCGATAATTTTGGTTTTGTCCTCCAAACAAAAGCACTGTTGTTTGTTCTTTTTTCTTCCCACAAATAATAAAATCAATCAATTTCTTCCCCTTCCCCTGCCCAAACCTAGTCTGCTCCTGTAATCAATACGTTTTGAAATGTCAATGTATTCCTCGGTGAGGAGCTGGGGAGGGGCTGAGGCAGGATGGGGAGGGAACCAGAGCTGATTGGAAGACAACTTCGGCATCTCCAGACAAACAGCTTGTTTAAATCTGATCATAGCAAATCCCCACTTATGTCAGACCTCTGGGCTTCCACACCTAGGTCAGTGGTGTTAGAAACAGCCTTTCAGAGTGGTTGACCAAAATTCACATCCAACACTTATTTATTTGTTTCACAACCTCAAAATTAAACTGATAAGCTTTTGGCTTTTTGTATTTTTCAAGAAAATGGTGTTAGGTATTACTCTAACCCCATCCTGGGTCACTCACCCTGAGTCCCACTTTATCTATGAAGTTCATGTCGGTGGGAGGCTGTGGAGAAAATAGGGTACACGGATGGGAGACTCTCAGAGCTGGTCCATTGGATAAGCCAGAGATAAACCAGCCAAACAGAGGTCCAGTTTTCCAGTTTAACAATTTAATGATGTTTCTGACTAATCAGAGTTTGGGCAAGTTGTCAGAGGACATTGTTTGGGGAAAGAGGCATTTACATGAAGTATCTACTGTGTGCCAGTAATTTTTTAAGTAGTATTTTTAATTATCACAATACATCTTCCCACATCCCAGAGATCAAGAAACAGATGGAGACTATGTGAATTGCCTTGAGGTCATCCAGAAGGTAAATGACACAACTGCATTAGGGACTATGCCCTCCTGACTCTAAAACCCTGTGTGTGTGTGTGTGTGTGTGTGTGTGTGTGTGCGTGTGCGTGCATGCACGCGCGCATGCACATATGCATGTACAGTCTTTCTGTGCCTCATTTGCCTCATCCAAAAAGAGAGCAAAAATAGGACCTCCTCATGGAGTGGTTACAAGGATTAAATGAGCTATGCCTAAAAGTGCTTAGTCATATTAAGCACTTAAAAATAGTTCATGTTGTTATTATCATTATTAACCCCTCTCAATATGCATAAAACATTTGCTTTAAGAAATTTCTGGTTTGCTCAGTTGCAAAAACTTAAAACATTTTTTATCCTTAAAACATGAATGACATTGGAAATAAGAAAGACAGAATCTCTATTCTAAAGAGATGACTGGCTGGTTGTGAAGGGATAAAGACAGAAGAAAAAAGGGCAAATTATAAATACCAGGTCATACTTACCATAGAAGGAGCATGTTGGAAGGAACACAGAGAAGGTGGCCTTACATAGCCTGGGGAGTAGAAATCAGCAAACACTTGTGTGCAGTGGGTGGGGGAAGCGGGGGTGGATTTGAACTCATGAAAGGTGATGATTAGGTGTTAGCTGAGCAGCCAAGGAGTGGGAGGGGATTGTGAGCACAAAGAACTGCACATTCAAAGGCACGGAGGTAGGAAAAGATGGTGGGGGGGCGGGGGGGGGGCTTGCAGGTAG
>NW_027531893.1:12699456-12914079 GCF_008692635.1 Crocuta crocuta
TAGTAGCATCTCATGTGATGGGATTTGCTAAGAAATGGCCACACATAGGGCTGGGTAGGTGGTAAGGGCTAGACCACGGTGGGCCCTCCTGGCTAAGGAGCAGAGACTTTATTCTGGAGGTTTCATGTTTTTTTTTTTTTTTAATATTTTTATTTATTTCTAGGAGAGAGAGAGATAGCGTGAGCAGGGGAGGGTCAGAGAGAGAGGGAGATACAGACTCTGAAATAGGCTTCAGGCTCCGAGCTGGCAGTCAGCACAGAGCCCAACGTGGGGCTCGAACCCAGGAACCGCGAGATCATGACCTAAGCGAAAGTCGGACGCTTAACCAACTAAGCCATCCAGGCGCCCCGAGGTTTCATGTTTTTACATAGGAGATTGGCAGATTCAGAATCATGTTTCAGAGGACGCCTGTGTGCTGCACGTGAGGCTCTGCTGGGCAGAACTGGAAGTGTGAGGCCCCGTAGAGGCTGCTGCAGTATTCCCGAGGAGATGCTCTGAGCCTGGAGTGAGTCAGAAGCAGCTGCGAATGGAGAAAAATGGGCTGGGAGAGCCATCCAGACCTGGAACCTGTGAGAATTGGGGATCGTTTGGATGTGAGAGTGAGGGAGGGAAAGGAAGTCTGGAATGATTCCATTTGGGGTGACTGGTGGAGCCACTGGCCAAGAAAGGAGACAGGGAGAGAAGCCATGTTTTAAGACAAATATAGAAAGTCGTGTTTTCTACACTATGAGTTTCAGGTACCTGGGGCATCCAGATGGAGATGAGCAAGATATATGGTGCCTTTGCTCATTTGCACAGTTCAGTAATTGGTGGCAAACAGGTAATAATATTTGAGGGAATGTGGTGGCAAATAGATAATAAATATTTGAGGGAACGAGTAGATTGGCTAAAACCATAATGTGGGTGAGATTGTCCAGGAGGAACACGAGTCAAGCAAGGTGCAGTGGGAAGAGTCCTGGGGACCACTAACTACCCTGTAGACCCCCAAACAGTAAATTAGAAAGGCTTCACACTCAGAAATGATAAGCATATCGATCAAGAAAAAAAGATTCAGGGCATGGCGAAGAGTCGTTTTCAGTACTCATGTTGGCCTATAAAATTTATAGCCTAGCTAACCTTTTTCTTTCTCAGAAGTAATAGCCAACATTTATTGAGTACTTTCTGTGTGCTGGGCCCTGTGTCAAAAGCTTTCCTGTATTTCTTTACTTAGCACTCACGACCTGATGACAGGGAGATGCTAGGTTTATTCCTCTTCTAGGGATAAAGAAATTGAGGCTTGGAGACATTAAATAATTGCTCAAGTCCTGGCAGCTGGTATGCTTTGGACTTGGGTGTCAAACCCCGTGGTCTGGCTGACTCTTGGCCAAGACCCTTCATCACTCTTGTCTTCTATATTTCCAGCCACTTAAAAGTCAAGGCTGCAGAAAAGGTGTTTTGGTTCTTAAGACAGTCATGTTGAGAGAATGCTCCTGTTTTGGAGGACTGTGGGAAGTACACGTTACTACACTGTCCCTGTATATTTTGGGTTTTTCCAGGTACTGTTCCCTCCATCTGTCTCATCTCTTATATTAGTTGATGACTTTTGAAAAATTTCCAGCTTTGGGGGAGAGGTACTCAGTTTGCCGGCTGTGGCCTGGAGGACTTCTCCCTAACTGGATGATCTGATGTGAGCATTGAGATCAAGGGTGAGCTAGTCCCAAGGACAAGTGGATGAACAGATCCTTTGCATTGTTGGCTTGTGGAGGTGAATTAGAAATTGTGGATGAGTGGATTCAGTCAAATGCCTTCAATGAGCTGAGTCCACTAGGGGCAGTGGACCCATTCCTGAATGAAGTGAGGGACCTACCTGGACTGAACATATCCCTTGCCCTGGCTTTGGTGGCTTCAGAACAGCTCCTCAAGGATCATGCAAGAGAAGGTCTACCAGTACTCCCATGCATTTATTCTTTGAGCAGTTTGTCTCTTCACATCCCATCCTTAGCAGTAGAAAAAAGTGGTCCTCAGAGTCACGCAGACATAGCTTTGACTTCTAGCCCTGCTTCTGGCTACATGCACCCACTTGTGCAATGATCTTAACCTCTCCGAACCTTCATTTTTTAAATCTGAAAAATGGGGCCAGTGGAACTTACCTTGCAATTCCCTCACAGTAGACATGAAGTGGGATAACACTGTTTTAGGAGCTCATCATGGGGCCTAACACTGTGAAAGTGCCCAGTGCTTTTGAGCCCTTTTTCCTGAAGGGAATGGAAGGTGTTCCTCCCAGGTAATTGTAGCTGGATACTTATTCCATTACCTCTGGAAATTTTAATATTTTCATCAAAATAAAATCTGGTATTAAAATGGCCCCCACATTTTGTCACCGTGTTGCAAAAGCAATCAGAAATTGCCCAAGGAATTTAGATGCAGTAGCTACTTGCATACCATTGCTTCCCACCAAGTGCAAGGACTCTTGATAGAGCTCAGTATGTGTACTTCCATATTGCTTGTGCAGAATCACAAGGTATGAGGCAGTACAAGATGTGTAAAGCCAGGTTGACATTCACAGCCATGCATGGACCCAGGTTGCAGAGGCACAACACTAGCTGGAACATATGCCAATGATTCTGTGAGTCTTGGGCACTTTTGGATGCTGGTCACCTTCCACAGGTAGATGTCCAAGCAGCTTCAAAGCTCAAGAAGTGTGATGTGATGTGATACATGATTGAAGGAGGGACAGGTCTTTGCAGGACAGTGTAGGGAGAGCAGGTTGCACTTTGACCATGAACTCTTCAGGATGTTTTCCCATGGAGCCTTGGAATGTCAGAGTAAAGGGTATACAAAGTGCAAGACATCCAGAATTTAGAAATAAGGTACTCCTTGTTGCTAAAATCTAATATTAATAAGCAGTGGATCAGAGAAAAGAAACAAAGTTATTATAACAGCAGTAGCAGCACAAACAACACATAATGCTAAGTGTGTACTGTGTACTGGTGTTGATATAGGCTGGGGGTTCATCTCAGTTTGGGAAAATATTCTAAAGGGTAGACATACAATAAACAAAATCAGTACATTAATTTGTATAATAGGAGATGATAGGTGCCATGTGAAACATAAAGGAAAGAGGGTAGAGAGTACAGAGTGAGGGTGGCTACTGTTTTTTCAAGTAGGGAGTTTTGGTGGGGGGTTCAATGAGTAAATAACACTTGGGCAAGACTAGCTCTCGGATCCTGAGAAGAGCATTCTGTGAAGGGGGAACCCCTAAGTGCCCAGGCACCGAGACACGAGCATGCCTGTCACGTTCATATAAGGGCAAAAAGTCCAGTGTTGCTGGAATGGAGCAAAATTCAGGCAAGAACAGTGTGATGGGAAATGGAGTCAGAGAGCCATGGTTGAAATTTCCTGGGACAACCAAGATGATGTTCATCCCACCGAAGGACTTACTGTCATCATCATTTTTCGTATTTTCATGACTCTTTTCCTTGCTCTGACGTTTTGCTAGGCACTTGGACAAGCACATTACTGTACAGTTT
The DNA here is from genome assembly GCF_008692635.1 of Crocuta crocuta. Taxonomy (NCBI): domain Eukaryota; kingdom Metazoa; phylum Chordata; class Mammalia; order Carnivora; family Hyaenidae; genus Crocuta; species Crocuta crocuta. The sequence continues at coordinate 12,702,966 of NW_027531893.1, forward strand.
TCTCAGTCCTTGTAACAACCCTTTGAGGCAGATTGTACATTGTTTCTTTTGCACACACAAGAAACCAAGGCTCAAGGAGGTTAAGTAACTTTTTAAATCCACACAGCTCAGTGGCAGAGACTTAGTGCCTTTTCCGTCATGCTTTCCTATGTCCATTTTTAAGGCAATGCTTGAAATGTGTCCAACCTTCCAGGTTTTGCTCATAGCTTTTCAAATAAGAGCATTCAGGGTGTTCTTGTGGATTCCCATCAATTGTTTTTGATACCTCATCTTCCTTCTCTTTGGGAATGATAAAAAAGGAATGGGCAGATGTAACGTCTCTGGGCTTCCCTGTTGTGGACTGCATGTTTGTATGTCCCCCAAATCATATTTTGGAGTCCCAACCTGCAGTGGGATGGCTCTAGGAGGGGGGTCTTTGGGAGGTGATGAGATTTAGATGGGATCATGAGCGTAGACCTTCCACAATGGGATTAATGTCCTTATAAGAAGAGAAAGTGGCTGTCTGTAAACCAGGAAGAGAGTTTTCACCAGAACCTGACCTTGGGGATACCCTGATCGCGGACTTCCGGCCTCAGAACTGTGAAAAGTAAATTCATGTTGTTCAAGCCCCAGCATTTTTGGTAGTGTGCCTGAGCTGAAGGAAGACACTCCCATCCATTTTGCACAATGTTTCCTTCTTGAATTGTGGTGAGGGGACCTCACTGGTAGCACCAAACTTCCCCACATGCCTAGTGATTCTTGGTTGTGAATCTACACCAGATTCTTCTGTCAAGAGTGTCCCTGTTCTCTGTACTCGAGCTTCACCATACAGTTGCACATTGTTGTTTCCCTGTTTCGTCTCTCCTTTGGCGGTGTGCCCAGGCAGGATTTGTCAGGTGTCCATTGCCGCACACGGAAGCTTGCTTTCTCAGTTGCACAGAAGCTGCTTTGGTAGGGTAGGTGTGCAACTGCTTGTGGCTGTCTCTCCTTGGGGGAGAATTGCACGGCTCTGCAGCTCCTGTGAGGTTAGGTCAGGTGCAGGAAGTGATTCATGCTGCTTCTGGGTGGAGGCATCTCCTTACTGGGGAGAGACCCCGACCCCCCAGGGCTCCTCCCCCCCAGGACTCCTCCCCCTGAACTTGCCAAACCTTGAAGCATCACTGAAATGGAGGTCCCATGAGTTCCACGCACAGGACAGTGGCCGCCTGTCCTGGAAAGCTGCCCAGGCTCAGAGAAATGACTCTTACTGTTTCATGGTGCTGTGGTTGTGGGGTGTGCGTGTGGTCCCTATTGTGTCCCCTGGGGCATACAGAAGGTTTTCTGCTTTTTCTTCAGGTCCGGGTGTCAGGTCAGGCAATGATCTCAGCAACACGGTGTGAGATCAGAACTTGGGGCTTGCGGGCATACAGACTTGCGCAGGCCAACCTGGGGCAAGTGACCTTACCTTTCTGCATTTTCTGCTTTTCTGCAAACCAAAGAGATGAGTACTCACCTCCTAAGGTGTTTTTAAGAATTCACTGTAGTAACACATATGAAGTGTGTGGCATACAGTAGGTGTTTAATGAAGACTTGTTTTCTTTCTTCCTCTCCTGCACCATAACTCCAAGATTCTGTACCTCTTTATTTTCTCCCAAGGATTCTACCCCTTTCTCATCAAGCATTGTTTCCTTGTTGCCAGGATCTAGTGCCAAGTAACCATTTCCCCTGCCGCATCCTCTGACTTGTGAAAGGTGAAATCGTCAGCAAGGCAAGGCGGGGATTGATCAAACGAGACGCCCAGCAGATGTCCAGAGAGTGTGCGTCCCCGCTGCTGCTCTGTCTTGCCTCTGTGCCAGTTTTGTAATCTGTATTAGGAAAACACGGTCTGGTTGATTGCCCTGTAATAGACGTTCACCACATTAGCACTTGTTTCCCTTTCTCCTAGTTCTCTGTGATATCTGTTTGCATTTTCTATTTCCTTTCAATTCAGTTAGAAGCTTGTTGTGACTCAGGCGCTGAGATGGGCATGGGGAACGTAGAGATAGATTAAGGCATAACTTCCGCCTGCAGGAAAGTCATTCTGGTAAGGGGAACAGATTTATTAGCCAAACCAAACCAACCAACCAACCAAAAGAACAAAACCCTAAACACGGTGATAATCACAAAGATGTAAGCATGTGTATGATAGAGAGAATGGGCTGAGGACGAACTCATGAATTCCATCGGGCAGAGGAGTGAGAGAAAGAGGAGGAAGACTTTTTCCAAAAGGTTATGTCTTAGTGGGGTTTTGATGGGTGAACAGGAGTTCACCAAGTAGATTGTGGAGGAAGAGCATTTGGAAAAAAAGGAATACAATTTGCAAAGGCCTAGTGACATGAGATATAAATAGCTCTGGGCAATACATGAGATTCGGTGTTTTAACAGAGCATAAAGTGCCAAGTGGGAAGTGTAGGAGATGAGGAAGAAGGTTATACCAGGCAGGCCAGGGGAAGGGGACATATTCATGAGTTTGTAGGTATTTATTAGAGCTGCTTCTCTTTGAGATTTACCGTTTATTTATTTTTAGTAGCCATGAACTCCAGTTATTAAGATTGTATTTGTTGCTTTGCCTGATAAAGTTGGATGTTTAGCCCTCATTGGTCTGGATAGAGTAGAGTAGAGGGCTCTGGAGGTATGTTGGGAGATGTGCTGGGAAGACAGTTGATCAGGATAAGGATGGACTTACGCTTAATGCCCGCATGCTTTATCTGCACACATTCTTGAGTTATTATCCATCACCTTGAAAATCATGCCTGCCTCACTCAGCATCACTGAGGATTAAAATGAAATAAATATTTAAAATACTCAGCCTAGGGGCTGCTGGGTGGCTCAGTTGGTTGAGCATCCAACTCTTGATTTTGGCTCAGGTCATGATCTCACGGTTTGTGAGTATGAGCCCCACATCAGCATGTCCAGAGAGTGTGCGTCCTGCTTGGGATTCTCTCTCTCTCTCCCTCTCTCTCTCCCTCTTTCTCCCTCCCTCCCTCCCTTCCTCCCTCTCTCTCTCTCAAAATAAATATATAAACTTAAAATTAAAAAAAATTAGAACACCCAGCCCAGAACTTAGCATCCTTTGGGGACTTAGTGTATCTTCCAGTTGGAGAAATCATTTACAGTAGGACCCCTACCATCATCTACAGTTGCGCTTTCCATGATTTTAGTGCTCCGTGGGTGACTGTGGTCCAGAAGTGGAGGGTCCTCCTGATGTGTGGTCACAAGGTCAGTAGTAGCCTAGCACTGCATCACAGGGCCCACCTACATCATTCATCTGACTTCATCTCATCACACAGGCATTTTATCATCTCACATCATCACAAGACAGGTGAGTGCAAGAAAATCAGATATATATATTTTTTAAACATAAATCTTGGGCACTCCCTGCTTTCATTTATTTATTTATTTATTTGTTTATTTATTTATTTATTTATTTTTATTTCTTTCTAGGAGAGAGAGAGAGAGAGAGAGAGAGACAGTGTGAGCAGGGGAGGGTCAGAAAGAGAGGGAGATACAGACTCTGAAACAGGCTCCAGGCTCTGAGCTGGCAGTCAGCACACAGCCCGACGCGGGGCTCGAACCCACGAACCGCGAGATCATGACCTAAGCGAAAGTCGGACGCTTAACCGACTAAGCCACCCAGGCGCCCCGAAAATCAGATATTTTGAGAGAGAGAAAGAGAGAGAGAAACAGAGACAGAAACCACATTCACCTAAGTTTTATTATAGCATACTATAGATTACTGTTACAGTTCTATTTTGTTATTAGTTACAATTGTTAATCTCTTTACTGTGCCTTACTTATGACTTACATGCATCTTTATTATAGATGTAAGTATAGGAAAAACCATAGTACATATAGGGTTTGCTCCTATCCATGGTTTAGGCATTCATCTGGGGTCTAGGAACACAGTACCCACTGGTAAGGGGGTGGGGCTGCTCTATTTGTATTTGGGACTTGTGTTCAGCTCATTAAAAAAACAGCTGAAAATTATTACAATGGATCAAAAAATACAACTATGCTTGCTTTCTTTTTGAGAAGAATTTTTTATTCTTTTTCATGACAAACCTTTCACCCCCTCAAAGGAGGAAAACAAACTTCACGCAAAAAAGAAAGAAAGTTGGAACAATGTGACATTTCTGTGGTATCAAACCTCAAAGGTCGTACCTTGAGGTTATTTTGGTAAATCCATTTACATTTTTTACTCTCTCCTCCCCCCACAAATGTCATGTGTTAGAACGCACTGCTATTTTGACATCTCCATTGTGATATTTATTTTAAGCCATCAGTAGAGTTTTAAATATCTTAGCAGCGAACTCTGGCCTTTGTGGAAGGCAAACTAATTATTTGCCAAACCGTTCTGTAAAATAAGCCCCTGGTATTTGTTTCTTGGCAGCTTAGGAAGGAAATGAGACTCCAGTGGCTTTTTACGGAAGTGGATGTGCAGTCAAACAAGGGCTCGGGAATTTGGGGTCCAAAGTCATCTGGCCCACCACATTTCCAGAGGAAGCCCCGATGTTCCTAGCAAACAGCTGGGACCAGAGTTCCACACAAATGGTTTTGCAGAGGACTCAGGCTAAACAAACATTTAGGTGGTCATGGGGGAGGTCAAGGTTTGTGGTGGTGGCTGTCAGGGCTGACTGAGGTCTTCTATAATTATCTGATGGTTCTGACAACTCTGTGAAGTAGAGAGTTTTAGTCCCCTTTCATAATTGTGGAAATGGAGTCTTAGAGAAGGTAAGTCTCTTGGTCAAGGTCACAGGGCCAGGAAATTGAGAGCTGTTTTTGTTTCTGACACCAGACTGTGTGATCTTAACCACTCGGCTCTGCTGCCTGAGGGGTGTTCATGCTATGTGACCTTGGGCAGCTCACCTCATCTCTCTGAGCATCCGGTTTCTTCTTCCATCAGATGAGGAGGATGGTTATGTCCTGCCTGCTGCACAGTTGTGATGATACGATATGATTGCTGGGGTGGAAGCACCCAGAGACAAGTGATTGACTTGGGATTGACTGGGTTTTGAATATACTGATTTCCATGTCTTCCATTGTTCCCAACTCCGTCCTGTCCCTCACATGGCTGGCAGTTTCCTCTGGGCCTCCCTTGGACCACAGTACATATATCCTGCATGCCCTTGATCTCTTCCTTCCAGTACATATATCCTGCATGCCCTTGATCTCTTCCTTCCTCCCCAGCTCAGGCTTTTGTTTCCTCCCCACAGGGTTCCCTGACTTCTTACTGAAGCTCTTACTGATGCTCTCTTTGTTAAAGATACTTCATGTTTCCAGGTGGAGGTGAGCACTAGGGGTTTCTGGGTACGCAGAAGAGAGGTACCTGATAAGCTCGGTGGGGGTGGGGGGTTAGTGGGGCTTCCTAGAAGAACTGACTCATGGATAATGGAGAGGATTTGGGTAGGAGGAGAGAGGAGTGGGCACAGGGCATTGCAGGCTTGTGCAAAGGCACAGCACATTCTGGGACCCACAGATATTTGCACAAGATAAGGTGGGTGTGGTGGAATGTCGGTATTATTTGTTAAAATTTAGATAAGTATTTGTTCTCTTTGTCTCTTCAAATAGACAGTTCCAGTAGAGCAAAGACGGACTGTGCTTAACTCCATGCCCCCATAGTGCCCTACCTGGCGATAGATACAGAGTTAAAGACTTAGGTTATTGAAATGGGCATCAGAGCAATGCAGAAAGGACATAGACTCTGGAGTCAGGCAGACCTTAAGCAAGTCACTTATTCTCTCTGAGCCTCAGTTTCTTGGTCTGTGAGATGGGGGCATGCATACATACCTCATAAAGGGATGGATAGAGCAGACTCACTATGGGGTAGTAGTTATTATTTTCTGGCCGCCTCTCCTATGAGTTGATCCTCACTGCTTCATGGGGGCTCCAAGTGCATTGATGGCAGCTAGGGATAGGTGAGTTATCTCAGTAGAGAATCAACAAAATTAGCCACAGCTCCAGATCACCACTGCTGCCACACCAGGAAAAGCTGCTTTTCTATCTCCCTGTCCCAGAGATGGGACTTTGCTTCCTTGGGAGGTAGAGGAGAATGCACGGATGCAGGAAACATTTTATTTATTTACCTTCACCTCTGCCAGAGTCTGTTGGATCTATTACAGGCTTAAGGGACCTAGGAAGTGATCAGGCTTAATATGGTCCCTTTTAACCACAGCCTTCGACCATCCCTTGAGATTTCACCTTTTGCCTGCTAGAAAGTACGCCCACAAGTACAGGGATCTTTGGTTTGTATCCCAAGAGCCTAGTACAGTGCTGGGGGCTCAAGAGCAAGAGCTCAGTTATTTTGTTGAAACAGTAAGTGCACAAATCCTTCCCCAACCTCTATCCGTATTCGCCCTCAAAATGGAATTGCTAGATCATGTTGTGCCATCCTGTTACTTCTTTCTTCATTTGCATGTGCCTGTTTTTGCTGTCATATCATTAGCATGGAGGGTGGTGCTTAGGCAGGGCAACTCGGAGTGGTATTCTGTGCCGTCTCCTTTACTGCCCGCCTCCTTGGGTCAGACTTGACATGAGTCTTGGGCCTGTGTTGGTCTTGTGTCTGCAAGAATGTAAACCCTGTGTGGTATTCGGCCAGTGTGCTCCCAGTGTCCTGCTGACCTGTGCACGTGCCTTTATTTAATGATTTGACATACTCTCAAGTAGCTATGCCAAATGGATGGATTTCTCATCCCCCCATTTTTAAAGTTATTTATTTATTTTGAAAAAGTGAGATCAGGGGAAGTGCAGTCAGAGAGGGAGAGAAAGAGAATCCTAAGCAGGCTCCTTGCTGACAGCACAGAGCCTGATGTAGGGCCCGAACCCATGAACTGCAGGATCACAACCTGAGCCGAAATCAAGAGTTGGACGCTTAACTGACTGGGTCTCCCAGGCACCCCAGATTTCTCTCCCTTTAGTAAAGGATCAGTATAACCTTACAATTAATATTATTGATGGTCTCAACAGCAGACTCCCTTCCCTCCCCCACCCCGAGAAACTGGGTCAGGTCACCAGGGACCAAGCACCTACTATGTGCACTTGGTCACATGCACTCCTTGCACATTTTCTTTCCCTTCTTCATGGGTATCTTACTTGTCTTCAGATGCACAAGCATATCTAAGAAATGGATCCACATGCCTAACTCCATGCCTATGTTTTAAAAGCTCTCCTGGCTGGTATTTTAAAAGACATTTAAAACCATGGTAGCTACATTCCTCTTGAAAGTTCATTTTGATTTTGATTTTATTACTCAGCACAATGTGACATTTCCTTTCAAGGGATATTCCAATTTAGGAGCCAGAAGGTGGGTTAGCACCATCATAATAAGAGTAATTACTTANTGTTAATTACCATCCTGCCCTCCCTCATTCTGAAGGACTAACTCATTTCCAGCTGAGTTGCAGTTTACAGTGTGTGGCTGATGATCAGACAGTATCCTCACACAAAGTAAGGACATCAGGAGAAAGGGTTCCACGGGAAGAAGCTGGCCATGGTGGCTAATGAAGTGGGAGTTTCAGGAATGCTGTGTGGGATCTCTGCTGGCTTTCTGTTTTTGTTTCACAATCAATAAAGCCATGAATGAGAGAGAAATATATGTTGGTTACATTACTTTAAAATAGCCTGGCAAAGATATAATTTCTTATTGATTAGCGTCCCGTCGAAGGTAAGGTCTGTGGAGAAAAGAAAATGGACTGTTGAAAATTCTAAAATAAAGAAAGTAAATGAGGGAAGCTGTTTAAATTTGTGAAGGGGGAGTAAAAGGTGTCATCAAAGTCATCGAATCTGCCGCTTATAAAAACTGTACCGCTGGAACTGAGATCGAAGTTGTTCTTGATCTGATGGACTTTGATTTACTCCAGTATTCAAAAAATGTGAGTTGACTGAATGGCTTCGGAGAGCAAAGGCTATAGAAAGATGTTTTCAGGTACCCTAGAAAATAAAGATGCATAGGAGTGAAAATTATTCCAGAAATTAGGTAGGGAATTTGATGGGTCAGTTTGTGGTCTTGACTCTTTTTGGTCACCGACTTGAGCTGGTTTAAACCAGCAGCTCAACTGGAAGAGATTTTACCCTCCCTCCCCCTCCCATCCCAGGGGATATTTGGCAATGACAGGAGACATTTTTGGTTGTCACAGCTGTAGGTGAGGATGGCTATTGATTGATGTCTAGTGGGTAGAATCCAGGGATGCTCTGCGAAACATCCTGCAGTGCACAGGACAGCCCCCATCCAGGTGGGAAAAAAAAAAAAAAAAGAAAGTCAGTAGTGTTAAGGTCGGGAAATTCTGGTTTAGGAAAAAAAGTAGAATTTATTGACCCACAACTTAAAAATCCAGGATAGATCTAGTTGGACTCAGGTGTTCAAACAGTGTCATCAGAAACATCTTTTTCTCTCCAGCCTGCTCCTTTCCCATAAGCTTCTTTCTTGGGGAGGTTTCCCCTCCTTGTGCCACGATAGGATTCGGCAGCAGCTTAAGGCTGCTACCAGCTTAGGGATTCGAGTGAAAAAAGAGCTGGTCTCTTTCATTGTTTTCCCCCCAAGAATCCTGAGATTGACTCTGATTTGGCTAACCTAGGTCCCATCGTTCTGGAATCACTCCCTTTGGGATCAGAGTATGTTAACTCACCAGACCTGGGACACACACCTGCCTCTGACTCTGGGGGAGGGGGTGTTAGATTGGTCTCATCCAAACCCCTTGGGCTAAGAGGGTGGCAGGTGTTTCTCCAAAAGAGAAAGTGGGGTGCTACTTCTGGAAAAGGGGAGAACAGATGCCAAGTAGTCAAACAATGGATGTCTACTATGTTTATATTCTGGGGAATTCATAGGAGCAGTGGCATGGAGGGCACTCACACTCCTTTCTTCCATCACTTCCCTCCTCCATCATCCAAAGTAAGTTATTTTTAATGCTCCTAGGATCCTCTTTCTAGCTCCTTTAGTACTAATGTTACATTATAGTAACCTTTCCTATGTATATATCCAGCTGTTTGACTAGACTGTGGAGTCCTAAACACAGGGATCCTGTTTAATTCATCTCTGTGTCTCCAAAACCTTATACAGGGTAGAGCACCCAGTAAGATAAAATAAAACTACCCCCCGCCCCATAAAGGAAAGAGTACTAGAGAGCTAAAAAGTCAATTTGGTCCTTTCATACTATTGATCACTCATTAACCAAATGTTTATTTAGCAGCTACTCTGTGCCCAACACTATGTCAAGCCCTGGAGACATAGCACGAAGCAGGGCAGGTACAGGTGGGGTGGAGGATCGCTGGGGTGGCAGCCATCGGACATACGACCAACAGTGAGTTGCAGGCTGCCAAGTGGACATTCCAAGAGCTGTGGAAACTGCGGCAAGGTCACCTTAGGGTTGGCATCTATGGAAGTGATACTCAAAGCAGGTTGTCTGGAAGGTGAACAAGAGCTAGTTTTGCAAGATGTAGGTGGAAGAGCTTTCTGCGCAGTGAGAATAGCCTGTGCAAAGCCCTGAGACAGCAGTAGGGCTCATAGTTGTGGTTACTGTGACCTGTTTGCATGGTGGGGTTGCACTTCAGGTCTGATTTTAGGAAGGGTGGCCTCAGCTCTCCACATCCATGAGCCTCTCAGGTGGCGATTGTTTAATTTCAAGGAACAAAAACTCTTTCAAAGACATTAAAATGAATAGGAAGTTTTATTGTCAAGATGCAGAAGGTTCTCAGGGAACCCAGAGTAACAGCTGGACCTCATGGGACTGGAATGTTGTTAACTAACAGTCTCTCCTCCTTACTCTCCAGAGCTTGTCTACGCACATCTGCTCCACTCTCCTCTCTGCAGACCGGCGGTGCCATCAAGATCTCCCCTTTTGCTCCTGATGGCTTTCTACCTGCTCATGGCACTGGCTCTTCCTCCTCATGACCTTACTGCTCCAGCTTCTGACATCCTCTGACCAGGTCAGCCTCGGTCTCCATTTCAAGTTTCCAAATGGACCTGACAGGCCCAGGTAGTGGTTGGTGTCTGCTCTGGTCTTATCAGCCAGGGCCAGGTGAGGGGTGTCACATGGGTGTCTCTGCTGTGTATCTGGGCTAGGGGAGACGATGTGATGGGGAGGGGATGTAGATAGGGCAGAACTGAGGGGCCTTTCTGGAATTGTGTGGCTCAGCCCTGAGGATGATGGTGACCATGCGGCTGTGGGTGCTCGACATGTGCCCAGCCCTCTTGTTAGCCTGTTTAACACAACCACGCAGTGAAGGACTAATAGTTTTCTCTTTTACCAAGGCAACATCTAAGATGCAGTAAGGTAGACAGACGCCTTGCCTAACATGTCTGGATTCTGGCCTCAGGGGAAGTGTCACCCTCAGATAACAGCCAGAGGTTCTCAGCCTCAGTGTTCTCACCGCACTCTCCTTCTCATACTGCTTGAGTCATGTTGGTATTCTGGTTTCTCAAACACACAGCCTTTGCACCTGCTGCTTCCTCTGTCAGAAATGCTCTTCTCCTCCTCTCTTGACTTGGTTAACCTTGATCATTCTTCAGGTGAGCTTAGACCTGATTCTCTCAGTGAGGCCCCTCTTGACTTCTTGAACAGTATTGGTTTCACCCTATTTCTTCTGGCTCATGGCACCCTGTTCTTTTCTCTGAGCTTTTATCAGAATTTGAATAACTGTGTTGTTTGGTTAGGTTGCTAAATTGAAGATGCCCAAAGAATTCATATATGATTAGGAAGATCCATTCTCTGCTCCTTGGTTTTTTCCTTCTGTTATTTTGGGAAGATTCACAGAGTCAACCTGTAGCAAAATTCTGGGAAAGTAAAGGGAAACTAATGTTCACTGAGGACCTACTAATGGCCAGGCATTGTGTGAAGCCCTTTAGAAATACCGTCTCATTAAATTCTCTTGACAACCCTGTAGATGGTCTCCTCCAATCTCCCTTGCCGTCTGTTCTGGAGAGGCCAGGAAGCTAAAAAGTGCCTTTCCTGGACTCCTGTATCTAGGTTCCTGGCCATGACATAGGCCATGACATAGGTTTGCAAATCAGATGCCCTGACATGAGCTTTAAATGTAGAATTGCTCGGGGGGAGAAAGGTATGATGTAGTCCACCTTTCAGATGTGTGTCACCATGGAGTCAGGGCAGTTCTGCAGCCATTCACTTCCTGACTTGGTGACCAGTAGTGGCAGCGAGGTAGTTTTCCCGATCATTGTAAGGGAGGGAGATTTGGGGGGCAGGGGTTTGTACTTAGAAGTCCAGTTCTTTGAGTGCTTTCAGTGGAGTTCTAAGTCACCCAAGAAATAAGTTTACCCTAGTAAGTTACCCCTAGTAATAAATTTCTGCTTTCTGCTTAAAGTACCTGGAGGAGTTTCTTTTGTCTACAACTGATCACTACCTTAAACACTGCTCCCTGCGCCTGTTTACAGATGGAAACATGAGGTCTGTGGATCAGGGTTCATGTGACTTGCCCCAGCTTTCACAGCAGATGAGTAGTGGAAAACTTGAAAACAGACCAAGTGTTTCCTTTTGTCTGTCTTTCGTGCTGTCCCCTGCTTCTCTCCTCTGGGCCCCTTTTCCCTCTTTCTTTCCTCCCATATCCTTCCCTCGTACCACATTTTGTTCCAAACAGATGGGATCTGACAGGCACATTCCTTCCAGGGCCTTAGAGGCATGATGTAACTCTTCCCAGGCATTTCTGCATCTTTCAGTGCGCAGAGGGGAGAGGGTGATGCTCAACTCTAAGGCTGGACTCATAACTGGAATGCCAGACCCTGTAGTAACCACCTGAGGAGGAGGTGAAGGGGGCAGACGAGAGGCAGGACTAGAGAGGCTGGAAGGATGCCCAGAAAGTAACTTGGTGTCTCATGTCTTAATTGTCCTGGCCTGATTTCCTTGAGGCATGTGTTAATCTTCCCAATTTGCCGACAGGGGCTTGCCCCGGGGGTAAGCTTCCTAAAGCTTTGGATTCAGGTTTATAAGCCTGTTGCAGCACACTCCCCGACTTCTAACTCACCCCCAAGAGCTCTCCCGTCAGATTCTAGACATGCCAGCTAATTCCTTTCTATAGATTCGCCTGGCTTTATTAGGAGTAATGGTATCGAGGGTATTTTTCTTTATAGACATTATAATTAGTAATTGTTTTGAAGGGCAATTGCTGTTAAACTACTTATTTTTTTCTTTTCCTAGAGGACAGGACAATTTCCAAGACTGATTATTTCACAATTGAAATTCCATGTCTCCCAGAGGTAGATTTTTATAGCGGTTAGTGGAAGCAAAGTCCTCTCTTTTTATTTTTTTCCATTACAGATTCAGACACAGACACACACACATGCAAACATTCCTGGGAAAGGAAGTGGAAAGACAAAGCCTCCTCTGGGTGTTCAACGGCTTTTATGGATAGTCGCCTGGCTCTCTGGCTAATGGGATAGATGATGGATACTCCCAAGATACCATTTCAGTCAATTAATTAGTTAATGTTTAAAGATGGAAAGTGTCATGTAGATAGAGAACATTATGATTCTCTTAATAAAAAAGACTTAAAGTAAGAAAAAAATGGGAATGAGAAGATAATGCAAATTCTGCCTTTGAACTGTGATTTCTCGCTTTGGTTCTGTAGCTGTAAGCAGCTTCGCACTGTTACGTCACCAAGATAAAGTTCCTTACTCTGGTCAGGAGGTTTCAGCTGTCAGTATGGTGACCTGACTGACTATTCTCTTGTAAGTGGCGCTCGGGTGGGATATCCAGAACTGGGTGTGCTGTTTGGGCCTCCAGAGCTCTGAGTTGGAGCAGTTCCCTAAATCGGTCCTGCTCAGAAACAGCTGGAAGCTAGGGGCACAGCACACAGGCCACTTCTTTAGAAAGCCCCAAGTTTTAAGGTCCAGAAAGTAAAATCTAGTCTTTTCTTTTGAGGCTTTTCAGCTTTGAGCTGGAGACAAGAAGCAGAGCAAAGGGTGGGACCCTTGGGTGACTGTTATCCCAAATGGTGGTAATAAAAGGAGAGGGTTCCAGAAAAATTACCATCAGTGGGTCTGCAGGGTCCAGTTCCCATGATTTTGCACCACGCTCTTCCATGCTGGGGGGTGGTGCTGGTCAGTTTGGTGAGAAGGTTTGGGGTGAGCCCAACAGCCCACATCAAAACAGGGCTCGGCAAGTCCATTCATTGCAACTATCCCAGACAGATGCCTCCATTACCTATTCTGTCTGGACCTCATTTGCCCGTGGAGAGGATCCCAGAGAAAAGGCGTGCATCAGAGAAGCACAGACACAACGCTTTCTGGCAATTTCCATTCTATCCAGTTATTTGACAAATTAGCAATGTTTGATTTGGAAGACACATCCCTGGTATGACATACTCATGATTGTGGGCTGATAAAAGACTTTTTCTTTCCTTGTCACAGCTGCTCAGACATTTTTCATTAACAGAAGTTGGAAAACAATTGATTAAAGCGTAATCTCCTGTCTTCCCACACAGTACCCAGTGATGATGGAGAATTCAGGCTCTTGGAGTTAGAATAGCTCTGTGGTCGAAAGTCTAGCTGTTACCTCCTGGCTGTGTAAATGTGTGTTTTACTTACCTGCTCAGAACTTCAGCTTCCTCATCTCTAAGTGGGGATAATAAAAATACTTATCTTGGGGGAAGATTCAAGAGAAAGTTATTTATTCCTTCATTCCATAAATATTTATTGAGCTTCTGTGACGTGGCAGACATGAGTTGACATGTTGATCAGACAGGAAAATTCCTTGCTTTCATGAATCTTGTATTCTCAGAGGAAGGCAGGCAAGAAGTGAGTAAGTTAATTAAAGATGGCAGTGGACTCTGAAGAAAAGGAATATGGTGGAGGATGGCTGGGCAACTTAACTAGGGAGGACCTCTCTGAGAGGACACAGGGTTGAGCTGTGAGAGATGACCAGCAGTGAGCCATGGAAATTTCTGAAGAAAATGGAGAAGAGAAGAGAAGAAGAGAAGAAGCTGGAGAGGGAACCGCCAGCACAAATGTCCTGAGGCAGGAAGAACTTGGCATGCTCTACAATATGGAGAAGGCCAGCATGGGTGTAGCATAGTAAGTGATGTGGGGACATGGGCAGAGAAGTCGTCAGAGGGCCAGACCAAGTGAGACCTCACACGCTACGAGCAGGAGTAGAACCTGAGTTCTCCACCCTGGCACTTGGCCCAGACTCAGTGCTCAGTAATCTGTCTCCTCTCTTGACAACCTCTTTCCCTTAAAATAGGTGGAATTTTGGTCAGGGTATCACGCTGCCATTCTGGCTTCTTCCTCCTCTGGAGCTAAAGGGATCTGTCAGTTTGGTAACAAGTAAGGTTTGTTTTCTCACTGTGCCCCAGACGACGGGAAGGGATGGAGTTGGAATTTCATGTGGCTCAGAGGGCGGATCCAAGACATTTAGGAGACCCGAGTCCCCGCTGAGTAGGTAGAGTAGGAGACATTAATCAGCTTGGAATTGGAGATCTGTAAATGAGTCTCTGCCATATTAACTAAAATACAACTTCTGTGAGCTGGACTTCAAGAATCTGGAACCCTCAAATAACCAGAACACATACTCTATCCTTTGCCTCTAGGAGAAGCGGCAAAGACAAGGAATATGAGTGTTTGCAAGTAATTTTTTTAAATAAAAACCTGCACACTCTAAAGATCTCTGCTGATACAACCTAATTTCTAACAGCCGTCTTCTGGCCTGCAAGATGCTCATCTCTCTTAGACTCAATTTCTTTGGGGGAATTTATTTACAGTGGGAAGCAATGTGGGCTAACCTATTGATTCTTTTTCCAAGTAATAAGGGAGGACATAAATGGCATTTTCAGTTTTATCCCCATCTAGGAAAAAAAAAGCCCCCAAAACAAAACCACTGTGTGCTGAGTCCTGGTTAATCAAGTTTTTTGTTACGGTTGGCAGACAAAAGCTGAGTAGATTTCTTCCAAGTGTGGTGCAAAATAGGACTGGATTTTTCTGTAATTTTGTCATTAGGACCAAAAGAAGAAATCACATCAATCAGAGATAATTTCCCTGGGCTTCCCAGAGGGGTATGAAAGGAAGAGTGAACTCCCTGTTGCTCTGAAGTGGCAGCGAATGACCGTCCAACAGATGAACTGAACAGATGGGAGGAAGTGTCAGTGCGAAATTGATATGCACCCTGGTGACAGAAAGGGAGAAGCTGCTTAGACAGTGACGCGGGGGCCGCATAGAAGGGAGATCTTGCCGAATACCGACGGCCTGCTGGACCCTTCATTTGGCATCTGGAGAACGACAGAATATAGGGAGACATTTGGCCCAAACCTCATGGTGGAGACAATTAACAATGAAATTAATTACGTTAATAAGCATTCATTAAGCATCTACTATATACCAGTTACTATACTTAGGTGGTAAGACAAAGAAATACATCAGGATTTTCTTCTCCCAAAGGTCTGCCTTCAAGGTGATGAGTGGTGGAGACAAATGGGGAGAGGCAAGGGCCACCGATGCTTAAATTCAGGGTGATAGGCCCATGATAGAGGGGACACGGGGCTCTGGCCTGGAGGTTCAGAAGTGGCTTTCTCGAGATGTCTGGGATAGAATATTTTCTAATTATAGAAGTTATTACATGCCCTCTCAAGTTGAGATCCTGTGTTAGTTACATCTTGCCATGTAACAAATCACCCCAAAACACAGAGGCTTACAAGAACAACACGCATTTATTATCTCATTGTTTTGGGGGGTCAGGAGTCTGGCTGTGGGTTAGCTGGGTCCTTTGCTTCATACTTTTGCAGAAGGCTGCAACCCAGTGTTTGTCCAAGGTCTGTCTCTGGTCTCATCTGGAGACTCAACTGTAGAAGTATCCATTTCCAGGCTCAGTGGTTGTTGGCAGCATTGAGTTCTTTGCTGGCTATTGACCAGAGGTCACCCTCATTTCCTTGTCACATGGGTTTTTCCCACAAGGCAGCTTGCATTATGAAAGCATGCAAGATGGCAAGACAATAGAGGGTGCTAGCAAGATAGAAGTCCTAATTGTTTCTAACCTTATCACACAAGCCACACTTTTCACCCTAAAGACTTAGAAGTAAGTTATACTCAAGAGAGGAGATCGCACAAGGTTATGAACACAAGGATGCAGAGATCATAGGAGGCATGTCAGAAGCTGTTTACTACAGATGCTGGAAGTGGATCCTGGAATGAGGACTCATTTTAAACTCACTTGTTAGGAGGAGGTGGTTCCAGGAAAAACAGAAGCAAGTGTTTGATAACAAGTAAAATCCTGCAGAGGAGAACTTGGGCTCAGTCTAAAGAGGAAATCTGCAGGTAGGCTGTTTTGGATTTATCTTCATCAGGTCAAGGGAGCCGGAGTATTATACTCCTGCACCCGCTATTCATTGGCTAAGGGCTGCTTTTGTGGGACATACATTCCTGGGAACTTGTGCTTCTCTGAGCGCACAGAGAAAGTGGGTTTTAATAGCCCAAGGCTGTTAAGAGTGATAGCACACAGGGACTAGTGTGCATGACAGTGTCAGAGGGATCCTAGGATTGGGAGAGCGGTGACAGCGTCTGCTACTCATGTGCATTGGAAGAAATTGTGAAAATATACACAAATATAAAGAATTGGATAATTCTGCAGGAGTAACTGCTACTAGACGTGAATCTTAAAGGACGATCAGGAATGAATCTAGGAAAAGGAGGTGGGAGGGTGGGAGGGGTGATGGGGGTGGTGGAGAATCAGGGAGGGGGTTATGGAGGCGAGCAGGCACAGTACTATACAGGAACACTGAGCTGACTGCAAAAACAGATTCTAAGTAAAGCAGAGTGTAGGGATCCATGGAGCACAGAAAGGGTTTGTCTGGCCTTCATAGTGTTAAAAATTTTTAAACCAGTAATGGGGCACATGGGTGGCTCTGACTTTGGTCAGGCCATGTTCTCACAGTTTGTGGGTTCAAGCCCCATGGGCTCTGTGCTGGTGGTGCAGACTCTCCTTTCAGATTCTGTGTCTCCCTTTCTCTCTGCTCCTCCCCTGCTCACACTGTGTCTCTCTCTCCCTCTCAAAAATAAATAAATATTTTTAAAAAGTTAAGCCAGTACTGAAAGATGGCAGATCCTACAAAAAAAAAAAAAATCTGAATTTCCTGATTCATTTGAAAACTTGGAAGCACTAGCAATACTGAGTCTGTATTCCTACTGTAAAAAGGAGCTGGGCCTGTGAAATTGCTCAGTTGGGGCATATGCTTGTTGTTTTCTCTGGGCCTAGGGCCCTCTGTTGTGTCCCTGTAGACCACTGAGATTGGGACTTCTAGTCTGAGTGTGTCAGGAGGAAGGTCGAAGGGGAGGCTGACAAGAGCAACATCATTTAAGGCCTCAAACGTCATGCTGAGCACCAAGGAGCACATCCCGGGACACTAGGGAGCCATAGAAGTTTTAAGTAGCAGATGACATTGTGGGATTTGTGCTCTAGGAAGCCCTCACTAGTTGACACCATTGATACATCAAACAGATATGGGGATCAACTGTGATCTAGATCAAATACTTTAAATGGATCTCACATGTTCAGAATTAGGTTGGTTATAATCCTTGTTCTTGGCACACTATCATAACTTCTCTAGGAATAAATCTCTCTCTCTGTCTCTCTCTCATTTAGAGAGAGAGTGCAAGAGCTCCAGTGGGGGAGAGGAGTAGAGGGAGAAGGAATCTTAAGCAGGCTCCATCCTGAGTATGGAGCTTGATGTAGGGCTCAGTCCCATGACTCTGGGATCATGACCCAAGCTGAAATCAAAAGTCGGATGCTCAACCAACTGGGCCACCCAAGCTTTAATTTTCTTTGATTGATTAAATATGTAATAATCTAATAAATGCCCTTGCATTGATCATCCAACACAGGTGCTATAACATTGACAGTAACTCACACCTATTCCTAGCTCACCTGTTCTTGGGATTTACTTGTCTTTATTCACCATTCTCCATCACAGTAACCTGGTAAAGGTCAGATAACCTTGGATGTCATCTGATCCAGCTATTTTTAAAGAATCTCTCTATCCAATCATGGGAAATCCACTACTTCAGCCAGCAGCCAATTTTCCTTGTTATAAAGTTGGGCTTGCCTGTAATGCCTGTCCACTGATTCTAGCTCTGCTGCCTGTTAACTTCCTCCCATTTACCTGGAATCTGGTAAACATAATGTTCATTCAACATGTATTGAGCACCTTCCCTGGTTAAAGCACTGTGGGGAATACTGAGGTGGTTAAGACAAGGCTTTCTGCCCCTGTGGAGTTCATAGGTTAGTAGAGGAGAGAAGACAAATACACAAATAATTATAATACAATGTCAAGAGTCCTGTGTAGTATAAAGAGAGGAACAAGCAAAATGTTATTGGAATTCAGGAAGAGAGGCAGAGATTAATTCCAGATAGAAGAATTTGGAACAGTTTCATGGAGAAGGTAACATTTGGGCTGAGCCTTGATGGGAGGTAGAGATGATGGTTGTGCAGATTGGAGAAAGAAGACGGGCTCGTGCTATCCAGGCAGAGGTAACAGCATGACAAAGGCATGGGGTTCAGAAAGCACAGGGCCAGTGGCTTCCAGGAATATGATTATGGGCCTAGAATCTCATTGGTGACAAGTCTCGATGTGGAAGTCACAAGTTGAGGTGACTTCAGTAGCAGAGGAGGGCACAGCCTTTCATGGTATAAACTGTTTATCTGCCAATCTTTCTTCCCTTCCCCTGCAGCTTTATGAATTCTCCCACATCTTTCCCCCACATACTCTCAAATCTCTGTCATAGGCCTTAGCTGTGTCCTGCCTTGTCATGTCTGTATTATGATTGTGTGTTTGTCTTTTGGTCTCCTCCAGAAGACCATAAGCAGTTGAGGGCCAGAATCATGACTTCTATCCCACCATTATCATCAGTACTTCATACCGTGCCTGGCATACTAGGTGTTCAGTATACAGTTGTCAAATGAGAGAATGCTTCCTAGTCTGGTCCTGTTATCTCCTTCATTGTCTTGCCCATGGGACTTAGAATGTGTATTCTCTCTACTTTTCCCTCAATTGTTACTCAAGGTCTTGACTTTGCCTTATTCTAGAGTGTATTTTCATTATGCATTCATTACCTTTGGACTCAGATTCTAGCTCCCATACTGGCCTATCTGCAAAGAGAAGGTTTGGACAGATCTCAATAATTCCGCCAAGGTGCTCTGTTTTGAATCCCAATATAGGATCCCTTGGGCATTTTTCAGTTAAATAGTTATTTATTGAGTGGTTACTATGTGCCACATGAGAGCAACCCATTGATGCTCCTGGATTGACCAAGCTTGGCTACATCCCTACATCTTACTTGAAGGACTAAGGGGCTGGAGTAAATAGTAAGTTCCTGTGGAAGAGAGAGGTCTTATGTGTCAACCAGATTAATTCATCCCTTACCACAATTCAATGAGTGTTTGGGTCCCTCAAGCGAGTCCTGATGGCAGCTACTTCTTCCACTGATCATCGGGAATCTATCTGGGCTCTTGGGTGGGTTGGGGGGTGGGGAACGAGAGATTGTAATTCTGAAGTGGAACAGAAAGAAATGTAATTGGATCAATGGGCTGTTAATGATGCTATTGAACATCTTTCTGCCAGAGCTGTGTTGTGGATGGGGCTGGCTACAGAGAACCCGGCCCTGCCATGTGAATGCTTGACTTTGACACAAAGCCTTCTGTAGACTGTAAAGTGTTTTTTTGTATGCATGATCACATATAATTCCTCATAATCTTCCTTGGCCAGGGATGAGGTTTAGGGTGTCAAAGCAGGCTCAGTAGACATTTGACTTTGTGTGTGGGGATGGTAAGAAGGATCCTTGTAGACTTTGGTGCTTTACAGGAAGGCTGCTACCATCGACAACCTTTTGTTGCTGCATGGTTTGTGACGAGGGAAATGGGAAGCAGACTGACTGCCTCTCCCAGGGCAGTGGCTGAGTAAATTATAGTGCATCTACTTATGGACGAGCATGTGCCCATGAAGGAGAGTGAAGTGGGACTCTATCAGGTGACTTGTGGGGCTTTCTTCAAGGAATTGGCATGTAGGATATGATCCCATTTCTACCAAGTGACCATCCATGCTCATATATGTCCATACGTCTGGCTAGAATTAAACGAGAATGGGGAATATATAGAAGATCACTGACTGGGCTGTTGATGTATGGTTTGCAGGCAGGACAGGTATTGGGCTAGGGATGGAAATGAGAGGGGCAAGGCAGGCATGCAGAAAATGATAAAATAAAAGCCCCTACCCCACTCTGTCGGCATGTATTTGATCACACTTGTGCATGGATATATGTATAAGGCAAAATAACTGAAAAAATGATATATGAATCAAATGACATTATTTTTATTCCCATAAAATGTATCAAGTGAGTGACTCTGCCGGGTGCTATGGTTAGCAGGGGTGATTCAGTGATAAGGCCCAGGACCCATCCTTTAGAAAGTCCTTCGTAATCTTTAACAGTGCAGTACAAACTAGGGTGGTGTGCAGTTCTGGCTGCACATTCGAATAGCCGTGGGAGATTTTTAAAAATCCCACTGCCTGGGCCCACACCCAAGATCAGTTAAATCCAAATCCAGAGTCTGGGCACCTGAATTCTCAATTTCCTCTAATATGAAGGTTCAGAACCACTATCTTAGAACCTGAATTCTCATACCTATGATATATATTCTGGGCCCAAATATGTATTAATAACTCTAGACTAGGTTTTTGCAGGCCTTGCATTTATTTAACAAAATGCCAAAGCTAAAGCAAAATGGTAAATCAGGTGGCCCCTGAATGCCTGGCCAGTGCTGTCATTCCAAAGCTCCTGAGCTACAGGGGGAGGCAGGGGTGGGGTGGGAGGTGTGTGTGCTAAAGCATAGATGGAGATTAAGAAGGGGGTGGTCTGAACTCATGGCCTTTCTCCCTTCTCTGTGGGCTCCAAATCCTCACCATCTGCTGAAGGTCCTTTTTCTTTTTCCTTTATGGCATTCAGATCAAAGCATCCCTCCTTAGTCTTCCCTTACCTGGCTGAAACCATATGGTCCTCGAGTTAATTGGGGGCTCCCCCTCTTTTAAGATGTTGGCACTTACTAATGAATTGTTTTCCAACTTAAAAATACCTGCTCACGTTGCTCAAGGAGACTCAACAGGTGAAGCCCAGCAATGAAGGATTGCTGCAGGAAGGGCATGCAGAAGGGAGCAGCTGCTTCTCTTCACCGGTGCCATTAATCAAGCCCCACCTGCACAGGAAAGGTGAGGCACCAATCATGATGCAAGCCCAGAGGACAGGGCCACCTCCTTCTCAGGATTTTCCCTGTCACATTTCAGAGCTGTGGGAAGGGAAGGTGCAGGGCCTGGCCTAGCGGAGGCAGGCAGGAGCCTAGGATGCACAATGCAAGTTGGACTCTGCAAGGGAGCCCTTCAAGAGGGAGAAGACTAGCTGCAGGCCTGTTGAGGCTTAGGCAGGAACTCCTGTGACCTCACTTCTTGGAGATTTTGGTGGTCAAAGCATATGACATGGCCAGTTCAGCTGAAAGAGGGTGGAGAAAGACTCCCTGCCTTCTGGGAAGATGAGCACAGTTGGCATATAAAAAGGGGTGTGCCTATAGGGATGAGAGGAATTGTGGAGCACTGTAGTGATCACTGTAATTCTCATGTGACTAGTGAGCACCTTCAAGACTAACCATTGCCATTTCCTAGTCCACAAAAGCAGCAGACCTGCAAAATCTCCAGGGATTCTCAAGTGCCTGTAACTGGCATTTCCATATTTATATAGAACTTCAAACCTCTTGTTACTCGTTTGATGCACTGTCACATCCCTCGGTTATCTGTATCAACCCTGGCTGGTGCCACAGTTCTCTCTGTTTCTATGCCCAAATCAGACAAACTTAGTTTTTTTTTTTTTAAATGTTTATTTATTTCTAGGAGACAGAGAGAGAGACAGCATGAGCAGGGGAGGGTCAGAGAGAGAGGGAGTCACAGACTGAAACAGGCTCCAGGCTCTGAGCTGGCAGTCAGCACAGAGCCTGACGCAGGGCTCGAACCCACGAACCGTGAGATCATGACCTAAGCGAAAGTCGGACGCTTAACCAACTAAGCCACCCAGGCACCCCCAGACAAACTTATTGAAATAATTAAAAAAATACAATTTTCTGCACAGCAAAGGAAACAACCCACAAAACTAATAGGCAACCAACGGAATGNTTTTATTTAACAGTGTTGTATTAATTCCAGGTATACAATATAATCATTCAACAACTCTATGCATTACTCAGGGCTCATCACTGTTTCTCCCACCCCCACACCCCCACCTCCTCTCTAGTAACCACCAGTTTGTTCTTTGTATTAAAGACTCTGGTTTTTTGTTTTTTTTTTCTTTGTTTTGTTTCTTAAATTCCACCTATGAGTGAAATGTTATGGTATTTGTCTTTTTCTGACTTATTTTGCTTAGCATCATACCTTCTATATCCCTCCATGTTGTTGCAAATGGCAAAATCTCATTCTGTTTTATGGCTGAGTAATACTCCATTGTATATATACGGCTCATCTTCTTTATCCATTCATCTATGGATGGACACTTGGGTTGCCTAAATAATTTGACTCTTATAGGGTTGCATATATCTTTTAAAAAAAGATATATATCTTTTTTAATTAGTGTTTTCATTTTCTTTGGGTAAATACCAAGTAGTAATTACTGAATCATATGGTAGTTCTATTTTTAATTTTTTTGAGGAAACTCCACACTGTTTTTCTACAGTGTTGCACTAGCTTGCATTTAACCAACAAGACATAAGGGTTCCTTCCCCCCCCCATTTTTGTCAACTCTAATTATTACTTCGTGATTTGATTTCAGCCATTCTGACAGGTGTGAGGTGATATCTCATCGTGGTTTTGATTTGCACTTCCCTGATGAAGAGTGATATTGAGCTTCTTTTCATGTGTCTATTGGGCATCTGTATTTTTTTGGAAAAATGTCTATTCATGTCTTCTGCCCATTTTTAATTAGATTATTTGCGGTGTATTTTTGGTGTTAAGTTATATAAATTCTTTATATATTTTGAATATCAAACCCTTATTGGATATATCATTTGCAAATATCTTCTCCCATTTCATAGGTTGTCCTTTTGTTTTGTTAATGTTTCCTTTGGCATATAAAAGCCTTTATTTTGGTGTAGTCTTATGAGTTTAATTTTGCTTTTGTTTCCTTGCCAAAGGGAGACATAGCTGGAAAAATGTTTCTACAGCTAATGCTAAAGAGATTATTGCCTGTGTTTTCTTCTATGGATTTTATGGCTTCACATCTCACATTTAGGTCTTTAATCCATTTTGAATTTTTGTTTATGGTGTAAGAAAGTGGTCCAGTTTCATTCTTTTTACATAGCTGTCCAGTTGTTGAAGAGAAATGTCTTTTTTCCCATTGTGTATTCTCACCTCCTGGGTGAGAATTGACCATATAATTGTGGGTTTATTTCTGGGCTCTCTATTCTGTTTTATTGCTCTATGGATCTATTTTTATATCACTATCATACTGTTTTGATTACCACCGCTTTGTAATATATCTTGAAATTTGGGATTGTGATACCTCCTATTTTCTTTCTCCTTTTCAAGATTGCTTTAACTATTTGGGGTCTTTTGTGGCTTCATACAGATTTTAGGATTGTTTATTCTAGTTCTGTGAAAAATGCTGTTGGTGTTTTGATAAGGATTGCATTAAATTTAAAGATTGCTTTGGGTAGTATGGACATTTTAACAATAATTGTTCTTCCATTTCATGAACATGGGATATCTTTCCATTTGTTTATATCTTTTTCAGTTTCTTTTATCAACATTTTATAGTTTTCAGAGTGTATAGGTATTTTACTTCCTTGGTTAAGTATTTTCCTAGGTATTTTATTACTTTTGGTATAGTTGTAAATGGGATTGTTTTCTTACTTTCTCTTTCTGCTATTTCATTATCAGTGTATAGAAATGCAACAATTTCTGCATATTTATTTTATATCCTGTAACTTTACTGAGTTCGTATGTCAGTTGTCTGTTCTAATAGTTTTTTTGGTTGAGTTTTAGGGTTTTCTTTTTTTGTATCATGTTATCTACAAATAGTGAAAGTTTTACTTCTTCCTTACCAGTTTGTTTGCCTTTTATTTCTTTTTCTTATCTGATTGCTGTGGCTAGGACTTTCAGTACTATCTTGAGCAAAAGTGGTGAGAGTGGACATTCTTGTCTTGTTCTTGTTCTTAGAGGAAAAGATCTCTGTTTTTCACCATGGAGTATGATGTTAACCATGGGTTTTTCATATATGGCCCTTATTATGTTGAGGTATATTCCCTCTAAATCGATTTTTTGAGAGTTTTTATTATGAATGGATGTTGTCCTTTGTCAAATGCTTTTTCTGCGTCTGTATACTTTTTATCCTCTCTCCTATTGATGTGATGTATCACATTGGTTGATTTGCAAATATGAACCACCCTTGCATGTCAGAAATAAATCCCACTTAATTGTAGTGAATGATTTTTGTTTTTTATGTATTGTTGGGTTCAGTTTGCTAATATTTTGTTGAGTATTTTTGCATCTATTTTGACCATAGATATTGGCCTGTAGTTTTCTTTTTTCTTCTTCCTTTTTTTATTTTAAATGTCTTTATCTGGCTTCGGTATCAGGGTAATATTGGCCTCATAGAATGAATTTGGAAGTGTTCCTTCCTTTTATGTTTTTTGGAATAGCTTGAGAAAAATAGATACTAACTTTTAAATGTTTAGTAGAATTCACCTGTAAAGCCATCTGTGTCTGATGACATTATTATGACATAAGAAGTAGTTAGATCTAGTTACCCACCCAGGGGAGCGGAGGTGGGGGAGGGGGTCCCTTCTTTGTGATAGCTCGTTAGTTTCTTCAAATTGTGCCTTAGCAATTTTATGCTTCTCCAATCCAAAACTTTAAAACACTTATGCATTTATATTACACAACCTCCCGTAGATTCCTATTGGTTTTAACTTCTGTGATTTTCCACTGTTCTGGTACTTTTGGCCTAAGCCTGTTTTTCTACAGGTAGTTTGGTCTGTCTACTTAAAAAGTACAATCAAATCTGAACAGCCTAATCTTCTTTAGATCTTTGTTCAAAATCAGTTTCCTAGGGAGTCCTTTCCTGGCCCTGTTATTTCAAGTTTCAACCCCCTTGCAGCCAGTCTCAGCCCTCTTCCTTTTTTTTTTCCTCTCCACAGCACTTAATACCAACTATCATTCTATATGTTTTACTTATTTGTGTATAGTCTGCCTCTCCTTCTTCTAGAATGTAAACTCCATGAAGGTAGGGGATGTTTGCCTCTTTTGGTTACTGTTATATGCTCAGCATCTTGTAGATACTCAATAAATACTTACTGAATGAATAGATAAACCATCTCTTTCTGTCTCTATCTTTATTGGTTTTTTTTTTGTCTATATCTAATTCTGTATCTGCCTATCTCCATTCATTCATCCATCCATCCATCTGCTCATCCACCCACTTTTCCTTCCTTCTTTCCTTCCTTCCTTCCTTCCTTCCTTCCTTCCTTCCTTCCTTCCTTCCTTCCTTCCTTCCTTCCTTCCTTCCTCACTCCCTCTCTCCCTCTGTCCCTTTTTCTTCCTCCCGCCTTCTCTCCCTCCCTCCCATCCATCCATCCATGTATCCATCCATTCATTCAGTGAGCCTGCCTGGCTAACACACTAACATGGCTTAAATAATAATCAGAAGAACTGACAACTCAGAGCAGATCAATTAATATTAGAGAATTTTTATGGCTCTTGCAGGCTCCTTGTTCTTGCTGAGTTTCTGTCTTTGAGGTGAGGCAAGATTGTAGTGAACATAAAGGAGGTTCTTTAACTAAATAGAGCCCAAGCCCTGCTACAACTGAGAGTTATCATTAGGGAGCAAAAACTCTTTCATTCCTGAAACTTTAAAAAACTGAAACTGGAAACCTTAGAGAATTTTTCCTTTTAATCTGAGAAGCTTTGCAGCTGGGGGCCTGGGAGGGTTATTTCAGTGGGGTGAGAAGTGCTCCATCTTTAGATTATCCTTGAGGAGATTTGGGAGTTGTTCTCTGCCCCTTATACTTCTCTGGTTTTAAACATTTGCTGAGGGTTTTTTTGTGTGTGACTTTGGTTGTCACATGGTGAGGCAAAGGAGCCCTGAAAGCAGAATCATGACAGAATGCCCATGGCTGTATCTTGATTAAACCATTGTTTTGTTTGACCCATACCGAGTTGATTTTCTTTTTCTTTTGGACTAACACTTCAACACTGGTATTTGCAAGCCTCCAGAGCAAACAGGAGTTAACATGGCAGGATGGAGGTCGCCATCTTTAGAAAGGCGTGCTTTTGGACCTGGCCCTTGACTGGCATTAAGGAACTCAGCGTTTGGATTGTTCCAAATGCCGATAAGGCCATTTTGCCCACCAGGGGCACTGAATATCTGTGTCCATGTTAGGAACCTGGAATTCCAATAGTGGTGTCTGGTTGTTGTGCCTGTGACTAGCCCCCAACAAAACCCCTGAACTTTGAGTTTTGAGTAGGGTTCCCTGGGTAGAAACACTGCGCATGTGTTGCTGAACTTTGCCCAAGGAAGAAGCCTGTTCAGTGTGATCCCTGGGTTGAAGAGAGGCAGGGAAAATGTTGAGGCCATCTGCATGGGTGCCTCCACACCCTGCCTGATATGCTCCTTTCCCCTCACTGATCCCTGTAGTGAGCTACAGCCATGACAACACGTGCCTCTCTGTTATTCTAGTCCTGGTCTTTCTGGTGCATCCTGAATGTCTCTGTTTTGTTTGTACGGTTTCTCCCCCTTTGTATCCGCACTTCATGTTCAGCCATTGACATTCATTACCTTGAAGGGCCCACCATTTTGTGCTTAATGGATATCTTTCTGTTGTGTATGTTCCTGTAGCATGTGTATTTGTGTGTATGAAGGTATGTTTTATACACACACACACACATAAATTTCTATTTCTTGCTTAATTGAGGTATCATTGACATCTAACATGTACATTTAAGGTGTACAATGCATTGATCTGCTACACTTATATAGTGCAAAAATGGTTACCACCATAGCATTAGCTAACATCTTCGTCACATCACATAAATTACTATTTCTTTTCTGTGATGATATTTAGGATTTATTCTCTTGGCGACTTTCAAGTATGTAATTCATTCTGTATGTTAGATCTCCAGAACTTATTTGTCTTATTTTTAATACAGTTGTGTATTAATTGTGGAATGGGATTCTGAATCAATATCTTACTTATTTTATATTTTAAATCATCACTCTTTTTTTGGGAGGGGTGTATAGTTCTATGAATTTTATCACACATATGGCTTCATGTCACCTCTTTCACCATGATCAGGATGGTGGACACTTTCATCATCCTGAAGAGCTCCTTCAAGCTCTTCCTTTCTGGCCATACCCTTTCTCCACCCCTAACTCCTGGGGACCACTCATCTGTCTCTCTCACTATAATTTTGTCTTTTCAAGGAAGTCTTATCAATGGGATTGTGTAGTATGTAACATTTGAGATTGGTTTCTTTCACTCAGGGTAGTAACTTTGAAATTCATCCACGTTGTTACCTCTATCAGTAGTTTGTTTCTTTTTATTGGTGAGTGATATTCTGTGGTGTGGGTGTTTATCCATTTACTCATTGAAGGACATTTGGAGTGTTTCATTTTTTAAAACAAATATTATTCTAATGTTTACTTATTTTGGAGAGAGAGAGCTTGTGCTCATTCGTGCATGAGTGGGGGAGGGGCAGAGAGAGGGAGACACAGAATCTGAAGCAGGCTCCAGGTTCTGACTTGTCAGAACAGAGGCTCGGGTGGGATTTGAATTTATGAACTATGAGATCCTGACCTGAGGTGAAGTTGGATGCTTAACTGACTAAACCATCCAGGTACCCCATATTGTCTCCAGTTTTTGGTGATTATGGAGTGGAGCTGCTATAAATATTTGTGCATCTGTGTGTAGGTTTTTGTGTCAACATAAGTTTTCATTTCTTTAGGATACTCAGAGTGGAATTACTGGGCCGTATTGTATGCATGTGTTTACCTTTATAAGAAACCACCAAGCTGTTTTACACACTGGCTGTGCCATTTCGCATTTCCATCAGCAACATATGAGCATTCCTAATTACTCTACATGTTTGCTAGTACTTGGTATTGTCAGTTGAATCTGTATCTTTTGAAAGTGCCCCCTCCATGTTTTATTTTTAGTTAAGGTATAGTTAACATAGCACAAATCTTATATGTCTATCTTGATATTTTGTATATGTCTACACCCCAGCATAATTACCACCTAGATTAAGATACAGCATATTTCCAGTACTGCAGAATCTCCCCTGTGTGGCCTGAAAGTCTGTCTTCTCCAAAGGGAACTGATGTAATGTTCTCTAACACTACTGATTAGTTTTGTATGATTTTGAACTTGATTAAAGGAACCACACAGTATACACTTTTTGCTTTTGGCTTCTTTTGCTGAATATTATGTCTAGGAGATTCATCCATGTTGCATTTAGTTGTGTCTTGCCCTTTTTTGTTGCTGTATAGTATTCCACTGTATGACTACACATCAATTTTAACAACTTGCTCTTTCCAGTTTTGAGTTATTATGAATTAAACTGTCATGAACATTCCATTCTTGTACATGTCTTCTGGTGGACACAATGTTCATTTCTCTAGGAGTCTAATTTCTGGATTATAGTTTTGTATTTGGCTTTAGGGCTTTAGTAAATACTGGCAAACAATTTTCCAAAGAACTTGTACCAGCGTATTCTACCCATGTGTACATTTTAAGAAATTGATGTGTCTAGAATTGTCCTAATGACCTCAGGCTGTTTGTCCCTCTCCCTCTACCCTGCCATTGTAGCTGTAAGGTCCATCTCTACTGCTGTTGGCACATCTAAAACGCCACTGCTATTTCTTCATGGTGCCAACTCATCTACTTTTGCTTGTTGTCTTTCTAACCAGTGATGGACACCCTGTGCCTTTAACTTCGTGAAACCACAAGTAACATTGCAATGATTATTTTCATGTATGTTGTTGTAAGGGCCTTTGTAAGAATGTCTTACAGAACTGGTGGTCATCGGGTCTGTGACTCTTTGATTAAATAGTAACAGGTTGCTTGGGCCACACCAGTGTCCATTCCCACCAGCTGTGCATGAGGGTTCTTACATCCCCACATGCCTGCCAATACTTGTCCTTTTTTAGCCATGTTACCATACTAGGTATGAAATATCTCATTAATATTATAACTTGCATTTTCTTGCATCCACAAACATCTTAACATCTCTTTATATAAGCTTAATGTTTATATATGTGTGGTTTGAGTGACTTTCTAAAGCAGGGTTTTTCAGCCTTGGCACTATTGACTTTTCGAGCAGGATAATTTTTTGGGTGGAGGCTGTCCTGTGCACTGTGGGCTATTTAGCACCATCCTTGGCCTCTACCCACTAGATACCAGGGGCACCCTTCCCATAGTTGTAGCAACCAAAGTGTCTCTAGACATTGCCAAATATCCTGCTTACAGTTGGGAATCAGTGCTCTAATAGGGCCAGAGTGAAGCAGATACTAATAAAGATACTAGTAATAAACAGTAGTATAGACCATGGATTTTAGCATGCAGGGGTAGTGGAGGTAGGGGAGCATAGACATTTTATAGTCTCAGACCTAACTAGGTCCCAGGGGCATCTAGATCTGGACTTATAGTATCCCACATTTTACTTCTCTCTTTGTTACCCATTGATTTTTGTCTCGGAGGTTTTTTTAGCCCAAGAGCCAGGCAAATTTGGTTAAGGGTGACACCCAAAGGGACACAGATGTAGGGGACTGAGAAGGCCTAGCTAGTGGGAAGTACCCAGGGTGGCCAGCCAGAGGGAGATTCCAGTTGTGGTTGAGAAGAAATGAGAAAGCTATGGCTGGTGAAGCAGTGCCCTTCATAGGAGCTGGAGACGGACCCCAGTGTCTGAGGCTGGGCGGACCAGGAGCAGACTTGGGGAGGAGCCTGAAACAGGGCAGGAGAGTGACTCTGTACCTCCAAAGGCTTGCTTTTCAGAATGCCAGATGCACCACTGGACTTCTTTTATCTTCCCTGAAAACTACAAAGTTGTTCCTGACTTGGTGACACACTGTGTGACTTTTCTTCTGCCTCAGATGTTTGTTCTTTTGTGGTCAGAGTAGCCAGCAGCTTCTCATCACTTAGGACGTGGCTCAGATATTGCTGTAGGCCACACTGTTGTTTACTACTGTATCCCCAGCCCTGAGAATAGTATTAAATGGATTATGAATTTATATTGTTCCTCATTTCACAGATGAGGGAGAAAATTCAGAACACTTAAGATAAGGTGGAAGAGTTGGGATTTGAACTCAGATCTATTTCAAGGTCATGGTCTGTCTTATTATTATGCTATACTTACATTATTGTGAGTATAATGCCTATTACTATACATTATATTTTAGTTATACTAATATACTATTTTTATACTATACTTAACCTCCATCTGTGAAATAGGAAAGCCCTATGTCCAAATCAGTAAGTATTCAACTAGGGATCTGGAAGTGTCCTCCCTTCCTCTGGGAGACAGAAGAGGGGTAGGCAAGGGCTGTGGTTTCGTGGAACCCATGGGCTAATCAGACTGACCCATATGCGGATGGTTCTCGTAGAGCATGATGAGTCCTGGGGTGGGAGAGTGACCTGGTGAGTAGGAGTTGGACAGGCTTAAAGAGCAGGGGATGATGGAGAGGACTCTTCTATGAAGAGAGGTATTGCCTGTGAGAAGAATCTGGTGACTTCGGGGAGCTGAAAGGAGTTCTCGGTCACTGGAAGGTAGAGGACATGCTGGGGGCGTGGAAGTGGGAGTCCAGGAAATGAGAACTCTAAGGACAGAGAATTTGAACTTGTCCCAAGGGCACCAACCTACATTAGTGGGATTAGGGTTTTTCTAGGTAGATCTTACTTGACTTGATTACCCAAGTACCCAGCACGGGCTTTAATGGAGTTCATTAGCCTGGTGACCACTCTGGGCCAGCCATACAAGCTGAATTAAGTGAACACTTAATCACTTAATCAGTCAATCAAATAATTAATTCATTAAAAATTAGGTATTGAGTGCCTAATATATACCAGACACTTCTAGGTGACTGGGGGTGGGCAACACTGAATGAAAAAGCAGAGCCCCTGCCTTTGTAGTCCTTATATTTTACTGCAGGGAAGAGAGAGGAAATGAATACATGAAATGTTCAGAATGTCAGGTAGTATGTGCCACAGGAAAGGATAAACAGAGGAGGAGGACTTGGCTATAGGGAGGAGAGGGGCTTGCAGAATTTAATAGAATAAGAATGAAATTCTCACTGAGAAAGTGACATTTGCATGAAGTCCAATGTGAAATTGGGTGGAGGGCAAGTACAAATGACCTTGAAGTGTCCTTAGCATGTTTGAGAAGCACAAGGAAGTCCATGGGGCCTGAGTATCATGAACTCAGGGGTGGGTCTTAGATGAGGTCAGGCAGAAAGAAGCCAAGCCCACCGCCTCTGCCTCTTGGAAGGTGAGCATTCCAAAAGCCCCCTGGAAATTGTAACAAGGTTGTTCAGGCCGCAGACTGTCAGATGGAGTAGTTGGTGCTGAATGGCTGGTGTTAATTACACATCTCCAGCTCAAGTTCCCAGCCAGGATGGCTTAACTTAGATCAAGTCTTTGATTTAATACAAGGTTTGTGTCCCATGTGCTTAAGGATATGGCTTGATTTAACTTTTGAATCTATAAATTGACCTTCCAGTTGAGAGTTTTCTTTTAATCTTTCAATTAGATTTAAAGATGCCCTCTGTTTGCAGAGGGGGTACTGTTGTACTTCAAGGTCTCTTGCATCTAGACAGACAGCCCAAAGGGGGTTCTATTGACTTGGGCTAGCTTTAAGAGAAACCCTAACTGTTCTGGGCTAGTGTAGCTCAAGCCCTCTCCTTCAAAATATACACCATATATCAACAGGGGGACAAAAGAACACCAAGCAAGAACTTTAAAGGAGGGAAAGCAGAAACATTGGGCTTCAAAGTTCCTGACATGAATTTCACATTGATTTTTTTGTTTAAAAAAATTGGGGTTCCTGGGTGGCTTAGTTGGTTGAACATCCACCTTCAGCTCAGGTCATGATCTCACAGTTCATGAGTTCGAGCCCCGCGTTGGGCTCTATGCTGAGAGCTCAGAGCCTGGAGTCTGCTTTGGACTCTGTGTCTTCCTCTCTTTGCCCCTCACCCACTCATACTCTGTCTCCCTTTCTCTCCCCCTCCCCTCTCAAAAAATGAATAAACATTAAAAAAATACACGCTATAGAAGGTTGGGAAGAGATACCTCCAGGTTTGGCCATTCAGTCATTACAAGAGTATTTATTGAACAACTACCACATGCAGGCACTGTTCTGGGTGTTGGAGATACAGTAGTAAACAAAGTAGACAAAAATCTTGACCTTGTAAGATTTACATTCTAGTAGAGTGGTAGGGAGAGACATTTAAGAAAATAAAAAAATATGTTGTATGTTAGATGGTGGCAAATGCAATGAAAAAAAAAAAAAAAGACAGGGCCAGGGCACGTTGAGAATGGGGTTCCAGTTTAAAATAAGATGGTCAACTCTTTTTGCTTGCTATGAAGGAAATTATTGGGAAAATTCATGAAATATGAATAAGGTTTGTGGAGTAGATAATAGTATTAAGTCTTAACAAAAGATAGATGATAGTATTAAGTATTAACAAAAATTTCCTGACTTTTGTATAGTAATTGCAAGCAAGTGACTTTGGTCTTAGGGAATAACACGCCGAAGTGTTTAGGGTAAAGGAATATCATGACCTCAACTCATTCTCAAGTGACTCAGAAAAAATAAAACAACACAAAGCTGTGTCTATGTAGAAAAGACACTGTGAGTAGTTTTAATAAAATATTGACTGTTTTGAGGAAATAGGTAAAAGGGGCATGTATGAGAGTTCTTTGATGTGAATCTTACAGCTTTCCTATTAGTGTGAAATTATTTCAAAGTTTAAAGTAAAATGACAGGGGCGCCTGGGTGGCTCAGTTGGTTAAGCCTCTGACTTTGGCTCAGGTCATGATCTCACGGTTCGTGGGTTCGAGCCCTGCTTTGGGCTCTGTACTGACAGCTAGCTCAGAGTCTGGAGTCTGTTTCAGATTCTGTGTCTCCCCCTTTCTATGACCCTCCCCTGCTCATGCTGCCTGTCTGTCTCTCTCTCAGAAATAAATAAAATATTTAAAAATGAAATAAAATGACAAAACTAAACACGCAAAGTGTTTGGGGACTGTCACAGTTCATCATGCTCCTCTCCCACCTCGCTGTTCCCCCATTTTCCACAAGATAACTTTACGGGTTAGTGTAACCCTGCTTTCCTCTTCCCACTCCCTGACCTACTCAGCATGTCCTTTTACAGTTCTCTGCCTTTATTTCCTCCTTTTCTTCCTGGCAAACTCCTGTTCATCCTTTAAAACCCTCATCTGTGAAAACTTGTTTTTGTCATCTCCTACCCTCTCCAGAGAGAATAAATAACACTTCCTTTTTGTTATGTTTTTCCTTGTATTACTGCATGGAAAACATAGGACTATTTTTATCTTGGTGAAAGTTGTTCACCGTTTCCTTCTGACATGAGTGCCATGGGCCTTATAGGACCTGCGTCTCATCTTTCTATTCCCAGCCTAGCCTGGTGCTCAGCCCAGAGCAGAAACTCACTAGAGCATTGTTGATAGAATTGAAGGATCTGAAGAACAGGAGCTTAGGGAGGGGATGACATGGTGCATGAAAGGGTCCTGTTGGGACCACCTAGTGGTCAGTTGAGTCAGCAGAAAGAGCTAGAAAATAATATGTCTGCCTTCGAGGGCTCACCGTGTAGGGTACCCTCCAGGGCTGGAAGACTCTCTAAAACATTTCTGTCCTAGAGCTGACTGGCAGTGGTTGGGTGCAGGGCAGGGACAGGGAGGTAATGGGGTCAGATAATGGATAGGATTATGACTTAGGTTGGTCTGAAAATAAAGTGATAGTGGGATATTGACCAGTGAGGCTTTCTCATTAAATGATCAAGACTTCTTTTGACCAAGATCCTCGTTAACTTTTCTTGCCATGTTGAACTCAAAAAAAAAAAAAAAAAAATCACAAGAACTCAAGGCTCGACAGAAGCTCACAGGTCACTAGCCCAGAACTCATGGAATGCTGGCACCTCTCATTACATTGATGCCCCTGGTCTTAAAGCTCAGGAGGAATGTGACCCTGAATGTTAACCTTTCAAGTAGAATGCAGAACACAAGACTATTAAGAGACCTATTTCTGTCTCGCTGGGCACCCTGGGAATATTCTTTGTTGTATGTGACACAAGTTTAGTTGTTGTGGCTCTCATTAGAGTTCAAGCAGGGCTTTCCCCTAAAGTTTGGAGACTCAGGCAAAAATTGATTAGAGCAGAGTGGAGTCATGTAGGGTCTGTAGGGATCTGATGGTGAGAGAGCACAAGAGAATGCCATGGAGCAAAATAGCATGGTTGGTAAAAGGAGAGGAGTCTTGGAGACAGCTAGCTAGCTCTGGGCTTGAGTCACAGCCCAGTCACTCACCAGCTGTGAGATCTCAAGCAAGTCACTGATCCTCTCTGAGCCTCAGTGTCCAAATCTGTGACCTACTTCAATGGGTCCATGTGAGGATTAAATGCATTAATGCAGGTAAAGTGCTAGTGTAGTGCCTAGCACATAATAAATGCTCAGTAAATTTAGTTAATAATAATAGAATAAAAATAAAAAGAAGATAACTAATTTTCTAGCGTGTCTCTTCTATTCTATGAGCACTTCAGAGCAGGGGCTGTTGGGTCTGTTTTAACTGTGATACCCTGCACCTTCTACAAGGGCTGGAACAGAGAAGATGCTTGGCGATTGCATTTCTGGAACTGAGTTAGACCCACCATCCAGATTTTGTCTCCAGGAATGGCCCTGTGCCTATCCAGCTCACAGCTGTATTCTGAGCACTAGCATGGCAGCTGGCACATAGTGGGCACGTAAACGTTTGTTGACTGCCAGAGAACTGACTGTGGGGGGCAGTGAATGTGGTTTCTGAGAGGGGTCCACAGTAACACCGCTTGCATCCTTCAAACACTGCAAGGCTGCTGGCCATTCTGGTGTGTATGTCACCACCTCTCTATAGATACATAACATTAGGCTAAACATAGTTATTTATATGTGGACAGTAAATGTTGCTGAAGGTGATGTGCCAAACTGCCACTAGCAGTTTCCTAAGGAGTGGGGACATTTATTTTTTACTATGCACTTATGTATTACTTCATAGTTTGATGATAAGCATATATTACTTTGGCAATTAAAACACCAAATAAGAAGAGGAACAGAAATGAGCAGATTTTCTAGAAAGAAAAGTATCAGGCACAGGTATAGCAACCTTTGGCCAAGAGTTTGTCCCCCAAAACCTGAACTGTTAACCCCCTGCCCCAAAGAGATGGCTGTCTTTTTCTTGGTACACCTTTACATGTCCAGGTCCCCCAGAAGAGGAGTGAACTGGGTATGTTTCCACACTTAGAGGGCAGTGTTTTTGTTGGACATAATGCTAGCAGCTCATGAGAACAGCTAGCAGCTATGAGCACTTACTGTATATACCACATCAGTTGGGGACAGTGTTTATTAGGAAACATTTTGCAATTGGACAGACCTGGGTCAGAATGTCCGCTCAATCATTGGCTAGTTTGACTTTTTTTTTTTTTTTAAACTTAAGCCTTCACATTCTCATCTGTGAAAAGACACTAGTAAATACCTACTTTCTGCATTGCTTAGAGATTTAAGGGAGTTTGCAGTATGATACAGCCTTTTTCTCAGCACATAGTCAATACACTCGGTAGCCATTCTTAGAACAGTGATGACGACATTCAGTTGTACAGATAGCCAGCCAACCAGCTGCTAAGTCATACTCATATTTCTTCTACTGTCCAAAGATTTATCACTAGGACGTGTTTTCCAAATCTCAAATGTTTTCTGGAAGCTACATGTATTGTTTTTTAACATGGTCTTTCCAAGAGGTCCTGACCTGATGATTCCATGCAGTGCATGTGGCAGACATGTTCTTGATAAGCTGATGGTAGTTTTGTCAATCAACTCTTCTCTAAGCCTGCTTAACTCTGCTATTTTACATCTGTCCAGTAATTTCTCCAGAAATCAGTAGTTGCCTCTGGTCCTCCAGTATCAACTTTCATCTCATCTCTGTCTCCTTTGTGGCCTCTCTAGCTTTTCAGTTTCTCCCAAAGATGTCAAAGCCCAGATCTTTGGTGGCAGCTCCATGGACTTAACCTGAATTGTGAGACTTTGTTCCCCTGGCCTCTAAGCTCACTCAACGCAGTGTGCTCCTACTAGCTGCCTGTTTCGTGAGATTTCATGTTCTTAATGGCTTTTCATTTTTTGCTCTTTATTATTTTTTTATTATCAAAGAAATGGCCATGCACGAATTTGCACTTTTCTCTGTTACCTTGGGGCAGCTGTTGTTTTGCTTCCCAGTCTCCTCCTCTTCTGGTACTGCTTTCCTTCTGGACGGAGATTTGGGTGGTGTTCACTACACCCTGGTCTCCAGGGTGTGCTATGTGCCCTGGCTGGTGCAGTCGAAGCCTGGCATTCTCTTGACTCCAGTGATTGGCTCAGAGATGGCAAGTGACCCGGTTGGTGTGTCTTAGATGCTTCTGCATCCATTGAGGAAAGAGGCAGAAGCTCTCTCTCTTTTTTTTTTCCCTAGAACTGCTTGGAATAAAGTGAAGTGAGCCTGGGTTTCCAGGGTCCACTACCTGGGGACTGATATTGAAGCCCACACAGTGGAGAGCTGAGACAAGAGAGAGAAAATTAAGTCAAGATGCTAGTGAGCTCTAGAACCACGTTAGTCCGGAAGTCAGCTTTTCCTCTGGACTTTCCAATTCTCTAAGCCGGTAAATCCTATCTTGTGCTTCATGCGGTTGGAGTTGGGGTTCCTGTCAATTACAACAAAAGAAGTCCTAACCAATAACTTAAAAAGAAACAACCTCCCAAACAACCTCTCAATGATGTCAAAAACTCAAATTTTATTTAAATTCCAGTTAGTTAAAATACAGTGTAGTATTAGTTTAAGGTATAAAATTTAGTGGTTTCACTTACATTATGATACACAGTACTCATCACAACCAGTGCACTCTTTTTTTTTTTTTTAAATGTTTTGTTATTTATTTTTAGAGAGAGAGAGGGAGGGAGACAGGGAGAGAGAATAAGAATAAGTGGGGGAGGGGCAGAGAGAAAGGAAGAGAAAGAATCCCAAGCAGACTCTGTGCTGTCAGTACACAGCCTGACTCAGGGCTTGAACTCATGAACTGTGAGATCATGACCTGAGCCAAAACCAAGAGTTGGACACTTAACTGACTGAGCCACTCAGTGCCCCACAACTAGTGCACCCCTTAATCCCTGTCAGCTAGTTCACCCATCTCCCTGCCCATCTCTCCTGCAGCAACTATCAGTTTGTTCTCTATAGTCAGGAGTCTGTTTTAGTTTCCCAGTCTCTTTCCCACCTGCACCCCCCCCCCCCCCCCGCCATGTTCATTTGTTTTGTTTCTTAAATTCCTCATTTGAGTGAAATCGGATGATATTTTTCCTTCTCTGACTAATTTTGCTTAGCATAATAGTCTGTACCTCCATCCAAGTCATTACAAATGATGAGATGTCATGCTTTGTTATGGCTGAGTAATATTCCATTATATATATATACCACAGCTCCTTTATCCATTCATCAGGCAATGGACATTTGGGCTCTTTCCATAGTTTGGCTGTTGGTGATAATGCTGCTATAAATATTGGGGTGCATGTATTTTTGTATCCTTTGGATATATACCTAGTAGTGCAATTGCTGGGTTGTAGGGTAGTTCTATTTTAACATTTTGAGGAACCTTCATACTGTTCTCCAGAGTGGCTGCACCAGTTTGCATTAAACCCACAGTGCAAGAGGGTTCCCCTTTTTCTGCATCTTTGCCAACATCTGTTGTTTCCTGAGTTGTTAATTTTAGCCATTTTGACTGATGTGAAGTGGTATCTCATTGTAGTTTTGTATTTCCCTGATGGTGAGTGGTGTTGAGCATCCTTTCACATGCCTGTTAGCCATCTGGATGTTTTCTTTGGACAAATGTCTATTCATGTCTTCTGCCCATTTCTTCACGGGGTTATTTGTTTTTTGGGTGTTGGATTTGTTAAGTTCTTTATAGATTTTGGATACTAGCCCTTAGATATGTCATTTGCAAGTATCTTCTCACATTCTGAAGTATGCTTTTTAATTGTGTTGATGGCTTCCTTGGTTGTGTGGAAGCTTTTTATCTTGAAGAAGTCTCAGTAGTTTATTTTTGCTGTCATTTTGCTGGTTTCTGGAGACCTATTTAGTAAGAAGTTGCTATGGCTGATGTCAAAGAGGTTACTGCCTGTGTTCTTCTCTAGGATTTTGATGGTTTCCTGTCTCACAGTTAGGTCTTGAATCCATTTTGAATTTATTTTTGTGTATGCTATAAGAAAGTGGTCCACTTTCATTCTTCTGCATGTTGCTGTCCAGGTTTCCCAATACCATTTGTTGAAGAGACACAACTCAATCTTGAGAGGCACTTGGCTTTTTGTTTTTTTGCAAATTATTGTAGGATTTATGTCTTTCTGACCATATCCTTGACGTTTTCTCCCATTAATATTCAGTGTTTGTTTCTTGGTCATGAATCCCTTCTTAATCAGCTTAACGATAACCCACAACACTCGGACCAACTGTCATGAATCCCTTCTTATGTGTAAGGTTTAAAGCAAATACCTATTCTGGACTCATGATTTCTTTTATTTAATTTTTTTATGACAAAAGCATTTCATTTTGTCACACATCTAAATTTAGAAATCTAGGAAAATGGGAGAAAAAAATTGAGTGGTCTACTATTCAAAATCAGTTAACCTCTTCCCCAAATTCTTTCCCTATTTTTCTTGTCCTTGCATAGACTGTTGGATTATGCTCTAGAAATAGTTTGGCATGTTGCTTTACATTGTTTTTTTTCCAAGTTAATACATGCGGAAATATGACAGGGAATTTCAAAAATACCACCCACTCTTCTGCACCTTGCGTTTTCCACTTAATAGTTAATCTTGGCAGGGGTTTTATGTCATAAAAAGAGAGTCACCTCATTCTTTCATTATGTGGATGCACCAGATACATACTTGAAGGAAACCCTACTGTTGAATACTCGGTTTGCTTCCAGGTTTTGTGCCATAAAAATCAGTTGTTGAACATTATTGGAAAAAACGATGGTCATAATAGTTCCAAAGGATGTACTTTCTGAAAAGGAAGAATATGGCCAAATGGCAAGAATGCTTTTTAAGGCCACTGATGCCATTGTGAAATCACCTTTCCAAAGAACTCCTGCATTTGTTACTTGTTCCAGTAGCAAATGAAAGGGCTGTGTGTTTTGGTTTATGTCTATTTGGTACTGAGATCAATGCCTGGCACATAGTAAGTGCTTAATATGTTAGATATTACTACTGCTCTTCTTAGTTTTCATTTTTGCTCTCTTCACTTTTTTTTAAAACTTCATTAGCATCATTTGAGAACATACTGTCAATATTTCATTGGTGTAAACCTGTCTGCTAAGCCTGCAGACTGTGTTCTTAGAAACATCATCTTTTCTCTGAACTTTATGAAATATTCCTCTTCCCTTTCAGGGAATCATATAGGACATAATTCTGAAAAAGAAAAGGAAAGCAGAGATGTCTCCCTTGGATAGGTTGAAATCTAAAATATTACTCTCTCAAGTCTCTTATAACGTCCCATATTTTATTTAATGTTTTTTAAAATTTATTCCTGAGAGAGAAAGAGAGAGAGAGACAGCGTGAGCAGGGGAGGGTCAGAGAGAGAGGGAGATACAGAATCTGAAGCAGGCTCCAGGCTCTGAGCTGGCTGTCCGCACAGAGCCCGACGCAGGGCTTGAACCCACGAACCGTGAGATCATGACCTGAGCTGAAGTTGGATGCTTAACCGACTGAGCCACCCAGGCGCCCCGTAATGTCCCATTTTTTAGAGGACCAATCAGAATCCCACTTCCTTAGCACAGGGCCTGAAACAGAGTAGGTATTTCAACTGTTGAGTGAATGGGTAATTGATTGATTGTTAGGCTCTTTGACTGATGTCTCCCTTAGTCAACCATAAGCTTAATGAGGAGCCTGACCACCTTTTCTTCTTATTTCTGACTTACCAAAAACATGTAATGAATATTTGTTATAAGTGAATGGATAAATCCAAGTGTCTGGATCATACCTCAGCTAATTATGAAATGATCCTCATTTGTAACTCAGTCCAGAACTTAACTGCCTCCTTAGCATCATCACCTGCGATTCTTGTAAAAGTTGTTAACAGATTCCCAGAGACCACTTAGACTGACCAGACTAGAAACTCCAGGGAGGAGGACGGGACTCTGTACTTGAAAAGCCACCCCTGGGGCTTCTGATGTAGCCATCCTTACAGAAGATAAGGACCAGTGCTTGGGGGACCACAGGGATTTTCTGTCCCAGTAGCCCATTACGATATTTTATTTCTGAAGTGGCCTCTTGGCGGGTCTGTGGGTGATCTTATCTGTGTGTACACACTATTTCACACTGATAAGCCACCCTGACTCTTCAGCAGCTCCCCCTGGCTTTAATCCTCCTAATAAACCTGTCCCCTGGCCCCTGAGGCTGTGCCCTTTCTGTCTTGCCCATTAAGGCTGCAGCAAACAGCTTTTCCTAGCGTTCTACCACAACTCAGTTTTATTACAAAGTTTTGCTTTCTTTTCCAGAAACAGACTTACTTGTTGCTCGTGATTTCAGTCACCATCTCTTGCTGGCCAAACACTGGCTCATCCAGTGTTTTTATGGAGCTCTAGTGATTCCACCGTATTGTGCAAATAGCAGGCTGGGAGGGGATTAACATTGGGCCATCTCCCTTTGTGTGCAGACACCCTGTGCTTGGCATATTATGGGCATTTACATCCATCTGTGGGTATTGTT
Source organism: Crocuta crocuta (assembly GCF_008692635.1). Classification (NCBI taxonomy): domain Eukaryota; kingdom Metazoa; phylum Chordata; class Mammalia; order Carnivora; family Hyaenidae; genus Crocuta; species Crocuta crocuta. The sequence goes on from NW_027531893.1 coordinate 12,743,942, forward strand.
ATTCCGCTTTCCAGGTGAGAAAACTGAGGTCAGACATGTGAAGTAAATGGCCCAAGGATGCTGGTTAGCACGACACTGAATGTCAGCTTTTCAACCCAGGCCTGTAAGATTCTAGAGTCCTGGCTTGGAGCTCAGGGAGGGCTCAGAATGTGCAGATCCAAAGGGGGCTGGATAAGATGCAGGGACCAGATCATGTGTGGAGGGGATGGACCCTTGGCCAGGAGAGTATGGGTGGATAAGCCAGGAGGTTGGTCCGTGAGGCTATCAGACTGAGGTTGAAACTTATAACAGGGCCCCTGAAACTTTGCTGTGGGAAGGAGGGAGCAGTTATAAGGCACTTGGGGAGCAGGTCTACAAGACTGCTCACATCATAATTTGTCACCAACTAAACTTGCCATTCAATTTGATCATTCAACAATAATTTATTGGGTTTCTTCCTGTGTTCTGGAAGTGCTGGGGTACTGAGAAAAGGTGGAAAAGGTTTCTGCTATTTTGGAACGTATATAATGCTGTATTAATCATCATCATAATCATTGCAACCAGCAGTCATTGAGCACTTAAGTACTAGGCACTGTTTTAATTACTTTACATGTATTAATACAGTCAGTCTTAACAACTACCCTATGAGGCAAGCACAGTTATTATCTCTATTTTACAATTGGCCGTGGGAGGCTCTGCAGGGACCGGGGCCAGTGACTACTGGCTCCCAGAGCCTGTAATCTGATCCACTGGACTCGGTTTCCTTCCATTTGGCCACTGGCCATTTTCTTCAACTTCTTTCAGTAGCTTTTGATAACTTCAAGTTTCATTTACTGTGTTTTGTGCTCTTAATTGTCCTCACAGGCATTTCTTAAGGAGTCTGCTTTTAAAATGTAAAGCATTTAATTGGCCTCCGTGGCAAAAAAGGCAGGCACCTGCATTTTGTAGAATGTCATCTGTATGCAAATTACCAAAGAGCTTCCCAGTCATTCTGCTGTGTGGAATTCAGGGCTGCCTGGAGACCCACTCCCGGCTTCCTCGCTGACCTTACCCCACTCCTGTGACCTGAGACATTGATTTGGCATCTGTTGAATTGCTTTGTTCAATATGACACGTTTTTCTTTTCTTTCCTCCTAAATGTTCAGCCCGGTGGGGTTAACATATATGAGACAAGGGACCTGCTCTCGAGGAGTCTACAGTGTAGCTGTTGAGACAGGACGTATCCAGGATGAAATAAGGAGATTATCACAGCAATGCATAATTGAGTCCTAAATTATGCACTAGGATTTGCCATAGGCCACCTAGGTTCAGAGGAGGGAAAGCAGCATGGGCTCTGTGAAGAAGGAAGAGAAGCTACGTTTGGAAAGATTTGGATGTAGGAGTGAAAAGGGAGGTGGTTCTAAGCAGGAGTCCCAAAGGGCAAAGGTATGGTAGTGGATGGCTTGGCACCCAAGAAAGAGGGAGGAGACTGGGGCTCCTGGAGCCTGGGGTCGTAGTGGTCTTAGGTGAGGGGAGAGCTTTCACCGCCCACCTCAACAACGATAGCTAATCCCTAAGTGCTTTGTATGTAGAGTGTACCATTAAAACTCTCCCTTTTGATCTTCAAGATACTTCTAAGTACATACTCTTGATTATACTTTGTGGAAACACGCTCAGAAAGCTGATGTCACTTGTCCAAAGCAACAGTGTTAAGTGACAGAGCTGACATTTGAACGCAGGCAGTCCAGCCTTCACCTCCAAGCTCTGGAAACCTCTGTTATATTCCTAATACTGCTGATTATTCTTCCCCAAAAGGCTCAGAGGGGTTACGTTACTTTTTCTTGATTACGGGCAACAGAAGGTGCTTCAGCTAGCTGAAGCAGACAGAGGTTTCCTCTACACCTTGAAGGTGCACACAAACTCACAGGGCGGGAGGTGAGGCTTGCCAGAAACCACTACTGGGCTGGTCTTGAAAGATCACATTCTTGCTGTCGCCTGCCTTGAGCTCCTGTTACTGAGGGATTGATTTAATTGGTCTGGGGTGTGGCCTGAACCGCAAGATTTTTTAAAATCCCATGGGATTGTAACACGCAGCCAAGGTTGGAAAGTACGCTGTAGGGTAGGTCAACATTTATTTTTAAAACTTGGTTTTGCACTGACCAGCTACAGCTAGGACAACTCAGCCCATCAGAGGCTAATGCCCTCCCTGTAAAGCAAGGCTAATAATAGACATTTACTTGGGGTTACATAAAATGGGACAAAACAGCCAGATAACAAGCACTCAGTAAGCACCATTATATTCCTCTATAATGCAGTTTTGTTTTGCTTAAAAGAGGGAGGTTCATTCCTGACAATTAGGATGATATAGTAAACGAGGGGGGGGAAACCCTGTATTTAGTCCTACCTCTGCAGCTTTTTCATGTTATTGCTTTTAGTTGTTGTCTTCTTTATTTTGCACACATTTTTATTTTGTTTTTAGAGGAAAGCTGAAATCACTGTGAAGTACAATTTGTACCCTGGTTTTTGCGCAACTTTCATGGTGACAAGGTGATAACCACTATTTCAAATCTGCTAACGGTTCAGAGTTCCGAATATCTTGCCAAGTTAGGCTGGATCTCATGGACGGTGGGCCACAAAGAATTGTCGGCCTCCCTTGTGATTTTCTTGCTGGTGGTTTGGTCCCCACAAGCCTTCTGGAGAGTTCAGTCTGGGGATCGACCTTGAAGGCAGGCACACCAGCCCGAGCTGGGTTTTCATCTGGAAGACCACAGAGCAGGTGCGGTGCTGTTCTTACGCAGGACTGAACTTTATCATTTCTAGGATGGGAGCATGTCCACCCTGTGGCGACACTGCGGGATGTCCACCTTCACCTCATTCTGTCAACCACCTCGTTACTTCCTCTTCCCCCACAGCCCACACCCTTTGTCTCCAGTCACACTGCCCTGACTCTGGGCAGAAGGAGGCAGCCCTACTTTCCATCCAGTCACACTCACCTACAAGCCTAGCGCTTTGGGACCTCAGGGCTGTTGAAGAGGCAGTGTGATGGACCGAGAGAGGTTTTGGGATCCTGCACCCTGATGTCAGTTCGAACTTCTGCATCTTGCTTTCTGATGGATTTTTGGTGAGTTACCCAGCACTCTGAGCCTCAGTTTCCTCACCTTTAAAAGAGGAAGAGGGATGCCTAGGTAGCTCAGTCCATTAAGTGTCAGACTTTGGCTCAGGTCACCATCCTGCGGTCCGTGGGTTCGAGCCCCATCTCAGCACGGAGATGGCCCTCTGCTGTCAGCATGGAGCCTGCTTTGGATCCTCTCTACTCCTCCTCTGCTCTCCCCTGCTCTATGTCTCTAAAAAATAAATAAACATTTAAAAAAATAAATAAAGGAGGAACAATGTTCTCTCCATCTTGTAGGATTGTATGAAGGTTACCAATGAACTGTTTATCCATTCAGAAATACTTGCTGAGCACCGTTAAGTGCCACAGGCTGTATTAGGTGCTAGGAGTATTGGCAGGCAAACTGGAGAGCTCATGCGGCTTGGCAAGGAGGTTACAGCTCTGGGGGGCTCAGGTCCAGATGGGAAGTCTGTGATACCCTGGAAGTACATAGCAGTGACACCTAATGTAGCTGTGGGAGATTTAAAAGGTAAATATAGTGGATGGAGTGGATGTGGCAGAATCTCTCTTACTGACTGCTTCCTTTTAAAGACGGAGAATTCTGGGTAAGATACAACAAGAAAAAAGAAAAGTAGCCAAACTTGGAAAAGATAGATGAGAGCCTCATCAGTAGAAAGCGAGAGGAGACTCGAAGCTAGAGTGATGAACAGGAGATGCATCTAGACAGCCCCACGTGGCCCCTCCATGTAGGGAGCTCCTGGCTTCATCCAGTTTACCCATCGGTGGACCGGGAACTTGGAACCCACCACCTGCTGGCTTAGGGGTGCAGCAGACAAGCTGAGCTTCTGTATGCACTGTGGGTGGGCAAAGAGCCCCCCGAGAGAAGCTGGAATCACAGGGGGCCCCGTGTGTGGGTGCATGCTCTGGCTTTGTGCCATTACATGGCGGGGGGGGGATCTCTGAGCAGAGTCCCCACATAAGAACTGGTCCAAAAGGCTCAAGTGGGGGTGTACTGAAGACCACCCAGGGGGCGTCTTCCCACCCAGGCTCTTGGTACAGGCTGTTCCTGCTCATCCTCATGGTTACCCCCTCCCAACCCGCTTCAGTGGACAGTGCACTGACTCCAGTGTCACTTACCCGGAGAGGTCTTCCTTGACTTCCAGGATTAGGTCCGAACCCCCATTGTGCTTTCCTGAAGCATTCCTTTTGTCTTTCGTCTTCCAGCACAACTTAAAATAATTGTGTAATTATGCGTTACACGACTGCTTTCCCTACTAGATTGTTAGACTGGAAAAGTGGGAACCTGGTACGTTTGTCTTTTTAGCTCTGTGCTGTCTTCCCACCATAGTCCCTAGAACACAGTGCTCAAAATGTGGATATTGAGTGAATGAATTTGTTTGTCCTCAGTGGATGTTGCATGTCCACTACCCCTGTCTCTGAACAACCCCAGCTGGAAATAAAACAATAATAATGTTAACAATTTATTGGTTTATTTAATCAATCTCCCTGCTTAGTAGTTACTCCTGAAGGGAAGCAGACATTCTACTACGGCAGTGGTGCTCAGACAGGCATCACCTGGAGGGGCTGGTCACAGCCATGGCAGGGCCGCATCCCCAGCATTTCTGATTCAGTAGGTCTGGGTTGGGGCCTGAGAATTTGCACTGACACCTCCTGGAGGAGTGGTGATGCTGCTGGTGTGTGGTCACTCCTTGTGAACCCCTGCTGCATGGCATGGCATTGGTTGGTTTGTTTGGTTTTAAAGGCCAGAGCTGCAAAATATACCACCAGTGACACAGCTATAGTCTTGAAACTCAGTGTAAATGCGATTGATGCCTGGTGATATGTGAGCCTTCTTCCTGGGACATGTGGGCTTCCAGTTTTTCCTATAAGTGGGGGAGCAGGGGGAATGGGCAAAGAACTTGGGCTCTGGAGCCGGAGCTGCCCTGTTCTGACCCCGGTGCCACCCCCTGCAAGGGCCAGAACCCCTGACAGTTAGTTACATAACCTCTCTGACTCAGTTTGCTAATCTATAAAATGGGATGAGTTTTCTTATATAGAATGCTGCCTCACAGGATGCTGAAAGTTTTCTTATATAGAAATTACTCCAAAAATGTTACTTTCTATAATGGGAAAGAAGGAATATTTAACAGGATGTATTTGGCAACCTATTAGCGATTTCCACATACAACGTCTCATTTAAGACTCTCAGCAACAGTGTGAAATAAGTCTTAATAGCCTCATTTTATAAGGGAGGAAACTGAGGCATGGAGAGGTTAAGTAACTTATCCACGAATATGTATACAGTTAGGGCCATCTGGGGTTGGTGTCAGGTGTGTGTCGTGCTCCCCACTGGCATTTCAGCCATGCCTGCCCTCCCAGGGTCTCTAGGAAACAGAAAGCTTGGAGGGATGGACAGAGGGCGAGTCCTGTCCACCTTGTCGGCCTGGAGGCTCCTCATTCTCGTCCTCCGGGTTCCTTTCTTCTCTGGTGTGCGCGCCCTGCTCCCATGCGCTCCCTGCCATCCCGAGGCTGCAGCTCTGTCCTCTCTCACTCCCACTGAAGGGCGAGGCTCACAGGGAAGAATTTCAGAGGTGCCTCAGTCAGGGAGGCTGCCGCTGTCATGCCGAGAGAGTGGCACTCTCCGTGGGCTTCACCCACCTGTCAGGAACGATGCTCCCCGGGACAGTCACACAGGCAGGACCAGAAGCTTCTGGTGGCCCAGATTCCCACCTTTAAAGCAGATTCACCATCAGCTGCCTGACTTGAAAAGGCACCAGGTGCCTGGCTCCCATCTGAGTGGCAGGACGTGGCTTTGGCCTCCCTTTACCAAATGGGGGCTGAGTGGAAATGACGGTGTCCACCAGAAAAGGCAGCAATACCTGACAGCTTTTGAGTTGGCCCAGGATCTTTTTCTTGACTGATTTGGACAGAATGCTTCTGAAGGTGATTCTAGAAATGCATCCTGGTGCGAATGGGGCTGTGAAGCAGGTTGCTTGCATCAGAGTCTTGGTGTGGCTGCCCCCTGGTGAATTGGACCACTCCTGCCTGGCAAATGGGCAAATACCCATCCTTGATGAGGAGGCTTTGTGCACGGACAGCATCCCTCCCTCAGGATGTGAGTTGTAGATGATAGAAAGTTGCTGGAGTCTTAGGTCTTACTCACTTAATTTTTTCAACACATCACGGGCTGTGTGATGCCCCTGCTAATAACCCTCATGGCTGCCCATTGCCCTCAGGGGCAAGTTCAGAATGGCTTATAAGGCTGTCTTAGTGTCAGTCTGCCCAGAAGTGGACCACTGAGATAATGGATGTGAGAACAGGTCATTTATTTGGGCACGATCTCAGGGAACACTCAGATGGGAGTGTGGAAGTAAAACAGGGAAAAGAGAGGAACCAGTAGATCACTTTCAAGCAAGTTCTCACCATTTCTGCCCATTACTGCACTGGGCAGCTGGAGCCAGACCCTGCAGGGCTGCCCTGGAGAACGGTATGGAACGTGAACTTTGGAGTGCTGGGGTATTTGTTCACCAGCCTTTGTCAGTCATTGACCTGAGGCCCCTGGGATTGAGCGCATGAACTCGCTGGCACTTGTGGCCTGTGAGGGTGAGGCAAAAGTAGGGCCCATACTCAGAGAAGGGCCTCAGATCAGTCGATGCTGGTGCTGGCATTTGGAGGCCAGGCATCTTCACTGAAGAAGGGATACCACTGGGGCACAAGCAGCATCTATTGTGCCATCCACAGTCCAGTTTAGCCTTATTTTATTTTATTTTATTTTATTTTAAAATTTAAAATTTTTTTAATTTTTAAAGAAATTTTAAAAATTTTATTTATTTTTGAGAGAAAGAGATAAAGTATAAACAGGAGAGGGGCAGAAAGAGAGGGAGACACAGAATCTGAAGCAGGCTCTGAGATGTCAACACAGAGCCGGACGCAGGGCTTGAACCCATGAACCACGAGATCATAACCTGAGACAAAGTTGGATGCTTAAATGACTGAGCCACCCAGGTGCCCCTTTATTTTAACTAAAAAATAAATAAATAAAAGTTTATTTATTTTGAGAAAGCATGAGAGAGAGCAAGCAGGGGAGAGACAGAAAGAGGGAGAGAGAGAGAGAATCCCGAGCTGACTCCACACTGTCGGCACAGAGCCTGACATGGGGCTCGATCCCACAAACTGTGAGATCATGAACTGAGCCAAAACCAAGAATCGGATGCTTAACTGACTGAGCCACCCAGGTGCCCCTAGCCTACCCCTTTAGCCTTATCTACACACACACACACACACACACACACACACACACACACACACACAAACCCCATATACCTACAGTTCCCATACACACACAACCCACAACTCTCTCCATACAACCTACCACCTCCCATATAAACCAAAACACATATACATACAGCTTATTATAGATCCACACAATCGGCAGCACACATATAACTCACAACCCTCACTACCCACAAACCACTTTCATACACAGCACACACACACAACCCTCAACAGCCTACAACCCTATTATTACTCTATTTTACACATGTGGAAAATGAGGCTCACAGGGTTTGTGAGTTATTCCAGGATAGACCCTTACCAGACCCTGCATCTTCTCATAACTGCTCAGGCACGTTTTCCCATTCACCCCATGAGAGTGGATGTGGACTCCCTTAAAGTATTTTTCTGGGGAAGCTGCATGGCCAGTTCAGTAACTGCTAGTTCTCAAAATGTTGTCCTTTTTCAGAATAAAAATGTCTTTTTAAAGTAGAAAACCAATATATGCTTTTTTTTTTTTTAAATACTTTTGGAAGAGGCCTTTAAAACAAATCAAAAGATAGTTTCATTTCAGTTTTTAATGGAAGCAGGATTTTCTGGCCTCAGTTGTCCTTATCTGTAAAATAGAGGTGTTTGACTAGATCAGACTTCTTCATTGAGGGTCTGTGACACCCCACTGATGAGCTTTAGGACATCTGCAGATATTCAGAAATTTATGAAAGAAATACACGTATGCACATTTTTTCTGGGAAAAGTATGTATAACATTTTTGGATTATTATAGTTCTGTGACCTCAAAACGTTTCTCAATCATTGTGCTAGATATTCCTGAAGGGCTCTTCCAGAGGAATTGTGTTAAAATCTTTATGAAATGTCAGAAGGTACCATAAACCTGAGGACCAACAATTATTTTTTAAGAGTTGCAGTAGGAGAGTGGGAATGAGGTGGTATATCTTGTAAATTTTATAGCCAACAGTCAGTAGTCTTATCAGTTGACAGAAATTTCAGTTGTTAAAACACAGTGTTGGGCAGAGTCCATTTCCATCCACTTCTGGGGAGGAATGTCACTTGGCCCCATCCTTTGGGGATATAGTTTGACAAAATGTACGAAGAGCTTTCAGATGTTTGTATCTCTGAGCCAATAATTATGTTGGACCTAAGACATGGGAAAATAAAGGATTATGGAAATGTATAGCAGAGGAAAAAAGTATTCTATAAATTTAAAAATTATTATGGTAGATCCTTAAAAATATTTGATAAAATCTGACTTCTATTACTGATAATAGGGAGATTAGAATCTGAAAGTGCATTTTTTTATTAACCAAGAAAAGAAATCTATACAAACCAACAGCTAACTGATATTATGCCTATCAATGCAGGGAGACACTAACGGCATTTCCACTGAATATAAGAACAAACTACTCTTTCTGTCATTATTTACACATGTGTTGGGATTGCTCGCCAATGCAATTATAGAGGAAAATGAACGAAGGATAAATATTGGAAAGAATGTGGCAAAATAATCGTTACTTAAAATAATGGGAATATCTACATAGAAAATCTCATGGAATGAACTAGAAACTATTTGAAATAATAAGGATTCAGTAGTTTGGGAACCTTACCTTTTCTTTATCTACAATAGTTGCACAGAAAATGTAATCATTTGAAAACATTTCATTGAGAGTAGTCACCGATGATAGAAACCATCTAGCAATGGATAATTGATATGGAGGACATGTTGGAATATATAAAGTGTACTAAATGTTGAAGAAGATCACTAGATGTATTCTAGAATGCGGTTCCCAGGATTTCTAATCCAGTTCCTGCCAATGTATAAATTTAACATTAATCCGTAAGTTTAACATAAATTTTTAAGTGACAGAATTGATTCTGAATTTTATATGTATGAATAAATACGTGAGGGTACACAGAGTTCCATGGGTAAATTTTGTGCCTGTATTCTAATCCACTTAAAATTTTCTATAATAGGCACTTTTTAAAACCCAGATAGCAATTACTTTTTAAAATGCTTCCCTTTCTTTGGAAACAGGAAGGGAGTGGACATTACGGGCCATGCTGAGGTCCCTCTGGCTTTGTGCTTTCAGCAGAGGGGGGTTACAGTGTGACAGGTGCCATTTTTCATGTGTTACTGGAGAACTTGCAGAAAGCACCCATTACTTTCTACAAGTGGTTATAGCCTGTGATGTACCCCCCGCTCCCCACCCACATTTACCCAAAAGTTGCACACAGGGAAATACAGCCATTCTCAGGGATGGCCACTGGCACCTAGACCTTAACTCTGGGGACTTTTGAGGCAAGGACAGTGGGAGTCATTGGTGGACTTTGTCTTGGTCTTTACATCTCTTCCTAGGGATGGTTTTGGGTCCTGTACTTTAAGGAAGGATATGGGGATGCAGTGATCCAAGCTAGTGACACTAGCTTTCAGGAAAAGGGGAGGCTGACTGACATTCGACTTGATAGCTGCCTCAGCAGCCCAGAGTCAGGACATCAGAGAAATCCAAGTCTGAAAATGCCCTCAGATATCTAGACTCATCTTGCATGTGTTTCCATTATTGCATTCATTCAGTGGCTTTTGAATGTTCCCCAAGGGGTTAAACATGGTGCCGTGCAATTTCCCACTTTTGTTTATTTTCTTATTTATTATGCTTTTCCATTGCTTGAATATAGGCTCTGTGCAGCCAGGAAACTGTCTTGTTCACAGTCGAATCTTCAGTGATACTTGCTGAATGAATAGTGAAAAAAGTAGTTACTGTTCCCACAAGCTCACACAGTTCAGTGGGAAGAAAAAGCTGGGGGGGACTATAAATCATTACACTGCGCAGTGATAGTTTTCTTGTTAGGGTGTGCCTAAGGTGCAAAGAAATATAAGATGGGAAGGCAAACTCAGCAGGGGATTTCTGAGGAGGAAAGAAAGTGGGATCTGATCTGCCCCTTAAAGAGTATTTGTCAGATGATTCAGGTGGGTGAGGGCATTCCTGGAAGAGAGGTATATGGACAGAACTGTGTCTCCCACCCCAATTCATATGTTGAAGTCCTAACACCTCAGAATGTGACTCTATTTGGAGCTAGTATGGTCCTTTTTTTTTTTTTTTTTTCAAATAGTTTATTGTCAAATTAGTTTCCACATAACACTCAGTGCTCATCCCCACAAGTGTCCTCCTCCATGCCCATCCCCCCCTCCCCCCCACATCCATCAGTCCTCAGTTTTTGTCAGCATTCAAGAGAAAGCTAGTATGGTCCTTAAAAAGGTAATTAAGGGTAAATGAGATCATTAGGGTAGGCCCTAGTCCCAGTTCACTGGTGTCTTTGTAAAATGAGATTAGGACACCAGCCTACACAGAAGGGAGACAATATGAAGATGCAGAGAGAAAATGGCCATCTATAAGTCACGGAGAGAGGCCTCAGAAGGACCCAATTTGCTGTCACCTTAATCTTGGACTTCCACCTCCCAGAACTGTGAGAAAATACACTTCTGGCCTTTAAGCCATCTAGTCTGTGGTTCTTTGTTATGGCAGCCCTAGCAGACTAATACAAGGCCATAGTGTGTGCACAAGTGTGGAGGTGGGAAAGAGCATGGCTTCTTGAGAACTCTGAGTCTTCTGCTGTAAATAGTTCCAGGGGAGGAACTACCAGGGTTGTCTGGTAAAGAAAGGAGGAAGGGCAGGGGGGCCAGACTCATATGCCTGCAGTAGTAAAGCAGGCCTGGTGTAGGATGCTAGGGAGCAGTGGGGTCTATGGTGAACTGGAGAGCGCAGGCACCTGTTCCCATACAGCATCCCTCAGCCATAATCAGCACGCATCTGTCCCCTTTAGATGGTGCCTGTGCTCTCCAGAGCCAAGTTCTGTATTTTTCAAGATAAATCAGAAATCCCAATTTCAATATATAGCCTTACGATTTGTAAAAGTTGGCAGTTAATTTAATATTTTGACTCTGTGAGCCACAAAGGCCTACAGGAGCTGGGTGCAGCCTGCGGACTGTCAGTTTGTAATCCCTGTACTATGTTGCATGTATGCCAAGGAAGTTAACTTTTTTTTCTGTTTGGCACGGGGAACAGTTGGTCAATCTTGAGTAAGACAAGTGACTTGAGCTCATACCAGTGGTGGTTGTTTAGAGCAGAGCCCAGCAGGCTTTTTCTTAAAGGGCCATATAACAGGTATTTTTGACTTTGTGGGTCACATGGTCTCTTGCAACTACTCAGCCCTGATCTTCTAATGTGAAAACGTAGACATAGGCAAAACATAAGCAAATGGGCATGGCTGTGTGCCAGTTAACTTTACAAAAACAGATGGCTGGCCAGACTTGGTCCATGAGCTGTAGTTTGCTGCTCCCTGTCTTAGAAGGCTGGAGACTCAAATTGGGGGGATGACTTGAGAAAACAGTCTAGGTAAGAGATGCATTGAGCCCGTGGTAGTGGAAATGGAGAGGATGGGACAGATCCAAAAGCTATTTAGCAGGTAACATTGCTGTTTGATGAGTTGGTCAGGGAGAGAGGAAGAACCACAGGTAATGCCCAGCTTTCTGGTTTGACTGAGAGGGTCCATTTGAACAAAGAAATGGAAAAACATTCCATGCTCATGGATTGGAAGAATATAGTTAAATTGTCATTACTACCCAAAGCAATCTNAAAGGACCTGAATGTGAGACAGGAAACCACCAAAACCGTAGAGGAGAAGGCCGGAAACAACCTCCTTGACCTCCACCGCAGCAATTTCTNACCATATGTTTGCACATATAGGAGGATTAGGAGGAACTTAACGGAGGGCCGTGGGGGAGGAGAAGGGGAAAAATAGTGGGGGAGAGGGAGGGAGGCAAACCATGAGAGACTCTTGAATGCTGAGAACAAACTGACAGGCGATGGGGTGGGGAGGAAGGGAAGGGAGGTGATGGGCATGGAGAAGGGCACTTGTGCGGATGAGCACTGGGTGTTATATAGAAATCAACTTGATAATAAACTATTTTAAAAAAAGAAAAAGAAAAAGAGAGAGTCTGGTTGAACCCCCGTAGTGCCCATGACTTCCCTCCCATGCCATCCCATGCCCCTTTGGGGTATCCCTGATGGATCCCTTCTTCCTGTGGATCCTGGCTCCTGACCCATTGGAAGGAACTTCTTTTTTTTTTATTAAGAAAATTTTTTTTAAATGTTTATTTATTTTTGAGAGGAGGAGAGAGAGAGAGGGAGAGAGTTGGAGACAGAGGATCCCAAATGGGCTTCATGCTGACAGTAGAGAGACAAATGGGGGGTTTGAACTCACAAACCGTGAGATCAAGACCTGAGCTGAAGTCGGAGGTTTAGCCAACTGAGCCCCCCAAGTGCCCCTGGAAGGAACTTCTTAGATCACAGGTGTCCCTAGAATGGCCCCAGCTGCCACAGCTGCCAAGGCTGCCAAGGCTGCCACGGAAGACTCCATTCTGTTTAGAGCAGAGGCAGTGAGACAGTTCAGCAGCTCTTGCCTTCAGGCTGTTGCAGAGTCTCTGGGCCCTGGTCTTGGGACAGGAAAATGGGTTCCAGATGATTATAGTAACACGGTGCTCTGCGGGGATCAGAGCATGCTAGGACTCATGTTGCCAAGTAGCAAGTCTCTTGTAGCTCCCCCCTTTTCAGAACAGCCTGGAAAAAATGTGCTAAATTGTATTCTGAGCAGAGGCGGCACAGCAAGGCCAGAAGCACATCTACCAGGCGCTGGTTCGTGCCTGCAGAGCCAGGAGCCCACTTTGATGTGCTCCAAGTGGCCACTAGAACCACTTCGAGACATCAGAGGGTGTGGACCCTCTTTCTTTTCTCTGCCACGTTACCTGGAGGAGGAGGCAGGATTGCCAAGGAGGGTGAGCGCCAGGCCCTGTTCTGGCACTAATGAGTTCTGCTTGCAGGTCTGTGGTGTCTGCTGCAGCCGCTGCTGAGAGCTGTGTGCAAAATGGTCCCTGAGCACTTAACAGGGAGACGAGGGGAGAGTCTGAGGCCTGGTGTTCCACAGGCAGGGATACTTTCTTTAAAGAAAGTGGCAGAACAGGATTTTGAGAGAGTGGCCCTGGGGGATGAGAAGGAATCTATGTGGGGGTCAGACTAATTATTTTGAGACCCACCAGGCCTGGTTCTGTAGCCAGAGGTGAGTGAGACCTTAAAAATCCAGGAGCCTGATAAGGAAGATGCAGAGATGGCAGAAAGGAGACTCAGGCATTGATCTCTGTTGGCAGAAGCTGAACTGGGGCATCCATATATTTTATTACCTTCCTTGTCCTCAAAAGCTAGGCATTATCAGGAGTGCAGTGTAATTAATGCTGAGTGTTAGTCATGCTTATGGCTTACTCTGGGATTTTCCTACCTTTGTTTTTCCCTTTTACCTAATTTTCTCACTTTAAAAAATTTTCTTTGTAGTTGGGGGTAGATTGGGTAAATCTAAACTGAGGTCTGGGTGTGTGGGTCTATAACCCACAATTGTGCACTGAGTGACTTTATAGAGGAAGGCATTCTTCAGCAAGAATGTTTTGGGTGTTGTGGCTGACAGGAGAGATTCAAGATCCTGTAGAGGGACCCTGTGATATCTGCCCCTCAGCCCTACGGAGTCTGGGCTCTTAGGAGAATGAAGGTTCTCATACCAACCGCAGGGTGTACTGTGGGCAGTGCAGCTTCCCAGCCAAGGCAGCAACAAAATCCAGCGCCCTCTACTGGTGGGCCACAGGTTGGTTTAGACTCTGACCCTGGAGAGGGAGTCACACCATTCAGCTCCCCAGGAGTTTTGGGCAGTTGTGTCAGAAACAATCAATATTCCCTTCCCGTCTTGGGAAAGCTAAGCACCAACACCACATCCCATTGACAGAGAGCCTGATCCATTAACCAGCTCCTGTTGTTTGAACTCCAGTGTGGGACTAGTGTTGTGGGCATTGGAGGAGACACCTGCCATCAGGTCCAGGGAATTGGAACAGCTCTGGTCAACTGTGGGGGTCCAAATGGTAGATGACGGGAGTATTGGTTTGAGACTGTAGAATAGGTGGATGAGAGATCATTCCAGGTGGAGCACGATGAAATGGGGAGATGGAGGTTGGGTTGGGCAAGTGCAGCAATCCATTGGCCCCTCCCACTCTGTCTGCTCTGTCCCACATGACTTCGTAGCTCCTTTCACCCCAAAAATGGGGTATTTTTGCCTGCCGCTTAACTTTGGGTTTGGCCATGTGGACTGCTTTGGCCAACAGAATTAGGTGAGAATAACAACATGCCACTTCCAAGCCTAAGTTTTAAGGGGCCTCACGTGTTTCTCCCTGCTCTTTGTATCTCTGCATGATCATGAGAAGCTTATACCTGGGCTAGTCTGCTGGGGCCAGGAGAGGATGAGACACACACAGGACAGAGCCAGCTCCTCCAGCCAAGCCCAGATTAAATCTACCAGCCGAGCTGAACTGTATCAGCCGAACTGCAGATGCAGGAGATATATAAATTCTTACCATTGCACACCCCTGGGATTTTGTGGTTGTTACTCGGCAGTAAGCAACATTTTAGCCATAGTTAGCTGGCAGAGGAGTGAAGGCGTTCACTAGCATCACCTACTTCTGAAAGGATGCACTTGCTTCTACAGTCTGTGTGCACACATTTGGGGTTATTTATATTAGCCTCTTCTCTCTTCTGGTAAGTTTCCCCAGAGAGATTAAGGGATTTCCTCAAGGCCACACAAGTCAGCTGCAGAATCAGGGCTAACGTAAATACCCCTTACCTCCAGACTGGGGTCCATTGCAGCACATGACCTTCCTATTCCTGATAATCATGCAGAGCGTGTTCTGGAGGTCAGGACAACTTTTCCTTGCAGGTTGGTGATGTCTTAGGGTTTCAGCAGACACTAACACACAGCTATTACCCAGATGGATGGGGATGCTTGCCGTAACATTTAGCAACCTCTCCATCACACAAATGGCCAGAGAAGCTCTTGACACTTCTAGTGCAAAAGAAAGAGGAGCCATATTCTGCAGCTTTTATGCGGTTGGCCAAACAAGACCCATTAAAGGGATCCGTATGGGTTGAGGCACTGTGGCTGAATTCTGGGTGTTCCCAGCACCCCTTCAGGGGTTCGTACGTGTGGCTCTGTAGGATAGAAGAGGCAGGGACAGCAAACCATGCCATCTGGCAGTGTGAGTCACCCACTCTGACCCTTAGTTCCTTCATTGTCATAGGAGCAGCTTTGGTATCTGCAATTCTGTCGTCCGGTGGACTTCCCCTATGACTGATGGAAGGAAAAAGTGGGAAAAGGATCTAGAGAGAAAATAGGTTTGGTGTTAAAGAGGAGGGATTCCTCATTTCCTTTATTCCCTTTTCATTTCATTATTTTTCCTTCCCTGTCATTTTGGGATTTTGTCATTCTGGTGAGTATCCCTTGAGCATCCCATCAATTGGTCCTCATTTCACCTCTGATACATAGGCCTACTGGGATCACCTGGGGGGGGGGCTTTTAATAAAACACCATTTCCTTCTGTGTTCTGTATCTAAATCTCTTCTTCCCTATTCTGTTAGGCATAAGTGTAGACAGGTATTCTGTAAACAAGAGTAGTGATATGTAGTAGTTTAAGAGTGTGGAATCCAGGCAGCCTGAGTTCAAATTCAAACTTTGTCACTTACCTGTATGACATTGGGAAGATCACTTCACCTCTTTGTGTCTCAGTTACTTAATCTGTAAAACACAGAAAATAATAATAGTACTTACGTTAGAGGTATTTTGAAGTTTAATGAATTAGTATTTGTAAAGTGCTTAGTACCACACTTGGCACATAACATGTGTTTGTTTATAATAATTATTACCAGAGCATAGGTGATAACTGGGAGATTCTGTGTGCTAGGGGATGTTTTGTATATTTTGCCTTGTTATTATAAACAGGGTAGAAACAGTAGAATTAGACAATCATAACCTGGTCATAAGGTGGAATCTTTGCCAGAGAGATGGTTGGAGACCCAAGCATGATGAAGAAGGGATGTTGCAATGTTGACTTTTCACAGTCACAGAAAAAGAAAATCACTGGCAGGAAATCTAGAAGTCTTCCTGGGGAACAATAATGGAGATCATTAGGAAATTTGAATAGGTGACCAAAAGAGAATGCATGGAGTTTTATATGCAAGAACTTCTTGGTGTTGGTGACTGCCTATTATTTCTTCTATGAGTGTTGTTGCAACCCACATCTATAAATGGAATGTTTGTGAATTCACACTGCTTCACTTGTCCTACCTCTTGGCATTGATTCATGGTGGAAATTCTTGACCCAGTGATAATAGAGGTCATTCTAGTGGCTTTTGTAGGCTGGCTGCGTTACTAGCCATTGTGACATTCTTTCATCTTGATTGCCTTCTCTGCTTCTTTCTGGATCACAAAAAGCGTTGACCCCCCTGGAGAGAGTAGGATATGAAGTCAACCTTTTGTAATGGGGAGCAAGGTCAATGAGTATGTCCTGACACAAGCCCTTCCCTGTGGAAGAAAACTCTGGGCTTGGGAACAGAGAGATTGCCAGGGAATCACATATTGGAGAAGAGAATCCATGTAGAGAGAGGAGCACAGTCAGGCCCTGAAGTAAGAATGATCATGGCACTCAAGGAGCTGAAAGATTAGCATAGCTGGGCAAAGACGGTCTTGAGGAATGCGTGGTGAGATGAGGCTGGAGAGAAAGGACCACAGCTCTGATGAAATCATGAGCTAACAAGAGAGGGTCACTTTATGAGGAACCCCTGAAATACTTCTCCTAGGTATAAATTTGAGAGTGGAAAGGTACTTTTTTTTTTCTTCAGCAGCCTCATTATCATTACTTAAATCACTATTCGCTTGCAAATTGCAGGAGCTGCTGCATTTTGCATGTGATAGAATTCTCCTTTTGGAGTTAAATATGCCTAGTAACAATTTGAGTTTTCATTGGTTACTGGGAAGATTTTATATGAAATGTGCACAATAAGCATATGACAAAAAGACATAAGATTTGACAGGGCGTTGAGGAGAGAGAGAGGGAGAGGGTGAGGGGGAGAGAGAGAGAGAGAGAGATGGTGATGTTGGTGGTGAGGCTGGCATTGGTGGAGGCAGGGGTGGTTTGGAAAATCTGACTCCATAGAGCTATAAGAAGGTGGAGCTTATTCCCAGTCTCAGTTCTATATAACTTTTGGAGCCTCTTGAGTCTCAGTTGGCAAAAAGAGTGAGAAAATATAGAGGGGCTGAAGTGCTCTCTGACATCCTTGTTAATCTAAGTGTTGTCCACACAGCAGCAACAATGGCATCTGGGTGCTTGCTAGGAATGTGACATTTCAGTTCTAAATCAAACCTGCTGAATCAGAATCTGCATTTAACAAGATCTCTGGATGATTCACACACAGAACAGTTTGGAAGCTCTGTGTTATGGGACAACGATGAAGTGGGGGAGGCAGAAAGGATCTCTTTGATTTGGGTGGCGTACATTGTGAAGGCTTGCCCGTTTTGTCAGTGTGGCGTGGACTTCTGGGTGGTACAGTCTTAGACTTCTATCCTGGTGCCCCTATTTGCCTTGAGAGAGTCCCTTGACTTTTTAGAGCAATCTGGACAGTAGGACCTAACATACAGTATTACTGTGAAGACCGCGTAGGAAAATATAAGTAAAGCATCAGGCACATACCTGAGGGTCAATAAATGGTAATTCTGCTCTTCTTACCCCAAGACACTGAGGATTGTTCTTTCTGAATAGGTGAGCAGGTAGGAGGTGGTTTAATGACAAAAGATAACCAAAATCTGTTGAGCACTTCCTGTGCTACTGACAGTGTTTTTGATCAGAGATCTTAGCCTGGAGCCAGGATGCTTGGTGCAAAGCCTGCCAGGAGACACCTGGCTGGTTCTGTAACCTCTCTGTGGCTCAGTTTCTCACCTGTGACATGGGGATATTAATACCACCTATTTCTTTGTGAGAATTACAGGAATCATACATACATGTTTAGTGCTTAAGGGAAAGTCTGGAATATAATGAATAGTGAATAAACATTAGCTATTATCAACATACTTATTTAATCCTTTCTGCAGCCTCTTGAGGAGAGCATTATTATTCCTATTCCATATTTGAAGAACTACAAGGCTAAGGAGGTTGCCTAGGACCATGTGGCCAGTAAATAGTAAAGCCATGATTTGAAGAGCCCACATCTCTTAGCCTCACACACCACATACCTCATCGACTCATGGTTCTATTCTGCTAATGTTCAGAGGCAAGGAAAGTAACACTGGAACCAGACCAGCTGCCCCAGGAGTTGCTTATGGTAGAAAGGCAAAAACCAAATGGCATTGGAAGAAATCAAAGTGCCAGTCCCAAGAAGCAGAAAGACAGACTCTCAAAGCACTTGTGCTGGTATTTAATGCATCCCTTTGAAACGCTCTCCTCATAACCTGTCAAGGGCAATTTGGAAATATGTGCTCATGGAGGTGAACGTTGACTGCTCCCTGAAATTGTCTCTTCTATTATATATATGGTGACAGGCACACAGACTCAGCCTGGACATCACTTATTCAAGGGATGGCCCAGCCCCAGCTGAACTAGGCTCAGTGCTTGCAGTAGACTATACCAGAAGAAAGGAAATGTGTGATTTGGGGAGATAATTATTTTTCCAGATGTTCATTAAAAAAGGGAATTTTCCATCTTAAACTAAAATTTCAGAATCAAATATATAGAGATGTACTAAATTAGAAACCAAGAGTTGGAGGTCTGTGTAGCCCAGTGTCCATTTCAGAGTCTAGTCTTGCCTTTGCATCTTATCTTAAGGTTGCAGCCTTATCAACCTTCAGTGTTGCTTCACCTGTCTGAGCCTCAGTTTCCTTACTAGTAAGACCAGCATTCTTTTTTTGTTTTGTTTTGTTTTTTCTTAAATAGTTTGTTGTCAAGTTGGTCTTCATATAACACCCAGTGCTCTTCCCAACAAGTGCC
Source organism: Crocuta crocuta (assembly GCF_008692635.1). Taxonomy (NCBI): domain Eukaryota; kingdom Metazoa; phylum Chordata; class Mammalia; order Carnivora; family Hyaenidae; genus Crocuta; species Crocuta crocuta. Next base: position 12,763,197 of record NW_027531893.1, read on the forward strand.
TTACTCCATGCCCATCACCTCCCTTCCCCTCCCCCCCCACCCCATCGCCTGTCGGTTTGTTCTCAGCATTCAAGAGTCTCTCATGGTTTGCCTCCCTCCCTCTCCCCAACTATTTTTCCCCTTCTCCTCCCCCACGGTCCTCCATTAAGTTCCTCCTAATCCTCCTATATGTGCAAACATATGGTATCTGTCCTTCTCTGCCTGACTTATTTCGCTCAGCATAACACCCTCAAGGTCCATCCATGTTGCTACACATGGCCAGATGTCATTCTTTCTCATTGCCATGTAGTATTCCATTGTATAGATAAACCACGTCTTCTTGATCCATTGGTCCATGGATGGACACTTAGGCTCTTTCTATGATTTAGCTATTGATGAGAGTGCTGCTATGAACATCGAGGTACATGTGGCCCTATGCATCAGCACTCCTGTATCCCTTGGGTAAATTCCTAGCAGTGCCAGTGCTGGGTCATAGGGCAGTTCTATTGTTAATTTTTTGAGGAATCTCCACACCGTTTTCCAGAGGGGCTGCACCAGTTTACATTCCCATCAACAGTGTAGGAGGGTGCCCGTTTCTCCATATCCTTGCCAGCATCTAGAGTTCTCTGATTTGCTCATTTTAGCCACTCTGACTGGCGTGAGGTGGTATCTCAGTGTCGTTTTGATTTGTATTTCCCTGATGGAGGGATGCTTAGCATCGTTTCATGTGTCTGTTGCCCATCTGGATGTCCTCTATGGAGAAGTGTCTGTTCATGTCTTCTGCCCATTTCTTCACTGGATTGTTTGTTTTTCGGGTGTGGAGTTGGGCAAGTTCCTTATAGATCTTGGAGACTAGCCCTTTATCTGGTATGTCATTTGCAACTATTTTTCCAATTCTGTCAGTTGCCTATTAGTTTTATGGATTGTCTCCTTTGCCATGCAGAAGCTTTTTATCTCGATGAGGTCCCAATAGTTCATTTTTGCTCTTGATTCCCTTGTCTTTGGGGATGTGTGAAGTGAGAAATTGCTGCGGTGGAGGTCAAGGAGGTTGTTTCTGGCCTTCTCCTCTACGGTTTTGATGGTTTCCTGTCTCACCTTCAGGTCCTTTTTCCACTTTGAGTTTATTTTTGTGTATGGTGCGAGAAAAGGATCTAGTTTCATTCTTCTGCATGTTGCTGTCCAGTTCTCCAGCACCCTCTGTTAAAGAGGCTGTCTTTTTTCCATTGGATGCTCTTCCCTGCCTTGTCAAAGATTAGTTGGCCATACATTTGTGGGAGACCAGCATTCTGATTGTTCTTGGAAGATTAAATGAGGTATCACAGGCAGGGAGCTGAGTGCAAAACCTGGCACACAGTAGATACCTAACATGGCCCATTTACTTTTGTCAGTAACATTTGCAGGACTAGCTTTGTGACCTGGGTAAATGGGTTCCTTTTGCAGTATCTCACTTTTTAAAAATGAGAAGATAGAGGAAGATTATTTTTAGGTTCCTTTTAAGTCAGCCCTATTGCAAGTTTTTCTTAAGTCCTTTTATCTTCTGCCCTCTCATGTACAGGAGAAAGAATCCATCTGAATGGAATCCATCTCTGCATCTGTCAATCATCTGTCGGTTTGGTTGTCTGTCTGTCTACCTATTATCTATCTATATCAGATGCCCATTTTCTGAGGACTAAGGAGTAATAAGAAAAAGTCTCAAAACATCCCCATTCCTTGAAGCTAAGCAGAATATAAACTTGCCATTTGGGTGAATATTGAGTTTGTGAGCAAGATATTCTCTTTTGAACTTGTCACAACTTTTTAACAGTAGAAATCTTAGCCTTGACTTAATTGTCGGATATTTCATGGTTGTTTGACTTTCTCAGTCTCTGTCTTTGTTGACAGTTTGAAAGGAGTGGGCTAAGTCTGATGAAAACCAGCTAACTGGTTTTCAACTATCAAGCTACTTCACCAAATGACTGAGGTCTAGCTTTTTTTTCCCTTAGACCAACATCTTGAAATAAAATTGTGATGATTAACACCTTTAAAGTGGGCATATTGCCTAAAATATTTTAATGGATTTGGATGAAATTTATTCTCTAAGAAGAACTAATAGAAAGATGTAATTTCCATGAGTAATAGTTATCATGAATGTTATTATGCTTCCTGGGAGGGAGAGGGGAAGGGGAGGGGAGACGGGAGGGAGGAGGGAGACTAACTCAAACCCGAGAGAGAGTGTGTTGTTATAAATGACAGTGATTGTTCCTTGCAGTTGAATACTGCTCCAGAACCTCCACCCCCACTCCCCGCCAAGCACTCAGTGCAGTCTTACCTATCTCATCCTCACAGCTGCTTTGTGAATATGGAATGATTTTCCCATTATACAGATTGGGCAGCTGAGGCTCTGAGAGGCTGTCCCAAGATCTCAGACCTCTGGGAAGTGAAGAACTAGGGTTCCCACCTGATTTTCTAGGCTCCAAGGTCAGTATTCTTTAAACCATAATGTGGCCTTCCCAGCACAAACCTGGTACAGTGGTTTCCATCCTGCTGCCCACCCCCATACCCCTACTCCACCCTTATACCCTATAGTCATTGAGCAGTAGGTTATTTGGTAGGCATAATATCCACATTAACTGGAAACTGTCCCAGAGAACATACCCTTATAGCAAATTTCCAGAAAGTTGGAACCTACTTTATTCTAAAACTTCGTAGGGAAAAAAATCTTTTGATTTAGAGAGCACTTCAGGATCTTCGAAGGCCTAAGCATCTGTGGTTAAGAGCATCAACTATTCTTTTAAAATTCCAGGAAACCTTTCTGCTTGTTTTGAGTTCCCTGGGTGCTCGTATTCTGAGTAAGCAGATGGTTGCTGAACTTGCACGCACTCCAAGTAAATACTCTCCCATTGCAGAGGAAGACTCTTGACTTTCTTCGGTCCCCCTTGTGCCTTTCCAGTTTCTTGCTGTGTTGGCATATGTATTAGTCTCGAGCAGTGCCACTTATTAATTAATTGATTATCTTATTCTGTCAATGACATTAAGCAGGAGGATTTATGACTGAATGCACTGAGATAATTGCCCGTGGCCAGCTACCTCCTCGGGTGGCAGAGCAGATAATGCTGAGGGCAGCTTGCAGTCCAGGGAAACTAGCATGGCAGCTCTTGTTCTGGTGCCTCTGGAACTCTGGCCAGGCTTCTCCAGGCCACCTGCTCATCCACCCGCTCTAGGAGAGGTAGGGAGGAGGAGGGAGAGAGAGATCTGAGAGGGAGACAGAGAGAAGGTAAAGAAGAAAGGAGAGGGATTTGAAGGGGAGGGAGGGAATCCATGTGCTGGGCAGAGGTACTTAGGAGGGAGGGAGGGAGGGAGTCCATGCACAGGGTCAGAGAGTGTGTGGCGTCCCCTCTTCCACTTCCTCCAGAAGCTCTCGTCCTTCCTTCCGTTCTTCCATCCTTGTCCTGCTCTGCATTCTCTGCAGGTCTGTTGACAGGACTTCCTGTGCAGAGAGAAAGGAGTTTTTATGCAACATTTATGTCCTTGCGGTGCCAGGGTAGCCCTCGGTGGATATACATTGTGTGAATAAATTTGCTCTTCACTTCAGCTACAAGTGAAGGAGTATAGTTCTTGAGCAAAATTGCCCCCCATCTCCCATCCCCACTCCCTGTTTTTCATAAAGTATATGTTTGGTCGTTTGTTTATTTGGTCAGTCTATTGTGTCTCTTGGTCTGGGATAAGGGAAATAAAGAGGGTGTGAGACTTTGAATTCTGTTTCTCAAAAGGAAATCAATGTGAAGCCTAAACAGCATTTTGGGAAATGCAAAGAACGGCAGCCATGTCCAAAATCCAAAGAGGGGCTGTGCCTGTATTACGTCTTTGTTCCGCAGTCCCACTGTTGAGTGGACCAAGAAGCAGAGGAGGCATGGGACTCCATGGAAGGCAAAATAAGGAAGAAGAGAGGCTGCAGAGGTAGATTTAACAGACTCCGAGTTCTGGTGGTAAATGTGGAGCTTCCTCTAGTGTCCCTGGATGTCACCATCCTGAATGGATGGAAATGAAAACGCAGTTACTGGTATCAGAGCAGCATCTCCTGGAGAACGGGTTGCTCCTGGGAGATTTCTGGGTGAGCTGAAGAAACGTTGAGGGTTTTATGCTTGTTTTAATGACTATTAGAATACAAAATATGACTAGCACATCGAACCTGTGGCCTCAGCAGTAACATAAAGTGCCCTTTTAAAGTAAATGAAGTAAAAACACAGACTCTATTTGAAGAGAAATATTAAGCAGATAACAGGGCGGGTGGCCCACCATTATGGCGGAAACTTGTGAAGGTGGTTCTTCCTCTTGCGAGGTCTAGGGAGTCAGCTGCAGACCATCCTGGAGATGTGCTTGGCCACTGCTTCTGCTCTAGAAGCTGGAAGGCCAGGTATTTGCTTTCTGTGATTCCTGGAGGAGTGTGGGCTCTAAACTAAGCTCAGCCATGACATGCTCCTTCCTAAGACCTTGAATCTAGAGCTGCTGACACCATGACAAGAGCTATGAAGGATGTAAACACACTCATACTGAACTCTTCTGGGGTGAGATTTTTAACTGTAATTTTAGCCATTTTCCTGTGATATTTACCCATTTCTTTAAAAAATTGTTTTTTAACATTTATTTTTTGAGAGAGAGACAGAGACAGAGAGACAGAGCATCAATCGGGAACGGGCAGAGAGAGAGGGAGACAGAGATTCTGAAGCAGGCCTCAGGCTCTGAGCTGTCAGCACAGATCCCAGTGTGGGACTCGAACCCATGAACTGTGAGATCATGACCTGAGCTGAAGTCAGACACTCAACTGACTGAGCCACTCAAGTGCTCTTCAAAGTCTAATTTTCTATTTCCTCCTTGACTTTGTGAGCTATTGGGTACCCCTCTGATAAGCCCTTTTGTGTTTAAGTTACATAGAGTCCATTTCTGTTGTTTATAACTTGGAACCTAATCCCAGGAGGTGGTCTGTCTAGTGCTTAGAACACAGAATCTGGAATCGGGCTACTTGGGTTCAAGTCTAGGAACTGCCACTTCCTAATTGTTGGCCTTTAGACAGATTCCTTTTTAAGCTCCTGCTTACCCATCTATAAAATGGGGATTATAATAGTGTCCATCTCATAGATTCACCCAAGTGAATTACGTGAGATCGACATCTAAAATTGAGTCTTTCACAGAATAGACATTCTATAAATGCTATTTCAGTGACCAGATTTGAAGTGATAGAGGGGTAAGAAAGACTTATTTCAGACCCTTTGTGTCTGCTTTGTTTATTCTGGTTTTTGGTTATTGTCTCTTTCTCTTAAGTAGTACATTACATGGGAAGGGGTCCTTATCTGGCCTCTGATCTATCCCAGATTACTAAAACAGTGCCTGGTACAGGAAAGGTCCTCCAGAAACTAATGTCAAAGGTAAATGAATGAGAAAGATTGAATCTTATTTTTAAGTCTGTCTTTAATTTTGCTTTTGGATTTTTGGGTGCAAGGAGCTACTATCTAGATAACAAAGCTTTTGGGCCAACCAACTTTCACTTAAATAGATGCTCTTTTGGGGAGGAGATAGCTCCCCTTCTCCTTGCTTCCATTGCCAGTCTTCTTTCTTCCCACAGATCCTTCTTCACAATTGGTCCATCTTTCGTTTTTCTCTCTCCACGTTCCCAGTCACTCAGTAGAATTTTGTATAGACTCTGGACATCTGTCGTCAGGATCTGGAGGCAGCTGAACAAAGAGGCAAACCAATGTGAAAATCTCATGCTTAGGGAAGAGTCTTTGACCGAAGCTGGCCAAAGCTGCCTCCTCTGTTCTCTGGAATAGAATTTATGCGCATAAGGCTGTTGTTACAGTGATTAGAAATGTGATTTCTGGCATCGGACAAAACCGGTTTTTAATCTTTCTACTGTGGAACGGTGTGACAACTGTGGAGAATTCACTTCACTTATTTAAGCTCTTGGTGTTTTCCTGTACTGAACAAGGATAATAGGGGGAGGGTACCCATCCTCCTTGGGAAGTTGTAAGTTTTATTTATTTATTTATTTATTTTATTTTTTATTTTTTTAATTTTTTTTTTAATGTTTTATTTATTTTTAGGAGAGAGAGAGAGACAGTGTGAGCAGGGGAGGGTCAGAGAGAGAGGGAGTCACAGGCTGAAACAGGCTCCAGGCTCTGAGCTGGCAGTCAGCACAGAGCCCGACGCGGGGCTCGAACCCACGAACCGCGAGATCATGACCTAAGCGAAAGTCGGACGCTTAACCGACTAAGCCACCCAGGCGCCCCGGAAGTTGTAAGTTTTAAATGCAATGATGTACCTCCATGTAGTCCTGGGTGCTGTAGGTTGATTGAAGCCCTCAGAGGAAGTATTATTTATTAAGATTTTCCTAATTCATCAGGATACCTGGCTGGCTCAGTAGGTAGAGTGCAGAATGCTTGATCTGGGGTTGTAGGGTCCAGCCCCCTGTTGGGCGTAGAGATTACTTAAAAAAAAAATAAAGATCTTCCTAATTCATGCCAAAACCCCTTGCTAAAGACTAGAGAACATGCTTATATTTCTAATGGCCAAATATATCTTGGGGAGTTCATTTAAAATTTGTGGAAGATTTTAGAAGAATAAGAATTTTGATGCTGTCTTCCTTCCCATTCCGTGCAAGCACTTTTTTGTGTTAGTTTAATTTGTGTTGCCTCTTTTCTGTGATTTTTTTCCTACTCATTTTTGGCATAAGGGAGTTTCCTTATCCAATTAAAGCATTTTTTGACCTAAGGCTTTGGTGGCAGCAAAATGACATGCTTATCTGTCTTATTCAATAGGAATCCTCAACTTCTGGGAGAAATCTGATGATTCCATTATTCATACGTAGGAGTGAGGGTAAACAGTGAGTGCAAACCTTTAGGGATCACAGAAAACAAACTTAACTCTTTCTGGTCAAGGGAAGGCACACTATCCTACAGGATCCTGATGATGTGGGGCTCTGACTGTGCTCCTGGCTTTGCAAGCACAGAATTATTCCTGGCCTTTTTCTTAATTTGTGTGGCACTAATTTATGTCTTTCTCCCAATACTGAAAGGATGTCAAAGGATGTGATTTTAGGATGACATCTGAAGGATGCACAGAAGTTAATTAATTGAAGGGAAAATAGAAGGGCAAATCATCCAAGGCAGAGGGAAGAAAATATACAAATAGAATAAGAGAGGTGTGATGTCGCTGAGCAAATGAGGAGGAAAAAAAGGATAAGAGGGGCTGGAAAAGTAGAGAGAAGAGAGTAAAGGGAACAGAGGAGAAGATGCACTTCTAGCCAGGAGCACAGCCAGGTGCCAAACACAAATTAAACTAACACAAAAGTAATACTGATGGAGGTCAAAATATCTCTTTGTTGAACTAGAAAAGCTGAGTTGGAAACAGGGCTCATTTTAGTGGATAAGTGCAATTCTTAACACTAAACCCAGAATTAACTGCACTCACCAGCACCACTGGTCCTCATGAGAGCCCCCGTTCTGGACCTGCCTCTGTAGGACTGAAGTATAATATGACACTGAAAGCACAGGCCACAAAGGAAATACACATAAATTGGGCTATATCAAAATTCATAACTTGTGCATCAAGGGACACCATCAACACAGTGAAAAGGTTCCTTCTAGAATGGGAGAAAATATTTGCAAACCTTCTATCTGATAAAGGGTTAATATTTATTTATTTTAAGTTTATTTATTTATTTTGAGAGGGGAGAGAGTGAGCAAGTGAGAGAGAGCGAGAGAGAGTGAGCATAAGGAGGGGAGGGGCAGAGAGAGAGAATCTGAAGCATGTTCTACCCTGTCAGCACAGAGCCTGATGTGGGACTCAAACTCAGGAACCGTGAGATCGTGACCTGAATGGAGATCAAGAGTCAGATGCTTAACCAACTGAGCCACCCAGGCACCCCAGGTTAGTATTTAGAATATGTCAAGAACTCCTGCAATACAACAAAAGCAACTTGATTACAAAATGGGCAATGGAGTTGAATAGACATTTTTCCAAAGAAGACACGCCAATGGCCAATAAGCACATGCAGAGATGTTGAACATCATTCATCATTGGGAAAAGCACATCTAAACCACAGTGAGATACCATTTGACACCCATTAGGATGGCTTTTATCAAAAAAGAGAGTAAATGTTGGCAAGGATGTGGAGCAATTGGAACCCTGTGCATTGCTGGTAGGGTTTTAAAAGGGCACCGCTGCTGTGGAAAACAACATGGTAGGTTCTCAAAAAATTAAAAATAGAATTGCAAGTTGGTCCAGCAATTCTGCTTATGGATATATACCCCAAAGAGTTGAAAGTGGGAACTTGAACAGGTATTTGTACACTCATGTTCACGGCAGCATTTTTCAGATTAGTCAAAAGGGAGAAACAATCCACGTGTCCATTGATGGATGAATAACTAGATAAAGAAAATGTGGTACATGCACACAAATGGCAAAGTGTTGAGCCTTAACAAGGAAGGAAATTCTGACATATGCTACAATATGGATGGACCTTGATGTTACGGTAAGTGCAATAAAGCAGTCATAAAAAGACAGATACTATATACTTCCACTGATTGACATATCTAAAGTAGTCACACTCATAAAGACTGAAAGTAGTGGTGGTTGTCAAGGCCTGGGGGAGGGTAAAATAGGGGAAATATTCAATGGGATTAGAGCTTCAGTTTGGGAAGATGAAAAAAGATCTGGGGATAGACGGTGATGATGGCTGCCCAACACTGTGAAAGTGCTTAATGCCACTGAATTGTGCACTTAACATGGGTGAAAATGGAAAATTTTATGTCATGTGTATTTTGCTGTAATGAAAAGAACTGCTAAGAGGAAGGATAAGGAAGGGGATCCAGTAACAGTTCTCTCCGTGGAACTCCCCAGTGGAGGAGGGTGGAGGAAGGGCAGGACGAATGCATTCATGGAATTCTCCCTGCTTGGGAAGGAACACAGAGCTGGAGGAGGAGCATCTCCTCAATACCATCCTAAAACCTGGATTTAGTCAGCTTCCCCTGTTTTACTTTTACATAAAACCCTGCGTTTTTCCTTCATGGCTCTTAGATTAGAATTGTACTTCTGTTTGTGTCATCATTCAGTATAAATCCCTGTTATTAGGTTGAACCATATGAAATTGCCATTCTTGTAAATGAAAAAACGATTGAATATTGGCAGTCTCCTGGTTCAGTGCTCAAGAGAGTAAGCCCTGAGAGCAAAAGAATGGGTCTGCTTTAGGTAACCCATTGTACATGCAGGGCTTAGCACGGAACCTGGTGTAATGTAGAAGCTTTGCAGATATTATTATGCATACAGAAAGGTCTTAGAACAGATCCTGGAACATAATTAGAGCCCTAGCAATATCAGTTTTTATTAATATCATCAATATTAGTATTATTGTTATTACTAATGATATAGTAACAGTCACTTGAATCAGAAAGTATTTCTGAGAAACCAGAGGCACGCACACAGACAAAGAAATAAAGGATACTCAACTGAAATATCAGAGGTCTTTTCTTTTCTTTTCTTTTCGTTTCCTTTTCTTTTCTTTTCTTTTCTTTTCTTTTCTTTTCTTTTCTTTTCTTTTCTTTTCTTTTCTTTTCTTTTCTTTTCTTTTCTTTCTGTTCTGTTCTAGAGTTGATTGTAAGAGAGAGAGGGCACAGAGCAACTCTGAATCTCAGTACCAAGGAGAGGTAGTAGGAAATAAAGAGGGAGAGAGGGAAAAGCTTAGTTAAATGAACTCCTGTGCTATTGAAGAGAGGATCAGTGAGGTGTGCTATTTCTCTGACACCTCAAACCTTAGATACTGCTTGTAAAAATGGACTCCATCTTAAATGGAATGGAGAAAAAAGTGACACTGAATATAAAACAGCCAAAATGACAGAAATATCTGGAGATATGAGTTGGAGCAAACCTACCAAGAAGGAGAAAACACACCACCTGATATGCAGTGGACACTCAGTAAAAAATTGTGAAATAAGGGTGCCTGGGTGGCTTAGTCGGTTAAGCGTCCGACTTTCGTTTAGGTCATGATCTCGCGCAGTTCGCTGGTTGGAGCCCTGTGTCGGGCTCTGTGCTGACTGCCAGCTCAGAGCCTGGAGCCTGTTTCAGAGTCTGTGACTCCCTCTCTCTCTGACCCTCCGCTGCTCACGCTGTCTCTCTCTCTCCTAGAAATAAATAAAACATTAAAAAATTTTTTAAAAAATTGTGAAATAAATTTGTTGACACAAAGCAAATTAGCATTTGGAATTTGGGAGCTCAGAGGCTGTCGGCAAGAGTTGATATAACCTATCTCTGCCAGAAGCATTTCTACGTAGACAATGATATGGCACAGAGCCATTAGGTCAGCTCGAAGATTCCAAGACATCAAAGGGAATGTGGACTCAGTGTACTATGTGGAGGTCCCTGGAGAGAAAGAGGAGAAGTTGCTCTCTGCATAGCAATATCCCAAATCACCTTGGAAAGATGAATGATGCTCTGAGAGGGATGAAACATGGATGGAACATTCTTCATCATGACAATGGCAAATGATAAGGATAGTAACAAGTGCCTTCTGTGCCGGACAGTGTGCTAAACTCTTTTAGCACATAGACCACATGACCCAGGTACAATATCAGTTCTATGTGCCAGAAGTCTTTTGTAGTAGCAGAATCCTAAGATGGCGCCCATGACCTCTGACTTCTGGTATAATGCCCTTGATTATCCTTTCCCCTTTAAGGATGGAAGGACCTGCAACTTGCTTCTAGCCAACAGAATATGGCAAAGGTAATGGATGAGGTGTTCCTTCTTTGATTAAGCCATGTTATATGGCAAGGGTGAGAACTGTTTATCTGTTTTTATTTTTTATTTGTACAAATGCTAAGAATAATTGTTACTCCTGTTAACAATGAAGAGGCAAGCCATTCCAAGTTCCACAGCCACAAGAAAATGAACTCTGTCAACAATATGAATAACTCAGAAGCTGATTCTTCTCCATTCAAACCTCTAGATGAGAATGTAGCACAGCCAATACCTCAATTGTAGCCTAGTGTGGCTCTGAGCAGAGGAGGCAGCTAAGCCATGTCCAGACTCCTGACTCATAGAAACCATGACATAGGAAATGTGTGTTATTTTAAGCTATTAAATGCATGGTAATATGTTACACAACAGCACAAACAAATACATATTTTGTCAAGGAATTAGAGCGATAGCTTGGTTTCTGTGATTCAGATATTCCATCAGTCTCCCAAGGCGGCCAAATCAGAGTAGGATGAATGACAGTCTGAGTTGGGGCCCTCTCTGTATGAAACTACCCGTGTTCTGAAAGTCTCTTACTTTTCTTGTGAGGCCTTTGAGACATTCAGAGTTCCTTATTTCAGAGTTTGTTGTCCCGTAGCACTTTGCTATCAGATACTTGTCACAGAGAACGCTTGCTTTTCCATCTGTTACTACCTCTGAACTATAAGCTCACTGAGGGATGAGACTGGATCTAGCATCTTCAGCATCTAGCCCAGTGCATGGTCCAATAAATATCTGTTAAATGAAAACATGAACACGTGAGTGAACAAATGACTTATGGTACACTGTCAATCAAGGTATCATTAGCCTGGTGATTAAGAATAAGAAGCTGAGATATGGAGAAACCTACATATCATGACTAGAAAGTGGTATAGAGCAAGGGTCTTCAAACTCTGGTCTGCTGGCCAAATCTAGGCATCACCCATTTTTCTGTCAATCATAAGCATATTTTTTACATTTTTAAATGATTGGAAAAACCAAAAAATAATATTTTATGATCTGTGAAAATTATAGGAAGTTGAAATTTCAGTGTCTATAGATAAAATTTATTGGTACATATCCCTGTCCATTTGCACAAGCCACCTATTGTTGTATGACTGCTTTCATGCCACGGTGGTGGAGTTGAGTATTTATGACCAAGGTCTTATGGCCTGCAAAGCCTAAAACACTCATTATCCAGCCTTTTCTGAGAAAGTTGCCTCTGGAGTCAGGTTGTATGGATTCAGATTCCAGCTTCTTGCTCTGCTGTGTAGCCTTGGAATATGACTTAAATTTTTTGTTTTCTCATCCATAAAATGGCAATAAAACATTACCAAATTCAGCCTTGTGATGAGAATCACTCACAATGTATATAAAATTCTTGAGCACAAAGTAAGTTCCCAATAAATGTTAGTTATGGCCATTATTCTATTATGCCATGTCATATCCAATTCATGTTATGAAAAATGTATTCTGTAAGAAATATGTTATTATAGATGGTTATCTGGTATTTCTATATACTTATTGATTATTGTAGTTAAGATTCTGGTGACTAGCATGGGTGATCTCTGTACTCACCATCTTCTGCCAGTCCCTGCCAAGCAGAACAATACATTTCCTAGGGGTGTGTGTGTGTGTGTGTGTGTGTGTGCGTGCGTGCGCACGTGCGCATGTGTGCATGCATGTGTGTGTACCTAATACACATTGCATCTGATGGATGATTCTCTTTTTTGGTAAATTGCTATGCTTTGAAAACCTTATGACCAGACAACATTGAGAATTTGGACTCAAAGAATGTGATAGGTTCTAGTACCCAGTATATGGTCATGCACGCCAACCTATATGTGACTCTGTCTCAGGAGAGAGCGATGGAGGGGATAAGATAGTATTGTCTATGAGAGCCTTCATGGTACCTGAAATTCTTCTACTGGTTATTCATTACTCAAGTTCTCAAGTTATTTTAGTCTTTAAAAATATTCTAACATCTAGTGGAGTGCCTCGTATACCACAGATACGTATTTCAAGGAAAAATTGGGCAGGGTTATATAGAAATATTGTCATGCTAATGGGTGGTCCAATGGAGGGTCAGTGTCTCAGAAGAAATGAATGTTCTTCAGGAATCTCACCTCCATTCTTTCTCTGAGGCTCTCATGATGGTTGCCTTTTCAGAGGAAAATACCCAAAGGCAAAGAGAAGTACTTCCTAGTCACATCCAGGAGTTCTGCCTGGAGTAGGTGTTTTGAGAGGTCAGCTCTCATCCATCCCAACAAAGCTTGAACAGCGTTTTCTAAAATTTAGTGTGTAAAGGAATACACTGTGGAGCATGTGAACAATGGGGATTTCTATAGACCTCAGCCCCAGGTTTTGCAGGCCTGGTATAGCAGCTTTTTCGTCCTTTGAATGCACCCCAGGGTAATCCTGATGGAGGTGGTCACCTCGTATGGAGGTGAAATATGGGTCGTACTTTGAGAATGTGTGACCTAGGTATGGCTGGTTGACTTTCAAACTCTGTCAGTTCAATCATAAGTAGGTAGTGATTGGCTTTTGCTAGTATTCCTTTACTGTGACGGGTGACACAAAGGTGACCTTGCCCTCACCAGAGGTGAAAATCCAACCTCTGTCATCATAGAACCAGTTAGCCCCAGAGTTCTTATAATCCAGATTGTTGGATGGCTAGCCACTGGGCATTCTGGTCCGATGAGTATGCGGTTCAATGGTCTATATGTCAAGTCACTTGTTCAAGGCATGGTGCCTCTTTTGGTCTTTACACGTGACAACTTTTGCCTCCTGGTCACTACACTATTCTCCAGAAAGGTCCTCAGAAGGAGAATTTTGCTGAAGCAATGACCACTGACTTCCATAAAGAATCCCGTCCCAGGGCCACACTCTCACATCTGGATCTAAAATAGCAAATGATAGTGCTATAAACTTCAAAATAAAAGATTCCTTGGCCTTAGGCAGGAAGCATTATAAATCTTGCTGAGAACTTGAGGCACTGGTTAAACTCATTATTTGCTGTTCAAGACTCTCCTCTTGCAGTTTTCATCCTTTGTTAAATTTATAATCTCTAAATCCTTAGCCAAGATCCCAGCCTTTAGGGAAGAAACAGCCGGAAGATTTAAAACTTATCCTGTCCCCAGGGATGTTAATGGCGAAATAGACTTTGGTAATATGTTCTTAATTGTCACCATAAATCAACATCGTACAATATGTTAAGTTTGCCCATGTAAATTGCTGATTGGAGAGCCCTTTCCATGCTTTGGAGACAGTTGTAACTTTGATGAGACAAGTGGTCTGTCTTTGGGGATGTGGCCTAATAAACATACTAATTCATTCCCCGAATCCATGCCCTGTTCTTTACCCTGGAAGAAAGTGCCCTACTGGCAAGAGAAGAACCTCGAAAGTGTGGAGTATTGAAGTTTCAGCCTACAAAGAGAAGGGCATTCTTGCCCCTGGGCTATGGTGTTCCACCGAAGTCCTTTGTGCCTTAGTGATTGTTCCTTTAAGTGTGCCCTCTGGAATATGTCAGCCAGTTTATGCAGTCTTTGAGAATTTCTCTGAGGATATCCCGATTATTTTGTTATAATTATTATTTGGTATGTGTTGCCTTTCTGGTTAATTTGTTCATCAAACACTTGCTATATGACTCCTATGTGCACCGTTCTTGGCACGAAGCTGTTGCAGAGAATAGCATGGAAAAACCCCCCCACAGTATGGGGGTTCTATTCTAGAGGAGAACAGAGGACAGCTTATTTTTACAATTGAAAATATCTGGTTCTGTGATGAATATAATAAACAGTCTTCACCTTAAAAGAGGCTCTTTGGGGTTGGGTGGTTCAAAGTCTTATCTGAAGAGTTCAAATCTGAGGCAAGGAACTGTGAGGAATGAGATCGGCATATTCGATCCAGAGTTCAAGGGCAAAAGTGGCTGGAGTATGAGTGAGAGAGACAGTGCAGAGAGACGGGAAGGGAGAGAGGGCAGGGGTCAGACCACAGAGGGCCTCCCACTGGAGTCTATTCTGAGCATGAAGGGAGGCACTCTAGCTTTTGCTGGCATGTTGTGATTTTAATTTAAAAGACCAGTTCTTCCTATAGAGAGTGGCCCATAGTAGGGCAAGTGTGGAAGCCGGGAGGTCCACACAAAGATGAGCAGTTTTCCAGAGGAGAGGTGATGACCAGGAAGGAGGGGAGGGATGAAGTGAGGGCGGAGACAAGATGATGAGCTTGATGGAGCAGATGGATTGATCATGGGAGGATGAGGGAACAGAAGGAATCTGGAGTGGTATTTAGGTTTTTGTCTTAAGTAGCTGGAGTCAGGACAGTGCCATTTATTGAGATGGGATAGAGACACTTGGCTTTTGCTTGGAGTTTTATCTGGGGGATAGGCACCCTTTTGGCCATGTGGGGTTTGAAGTGCCTAGAAAACGTTGAAATCGGGCTCTTGAAGCTATAGGTCATATATATGCCTGGGGCTCAAAGGACAGGCTAGAGTAAAAACCACTATGGGTAATGTGAAAGGCTCCCAGCCGAAGGGCAGAAAAATGATAGCTGCCATTAGCACTGACTTTTTATGAGCACACATGATTAGCCAAGCCCCCCACCTGACAGGGGCATCGAACAGGTTGGCAGATAGAGCACCGGAGGCTGGAAGTTCAGCTGTCTCCAACTGTGTCACTGGCATCTTACGTGCATTCTTTCACTGTGTTTCCTGTATGCAAATTCCTAATTTGTTTTCATTCAGAAAATATTTCTTGGTGTCCACTGCATACCAGACACTGCGCTGAGTTATTGGGAGAAGAATATATATGATATATATAAAGTCGGTCAAGATGGGAGGGACACACACACACAATATATATATCATCTATATGATGTACTGTGTATACAGTTGTATTATACCACCTGTGCCCCATTTGATGTCACACATATCAAGGGATCCTTGCCATCTGGACCTGCCTTTTCAGCTGGGTTGTAGTTGTTTTGGGGAGTAGTTTTATGGGGTCAGGAGGCCAAGATTTGGGTCCCAACCTTCAGACTTGCTATTTCTGTATTTTTTAAGTTAATTTTTTAGGCTATTTATTATATAGTAAAAGTAATGTGTGTATAGCTTCTATGAACTCTAACACAGGTATATATTCTTATAACCACCACCACAATCAGGGTACTGGACAGTTCTATCACCCCAGAAAGTTCTCTCATGCCATTCTTTTGTGGTCATACTCTACCCCGACTTCTGACTAACCACACTGTAAAGGGCAGGGAGTAATGTCAGGTTATTTCTATTCTCTTCTGTGTTTCAAATTATGTGATCTCTGATCCCTGATGTTTTGATTTATGTGCAAAAGACCACCAAAAGGTGCCTGACTTGAATGAGAGAAGGAATACAAGGAGAAGCTGAACTCAGAAAAAAAATATGGAGTGGGGAGCTGTCAGCAACAGAGAATAGCCTCAGAGAGAAGAGGAAACTGAAAGCCTGAGTCCAGGGACAGCTTCCCTAGAATGCGTGTCTGTTCTGATGGGAGGGCTCCATTTTATCCCTGGGCTGTCTCCCAGAAAGTCAGGGGGCGGGAATACAGTCTGGCCCTGCGTAGAAAGATAAAGCCACATGTGCTTAGAGGTAACCAGGTAACCCTAGGGGAAGGAGAACCCGAAAAGTTCCTCAGACCTTCCCTGTGACCCGAACTTTGGAATAAAAAGTTCAGTCTTAGAAAAATAATAACATTTCTTGCTCATCTCTTTTGGACTCTCATTTTTCCACAAGATGAAGAATAATGTCAGAGGGAAAAGTGAGTTCTTTGTTGTTGATTATGAATGTGCTGAGGCAGGAAGTACAAACACATGTAGTAGCAGGGTGGTAAAGTAGCCTTTCGAGGCTAATGGCAGCATGAAGTTACTAAAAGGCTCTTTCCACTGATAATCATGTGATGCACAGAGGGAGAAAGAAAGCAAATTACCCATCACCGGGACCTCTGGTGGTGCTGCGCAAGGTGCACTGGGAACTTGGGTCGGAAGTCAGCATTTTGCCTTTTCCCTTCCCAGGCTGCTTTCCCTGAATTGTATGGCACATTAAACCCTTAAACAATAACAGCTTTCAGGATCCACAATGCATCATTAAATAAGTTAAGGAGCTAATTAAAGGGGCCCCTGTCTCCTTGATTTCATTGTATTAAATCACCTGTGCCCCATTTCAGCAAGTGTTTCCAAGCCAGGAATTTGCCCATAAAATGATCTCACATTAGCCTGGCATGTTGGGTTTCATTTCCTCTTATGCAATTATCTATTAGTAATTGGAGAAGGCACTACAGCAGAATAAATAATTGAACATAAATTAAACGACATTGGAATCACACTTTGGCTGAAGAGAGGTGCAGTGTGTCACGTATTTAAATGCTAAGAGTGCAAAGCACCCCTGTGTCTGTCTGGTGTCATGGAATTCCTCTGCTGCATATCCTCTTTTTATAGGTGACATGCAGACCCTGGAAACATTGGACCCTGTCCTCACGTATAAGAGAGGTTGGCAGTAAAGTCAGAGTGTCACTGGTAGAATTTGAAGTGTCTGCCAAGGGGCCTCACAAGGTGGCCTTTATTTTGGGGATAGGTTTATCGTGCATGAGCTAGGACCTCCCAGGCCTAGAAAATTTCTACATCTGCACAGGAGAGCAGAATATCCTCTCACCTACTGAGGAGAGAACTTGATTCAATCAGGCTTGCAGAAACGGAGGAAACACCCAAATGTCAACATATCCATTTAAAACGAGGGAATATGGCAGCCTGGAAGTAAGGTCTTGTGTTCAGTTGTGCAGATAGTGCTTTCTAGAATTCCAGGGGCCACAGTTCTTGCCAAGGGCACACTTTTCTCTCCTGGGCCATGTCTTACACCCTTGAAAGCACTTGGTTTTACAGATGAAGAAACAGAGGCCAAGATAAATTGGTATATACCTAAGAAATATATTTATCTAGTGGCAGAACTTGGGCTCAAACCCAGGCCTTCTGGTTCCTAGTTCAGGCTTACCTGTCACTGCATGTTGATGTTGTAGGTTACATACCATATGACTCCATTTATCTAACTTTTCCAAAATGACAAAATTTTAAACAGGGAGAGGCTGAGGCTTAGAGATNGGGGGTGGGGAGCAAGGTGGGTATAGTTATAAAGGGCCAACATGAGGGATCCCTGGGATGATGGAAATGTTCTGTATCTTGATGTGATGATGGTTACAGGTACCTACACATGTCATAAATTTGCAACCAAAAGGGCATAGATAAAGAATAGGGAAATCTGAGTAAGATCCATAGATGTCATGGCTATAAATACCTGGTTATATTATACTACAGTTTTGCAAAATGTTATCATTGGGGGAGATTGGGCATAATGTACATTGGGACCCTCTGTGTTATTTGAATCTACAATGATCTCAATAAAAATTTCAATTAAAGAATAAATGAACTAGGGTTTGCTATAACAACATAGATAAATCCCAAGCACACTATATAGTTTTCTGATGTTTGAAATGTTTATTGAAAAAATCTTTAAAAACATTGGGAAGTTTTTATTATGAAGCTTTTCGACCATATAGAAAAGTAGAAATGACAGGATAGTAGACACTCCCTAGCATTTGTTAGTATTTTGCCATATTTTACTCAATCATTTGGAAATGAATACAGACACATAACACTTCACCTCTAAATATGCGACTCTACATCTCCAAAGAATAAGATCATTTTCCTCTGTAACCACCACACTATTATCATGCCTAACAAAATGAACAGTTCTTTAATATCATCTGTTAAGTTGGTTCATATTCAAATTCCTGCAATTGTCTCAAATTGTATTTTATAACTATATTTTTAAAGCCAGGATCCAAACAAGAATAATGGGTTGCATTTTGTTTTTATGTTCCTTACAGTCCTTTACAGCTAGTGTCCATTGTCTTACATTGATTACAATACCCTTAATAGCCCTAGAACAGCCTGGGGTTGGCTGTTCATTTGATAACCACACTCCAAAGGGCTGTCCTCAAAAGGCTTCTCTTGGGGCGCCTGGGTGGCTTAGTCGGTTAAGCGTCCAACTTTTGCTTAGGTCATGATCTCGCGGTTCCTGGGTTCGAGCCCCACGTCAGGCTCTGTGCTGACTGCCAGCTCAGAGCCTGGAGCCTATTTCAGAGTCTGTATCTCCCTCTCTCTCTGACCCTCCCCTGCTCACGCTGTCTCTCTCTCTCTCTCCTAGAAATAAATAAAAAATATATATATATTTAAAAAAAAAAGGCTTCTCTTACGAAGTTGTTTAAAAAATTTCTTTTAATGTTTATTTCTTTTTGAGAGAGACAGAGCGTGTATGTGAGAGAGTGAGCATGCACACATGTGCAAGTGCGTGTGAGCAGGGGAGGGGCAGAGAGAGAGGGGGACAGAGGATTCAAAGCGGACTCCGTGCTGACAGCAGAGAGCCTGATGTGGGACTCACACTCACAAACTGTGAGATCATGACCTGAGCTGAAGTCAGACACTTAACCAACTAAGTCACCCAGGTGCTCCTTTTATGAAATTCTTATTAGCAACACCTTATCTTTGTAGGCTTCTATTTACCTTATGAATATATTGTCTCATGTGATTCTCTCAGGAACACTGTATACCCTAGTTTTCTCAGTTATAGACTTGAGATAATAGTAGCTTTCACTCAAATATTAATGAGATATTTCTTATTATCTCCACTTCACAGATGGAGGAAACTGAGTTTTAGAGAGACTAAGTGGCTTTCCCAAGGCCACCATTACTGGCAGAATCAAACTCTTTGGCTTGGTCATCTTTCTACTGTGTTATTTCCAAAGATCACACAAAGACAGGAATGGAAGCCACAGTGCTTCACACTGAGTTCCACCTACCAGTTTTTGGAGCTGAACTAACCACCGGCCATATGTGAAAATGTGGCAGACTCTTCTTTTGCTGCTGAAGGCAGAAATGGGATTTATGCAACATGGATAGAGGGTTGGAAGCCTAGGCTCCATCTCCATCTTTCCTTTGACCCACTGTTTTGCAGGTGCTACTGGTGCCCCACCCATGTGCCTACAGCTCTGACCATTTCTGTGGAAACTGACCTAACTTCCAACTGCTAGACCTGTGTCTCTTTGCTTGAAGGGTCTCTGTGGTCCTGGGAGCCCACTTTGCCCATGCGCATGGGAAACTGGAAAGAGTGGGAAGTTAACGCCGCTCAGGAGTGGCAGCAACCTGTGACAGTTGAAGGTTGGGGAACAATTTCCAGCCCTTTTGGATGACTCAGCAGTGCATATTCTGCACTGGTCCCAGAGCATGCCAGTAAGGCTAAGCCCCAGTTGCTCACAGTGGTAATTTACCTGGCAACATCCCTTTTATATTGGTTTTTTTCCCTTCCTTATCTCCCTTCTCTTCACCCTACTCATGTGTCCTTGGATCACCTAATAAATCATCTGCACTTGAATCCTTAATTTTAGGGTTTGTTTCTAGAGGAAGGCAAATGAAGACACTTCCCCAGATCTTTGGCTGGGATCACCAGGAGACATGGCCTTTGTTTTCTTGACCGCACAATTCATACTGACTTACCAAGAATATGGTTTGGGATAAAAAACAAAATTGAGAACCCAGGATGAAAGATTTTCTCCCACACATGAAAACTAAATGGCCCAGGCTGTAGAAAGTTATCTGTGGTCAGATCTGGCTTAGAAAGAGAATGAGATCCCTAAGGGAAGGACACCCTTAAAAGATGTTTCACCATACCCATTAAGGGAGGCCTATAAATTCTAAAACTAGTATTCTGTTTTGGGGGCTTTGCAAGTACAGTATTCACTTTTTTTTCCCACTAGGAAAAAAAGCTTGCATAAGACTCTGCTTTTAATTAACAACATGCAGTTAAATTAATATTGGTTCATTAGGTAGAGTGAGAACTTCTACAGATGGCAAGTTTCAAAGGGAGAAAGTACCAGTCTGATCTATGTTGACTATAAAGCATAGTTTCTTAAGCAGCTTAGCAGAGGTAAGGCAGGGCAGATTTATTTAGATCGTTAACCCTGGGAAATAAAACTAGAGCCCAGCACAGGGTTTATAAAATGGCTACGTCGCCCACACTGGGGTGCTTTGCTTTTCAGGGGAAGAGAGAAAATGATGGAAAAGACAGGGCATTAGATGGTGTATTGCTGCCCAAAGAGCTCTGGCTGGTACGTGTCCCCTCCAGCTTTATCTTCTTCCTGGTGTTCGTTCGGTTTCAATGTGCATTACAACACGGCTATACTTAGACCTGCCTCTCTGTCCTTGATTTGGGCGTTTCATTGGCCAGTCTGTACAGAAAAGCCACAATGGGATTTTTGGCTGTATCAACCAGACAGCAGTTTAATAATCATAAATCCCAGGCACATCTCCACAAAGGGGAAATGGAGTGGAATACAATGTGCAAACAGACGGGATATCCTGCCTCTCCCAGGAAGTGCAGGTATGGTGGGCGGCACAGTGGAGTTAGCTGGGATGGCCACATCTCAGGTTTATTACTTTACTGGCCCTTTTATGTGCTCAGAATGTTAACACCTGACATTTCAAAAAACCTGGTGTGGTGGGGGGAATGATTTTGTATTTGCTGAAAACTTACAAATATAAGTCATTCCTGTATACCCCCTTACCGAGGTCCTTATATTGTTAAAACCCTACATTATTATGGTACATTGGTCAAAACTAAGAACCCAAAATGGGTGCGTGACTATTAGCCAAACTCCAGACTTAAAAATAATGTTTAAAATGTTTATTTATTTTTGATGCTGGGGGGAGGGGCAGGGAGAGAGGGAGAGAGAATCCCTAGCAGGCTCCATGCTGTTAGCACAGAGACTGATGCGGGGCTCCAGCCCACAACCTGTGAGATCATGATCTGAACCAAAATCAAGAGTTGGATGCTTAACGGGCTGAGCCACCCAGGCGCCCCCAAACTCAAGACTTTATCCAGATCTCGCCAGTTTTTCCATTCATGTCCTTTTCCTGTTTCAGCATCCAGTCCAGGAGACCACATTACATTTTGTGGTCACGTCTCCTGAGTCTCCTCTGGCCCACTGACAGATGTTCAAGCTTTCTCTGTGTTATTGATGGTTCTGAAGAGTACTGGACAGGCATTCTGTAGGCTGTCCCTCAGTTTGGGCTTCTCCTGGTTAGATTGACATTACAGAGTTTGGGAAGGATATGACAGAGTTGTGCCATCTCCCTGACTGCCTTTGTCACTGTCATTGTCACTGGTGAAGTTAACCTGATCCCCAAAACCTGATTCATTAATACGTGTTTTCCATTTTCAGGGCAGGACCATGGCTGGTGGGAATCCTTTTTGGGAGCAGGAGTGTCTTAGAGTAGAGTCAAACAGCACATTCTGAGGGGGATGAGGACAGCACATCTGGGGCAGGGAGACCATGTTTGTTGACCAGAAAGAAAGGTGATTCTGTTGTACTCCTGCCCATCATGGAGCCACTGTAGGCAGTCAGACAACTGGATGTGGTACACAAAGTAACTGTTTTCCAGCATTGGACAAGGTCAGAATGAGTTTGGATGCTCATAGATAGTTTATGTGTAATATTCAAAACCAGGAAAAACCCAAATGCCTGTGAATGGGTAAATAAATAGAGGTGGATTCATACCATGGTCATCTACTCCTCAGCCATGAGAAAGAATACACTACCAGTATGTGCAACAACATGGGTGAATCTCACAAACATCACTGAGATGAAGCCAGACACAGAGGAGCACATGCTGTTTGATTCCATTCATGTAAATCTTAGAACAGGGAAGTGACTGTATGGTGACAGAAAGGACTCACCATGAAAGGACACTCTTTAGGGTTTTATATTTGATTGGGCTGGGGGTTATATAGACACATACATTTGTCTAAACTCATCAGGCTGTACACTTAAGATGAATACATTTTTTTAATGCATAAATTGTACCTCTATCATGCTGATGTGAAAAGTAAAAAGGAAAAAAAGAATGAAGTCTTGGAAACTGAAGGTAGAGGAGAAGTCATGGGGAGAAGTTGAGGCCAGGTATGTGAGCTCCTCCAAGTGTGCTGAGTCCTCCATGTAGGGGGCACGTGGGGATGGGGCCAGGGACTTAAAGCCACCAATACTCCTTCCCGATCCTCCCTGAGCCTTTCTCAGGTCCTCTTCACAGTACTCAATATTAAATATCCCTGTATCCCTGAAGATATAGTGACTTTTGTTTTCTTAATGAGATGGTTAGATACATTTTTAGGGGTCAACTTTAAAATATCAATTTCTAGAGCTGCAGATAAACAAGTCAAATGTCTACTTACATTTAATTTATTTAGTTCATATGCCAATTTCAATTTGGGTATAAAATAATAGGTTATTTTAGAGCATTGCTTTTTTACTGTGCTTCCATTTTATGAAATGATTTCATATGGACTCTTTATATGTGTTAGGGCATCTGTGTCTCCACTATTTCCTCAGTCACCCAGAAGAGATGTTCTATTAGTGAGCACTGCCTTATGCTTGCCCCAGTAGGGACCCATTTGCCTCAAGGCTGCCTGGCCCTGGACATGGCTGACATGCGGGGGTAACAGGGGTGCTTAGTTAGGCACCTGGCTCTGCAGTTCATTCAGTACAGGGGGGCTAGAGACCCGGTAGAAGTGTACCCACTCCTCAAATCTGTATATAGCATATCCTAAAAGGATGACTTCTCTGCCCAGTAAATTGGGCCAGATAGATCACTGTCTGTTTTGATCACCCAGGGGAAGTCTGCTCACATGGTCTGTGAATCCCAAATATTTCTTGGCAGCTACTCTTAGAATTTGCTTTAGAGTCTCTGCTATAAAATCAAGGTCTGTGGGACAAGCCCAGGGCTCTCTGGTGGCCTGTTATCTTACAGATAACAAACTAAACTTGACTTTCTGGAAGCCAGGCTGAAAAGAGCCTGGGGAGGGAATCTTGTGCCCTTGGGTCAGACCCTTCCTGATTCAGTTATTTGAAAACAGGTGCTAACTAAGGAGTCAATAAGAAGAAGAAATCTCAATATTAGTGTAATCTTTGTTCAGAAAACCTGGTTTTGAGTGTTGAAACCAGTTAACCATATAGATAATTCCAAAGAGTGATACACATGGACGAGAAGAGTGAAAACATAATGTAACTGGTTACATTAAATTAAGGTTGAATAAAACCTACACCATACATATAGACTTGTAAATGGTTTGAATTCTGTCACAGGGGCTGAAATCTCTGATAGAAACAGCTCTAGTGTTCATTAATTGCTCCCTCCATTTATAAGTTAATGCAGTGCCCTAGACAATTTGTTATGGTCTGGGGATATAAGAATCGACAGGGCAGTTTTATAGTCCCTTGATGACTTATTTATGGATGTGTTTCAAGACCCCAGAACACATCAGAGTATTTCATATTCATATCTTTGCATCTGCTGCCTCCTCTGCTAGAGACCCTTTTTACTGATACTTCCTTCGCTCTCCGCCTGGCAGCCTCCTACTCATCCTGCAAAACCCAGTGGAAGCATATCCATTTTGTGCAACTTGCCCTAAGATCTCCTTGTCACTCTTCCCCAATCCCTGATAGGGATTAATTCCTCCCTGCTCTATGCTAAACTGCGCCTTATAAGTGCTTCTATTATTGTTGTTTTTATTATTATTATTCTGAAATGCAGTTGTATTTTATTTGTATCTTTCTTTCTTTTGGGAAGAAAGTGTATTTTTTTTCCTTTTCTGCATCATGATGCCTGACACTAGGCACTCAGAAAATGTTTTGGCATGGCATTCTAAGATGATTCAACACCTAGTTGCTTACCACTGAAGCCTGTTTCTAGGAGCTTAAGGGTCACTGGGGTGACTGGAATTCCACCTGGTAACCCACCTTCCTGTACCTACTCTTGAGTCCTCAGAGGACCTTTCAGCCTACTGTTTTTTTGCTCCCTCTGACCAAGGCATAGGTCAAACCAGTCATCTCTCCACTCTAATTACCTACCCTCTGTGCTTCTCATGAGAATCTGCTGATTTACCAGTCCCTGGTGCCTGCAGACTTGTCTCATTTTATTCCTACCAGAAACCCAGTGGGGCAGACTGGGACTTTCACTCCCATGTGAGTTCAGAGAAGTTGAGCCATTTGCAAGGTTGTGCACTTAGCAAATAGGAAGTGGGAATTGAAAGTTGGACTTTCTGATTCCAAATCTAAGCCAGTGTACTTTTCAGAATGTGAAGGCTCCCTTGTCTACACACCCAGCATGTATTATATGTGCTGTGTATACTGTATGTGCTATGTATTTTAGAGGAAGCTGAGAAGGTGAGGGTTATTTCCCAGAGAAACAAGCAGACACATTTAAAATGCAAAGAGACAATGCAGAGGCAACATGGAGAATGAAGGAGAGATAAGAAAGAGAAAAGCAGCACTGGACATTCGGGTGCTGGCCTCACACCCACAGCTGGTGCTTGGTGCTCTTCTGATGAACTTCGACAGTGACATAAATGACAGTTGCATATCATCATACAAGGCCACTCTGTGGATATAAAGGAGCAAGGTAAACACATAATCATATCTGAGCATAATACAAGACCACTGTAAAAACCATAAAAATGGCCAAGAATCCTTATTTCCTGGCTTATGGGAGTGACTTCTGCTTCCTTATCAATTATAGCTTCAGCTCTACTTCATTCCTCTTGACCTCTAGATAAGATTCATTAATTTTTTTTATGTTTATTTTTGAGAGAGAGAGAGAAAGAGAGAGAGGGAGAGAGAGAGAGTGTGTGAGCAGGGGAGGGTCAGGGAGAGAGGGAGACACAGAATCTGAAGCAGGCTCCAGGCTCTGAGCTGTCAGCACAGAGCCCGACCCAGGGCTCAAACCCATGAACCGTGAGATCATGACCTGAGCCAAAGTCAGACACCCTACTGACTGAGCCACCCAGGTGCCCCAAGATAAGATTCATTAAGATGCCCGGTAATAGAATTATTATCGTCCTCACTTCCTGACATATCCAGTGCAGAGCCAAGCCCTGTTTCCTTGCAACCTGTCCCAAATCACACAGCACCAGCACAACTCCCACAATAGTTTCCTGCTAATACTCTTACAAAGATGCCTCATGGTTCTTGATGGTGGGCCAGCCATCACCCCCATTGCAGTGGGCCAGTAAACCCAATTTTGTTTGAGGAAGTGTGTTCCTGGTGGTCTTCGGGTAATGGGCATCAAAAAATGGACAGAGGGACACCAGATACGTGGCTCAGATAATTGTGATTCTAAGGATTCTCAGGAGACCTCTGGAAGTCTTTGAATTCCAGTCTCCTCCATGGATCTTGTCTCCTTTCTGAAAAAGGCTGAGACCTTCTTCTCCTTTCTATTCTGGTGTAGAACAGGACATTTCAACCTTGACTGTACATTGGAACCACATGGGTGCTTTAAAAAACACAAATACCTGAGTTCCAACTTCAGAGATCCTGGTTCATTTGGTGTGGATTGTGACCTGGACATCAGTATTTTTTAAAGCTTGTAGGTGAGGCCAAAATGCAGACAAATCTGAGGATCACTGGTAACATGTGATTTCAGTGTGTGTGTGTGTGTGTGTGTGTGTGTGTGTGTGTGTGTGTGTGTGTGTAGAACCAAGTAAAGGGATATCAACATACGCTTGATCATGAGTGCCTATATGTACGGGATACAACATATCTGATAGAGGATGAACATGTTTATGTGTGTTCTGTAAAATGAGGCTCTCTTTGTATGTGTCACAGTGAGTCAGTCCTCTGTGTGTGAATGTGTGCACTGTTTGTGCAGCCCTGTGGGAGACAAGGACATCAGATGGCTGTGAAGACCTGCATTTTATAATGGAGATGTCAGCCAGAGGGTGTCCATGCCAGGCTCACTGGCATTTGGGAAGCAGTTGATAATTTGGGGACATGGATGGGCAGAGGAGCCCCAGTGAGCAAAGTAGTACCCTGAACAGCTGGTGGGAGCCTCTAACACCTAGCAGTGTAGCAGTCAGGCACCAACTTGTGGAGGCTGCTCTTGTGAATTATGATCAGATTGAATGAGTTGGCGGGAGGGCATTTGGAAAAGATGGAGAGCAAGACTCCTCTGTCTTCAGAAACTTGCCTTCCCATTACTTTTGCTTAGAACATTGGTTGCCAACTTTGCGGACATCAGAGTCTCCTGGAGAGGTTGTTAAAACACACTTTACTCGTCCCTACTCCCAGAGCTTGTGATTCTGTACAGCTGGGGAGAGGCCTGAGAACTTGCGTTCTAACAAGGCCCATGAGATGCTGCTGCTGTTGGTAGTCTTGGGACCACACTTTGAGAACCACTGGTTCAGAATCATGGCATTCAGGTTTCCTCGGTGACTGCTTACTGGGCCCACCTAGGAAGTTCCCTGTTCCTAGTTCTAATGTCAGACCACTTAAATCAGAATTTGTGTGTGTGTGTGTGTGTGTGTGTGTGTGTGTGTGTGTGTGTGTGTGTCCTGCTCAGTGGGAGTTCTCAAAACTCCCCAGATAATTCTAATCCTCAGCCAAAGTTGAAACCCAGCCGGGCAGGTAAGCTTCAAGAAGGCAGACCGTGTTGTCTGCTGCTCTTCTTTGCTCACTGGTAGATCTCCAGTGCCTGCAAATTGCCTGTCACCCAGTGGATGCCCAGTAAGCATTTGTTGAATGAATGAACAAATACTACTTATGAGGTACCAGGCCTCCAAGACTCAACATTTACCTGAGCACCTTCGGTAGATAAGGAGGTTTATTAGAGTATAATTTCTTGCATCTCCACATTGGGATTCTTGAACCATTGGCTTTTTTTTTTTTTTTTTTTTTTTTTTTTTTTTGTGTGGGGGGGGGTGAAAGAGACAGATGGAGAGACAGAATCCCAAGCAGGNGTGTGGATGTGGCAGTGAAGGGCATACAGGGGTTGAGTAGCATGGGTCTGTGGAGCTCTGGAGCTCAGAACCCTCATGTCCATGTATATGACTCAGATTTTAATTTTGTTTTGTGTTTTTTGTTTTGTGTTTTTTTTTGGGTTAGCTGTCAGGAGAAAAATATCAGTGATGAAGAGGGAATAGGCCGCAACCACTCTCAGGTCCTTGGCTCTGTCATCCCCAGCACCCTGGCTTCAGTGACAGGGATATATTGCTTCCAGTTCAGATTTAGTCCTGAGAAGTTGGATGTGACTTTGTGTTATCAAGACCTTTCTGTTGTCAGGGTTGATGCCATGTGCCTGGATGTTTAGTTTGAGTTCAGAGCTCCTTTATCATTGTTTATTCTGTTTATTCCTACCAAACAAATGTATTGATAACTTTTGTTAGAAAAAGGGACATATCTAAGGGGGATGTATGATTTTATTTCTCTTGCTGTGTTAAGATGGAAATGCTTCATATCTGTATCATCTACTGTGTTAAGATTCTATGTATTTATATGTATATATTTTATATATTATTATAAATTATATATTCTATATATATATTTATATAGTAAATATATATATACATATATACATATAAATACATAAATATATACATATAATATAAATATATACATATACATATCTCTATATATTTACATATATCTATATGTATATAGATACAGATATTTACATATATCTATAGATATATAGATATAAATATATAGATAGAGAGAGGGAGAGAGAGAACAGGAGAGAGAGAACCCCAACAGGCTCCATGCTCTTAGTGTGGAGCCTAATGTGGGGCTTGATCTCACAAACCATAAGATCATGACCTGAGCCAAAATTAAGAGTTGGATGCTTAATTGACTAAGCCATCCAAGCACCCCAAAGTCCTACTTTTAATGAGGACATCTCCACTGTATTCACTCTGCACATATTTATTGAGCGCCTGTAATAAGCCAGACTCTAGGAATGAGGGATAGCATGTGAGGAAGACCTAGAATCATCACTAGGACAACACTGTCTGGTAAGACTGTGATAATGGAAATGTTTCATATCTGTATCATCCACTTGAAATGTGGCAGGTATGACTGGGAAAGAGTTTTTTTGTCTTATTTTATTAGAATTAATTTACACTTAAATTTAAATAACCACATTCTTTTTAGAGTGGCTACTATGTTCAACGAGGTAGGACTGGTGAATGAGAACAGCCTGTCATCTAAATATATACTGACAAGCGTCTGTTACGTGCTTTGAAGGAGAAACACAGAGTGCTCTGAGAACATCTGTCAGGGGTACGATATGTCATCTGATGGAAGAAGGCTTCTCCAAAAAAGCAATATTTATGATTTTTTTCCATTCTGCCTAGAACTTCTCAGTAGCGGCCTCCAGTATATCTCTGTGAGGATTAGAGGCAGTTTCACTGTTACATTCTGTTAATTTTCTCTGGCCCCTGGTTCCTTTTCTCTACCTGAGAGATTCCCCTATCACCTCCCTTTTACTCGTTAGCCCCAGAAAAGCATCTTCATGCAAATCGACCCAGGAGCCCCAAGTCTGCTGACTCAAATATTTCATTACCATGTCTAGGTGAGTAAAAATTAAAACTTGTACCACATCATGTCTACTGGTTACCATATTATATATGCAGTTTGTTAGTGAAAATATTTTACCATGACATTAAGGATTCTCCTTAATTATAATTTTGATGGCTATCATCATTTTTCATCCTTTGGCTGTAATAGATTTCATCAGTTTTCTACCTTTGGCATTTGGACACTATTTTATTTTATCACTATTATAAATAATGCTGTGATGAACATCCTTATGCAGAAATCTCCTCTTGCATTTCCAATTATTTTCTTGGGGGTAGATTTTTATAGGAGAGAAGGAGGATTACTAAATCAAAAGCCATGAGGTTTTTTTTTTTAATTTTAAACATTTTTGATACATGTGGCAAAATTCCTTTCTGGGGAGTGTGTACCAATTCATGATTTCTTCAGCAATGAATGAGGATTCTGGTGTATTCTGCTACTCTCTTTTAAAATCACATCAAACATGTCTGCATGTTGCTGCAGAGACTTTATAACCATTATTTGTAGTGGCTGCATGAAGCTTGATTGCAGTGATGTGCTATAATCGTCCTCTCTCAAAAGAGGTTGCTAATTGATGCTCTTCATGCTGGGCTCTCCCTGGCCCTGCCAAATGGAGCCCTCCATCAAGTCACAGCTGTCTGGAAGCCATCTGGCCCTCCAGAGCTGTTCTCTCAACTTACCACATCCATGGGCAGCATTTCTTAGGCACATACTTTGCTTTAATGATACTCCAAGAAACAGGAATTTCTTGGAGCAAAATCCAGCCCACATAGGCAACATTGATCTTTGGCCAGGACAAAAGATAACCTCAAATACGGCCATTCATTTCTGCCTGAAAAGAATGAGCACTGGAGTGAGAGCCAGAAGATTTGGGATAAGACCTGAATTCTTTTTTTGTTCTGACCCTCAGGACTTTTCTGGTTACAGTGTTTAGAAACCTAACTCATGCTACCTAAACAAACAGAAAAAGATAACTTATTATTTCATATAGAGCAGTCTTTCTTATCTGCAGGGGATAAAATGAACCCTATATAGACTGATTTTTCCTATGCATACACACCTAGGGTAAAGTGTAATTCATAAATTAGGCATAGCAAAAGATTGCTACAATAATTATTAATAATGAAATAGAACAATTACAATATAATAAGCATTATATGAATAGGTCTCTCTCTCAAAATACCTTACTATCCTGTACCACCCCTTCTTATTGTGATGATAAGAGATGATAACATTCCTACATGATGATGTAGGTCTTGTGATGTAGTGTTTAGGCTACTGTTGACCTTCTGATGATACATAGGAAAGGAGGATCATCTGCTTTTGGTCCGTAGTTGACCACAAGTAACTGGAACCATGGAAGATGAAACTGCAGAAAAGGAGGGTGGCTCCTGTAAATGAAGATATCAGGGGATTTAGTTTCAGTGTGGCTGGGATCTAGGGTTTCTCATAGTGCTGCAGCCTTGGTCTTGCTCTCCAATATCTCCATTTTTCATCTCTCTACATTGGTTCAGAAGACCGTCCTCTTAGAGTCTATCACAGAGCATACTCATAAATACCCTAGTGCAAGGCCAATAAACCATGGCCCATTGGCCAGATTTTCCTTGCTGCCTATTTTTCTAAACAGAGTTTTATTGAAACGGCCATACTTACTTGTACATGCATGGGCTATGAATGCTTTGCTCTAGAGCAACAGAATTGAATAGTTGTGACTGAGACTGTATGTAGCCTGTGAAGCCGGTAATATTTGCTATCTGGTCCTTTACAGAAAAAATTTGCTGTCACCTGCTCTAACAGAGAGGTATTAATCCTAATTCTCAAAAATTTTTCCATGCTTGATCAAATATTAGCTCCCCTGACACCCTTTCATTGTTGGTTTCACATCATGAATTTTACATAACCTCTTTAATCTTGGGTCCTATTCTTTGGATCTTCTAACTGGATCAGATTGTAATCATTCTAAAATATTTTCCTTAAAGGTATTCTTGAACCTAATGTTAAACCTTAACCCTAAACCCTAACTCTAAAGCTAAATCTTAACCCTAACCTTAATCCTCAGAGATGTCTGGGGCTTTAAATACGATTAACCATCATCTTAGGATCTAACTTCATCTGCCATGCTAGTGAATGGATATTGTGTTTTCTGCACTGAAGGAGGAGAAATGAAAAGAGTTATATTTACAATTTAAAAAGAAGTGCATTAATCATTGGCAAGGCTTCATGCTGCTACAAGCACTCACAGGTTAATTATTTTAAGCAGGTGACACACATGTTCCTTTTATATCAACATGAAGATACAGTACCTGCCTCATTTTCAGACCATTTGTAGAGCTCTCATGTTGAGAAGAAGTGCCCCTTAGTGTTTTGGGCCATGTCACAATGGAATTTTATCCCCCTGAATCCCAGTTGATGCTGTTAGGACTATCTAGCTTAATTCATGATTCTCTGACATCCTGAGTCAAAAAAATGTAAAATGCAAACTGTAGGAAAGGAAAGAATATATTCAAGAAGATGTAGGAAAGGTGAGAACAGGATGGGAGGGTGAGAAGAATAGGAAATGATCAGATAATAGGCCCCTGTCACCAATCTGATCTAATCGATTCTCTGCTTTGAATTTTTCAATGGCTTCCCAATGTTCATAGCACAAAGGCCAAGGTTTTGGATGGTACACATGGCCCAGCATCATCTCGCACTCAACTCCTCTGGACTCCTGGATTTCGATGCTACATGAGTATATGCAGTTCCCCCAACGCACCATGCTGTGTTGTACTTTTGTGCTTTGTCCATCTTCTTCTCTCTTTCTGGAATGCTCTTATTCTTTTTATCTGCTGGATAAATCTTACTTGTCCCTCAAGATCCTGCTCAGGTATCATCTTCCATCAGGCTTCCTCTGACCTCTTCCATGCTCCTCCTCTGCGCCCCATGCAAACATCCATCACACTACTCATTTATTCATTCAGCAAGCATTTCCTGGGCTCTGCTCTGTGCCAGGTGCTGTGATGAATGGTGAAGATTAACAGTCGGTATACCATCTCAATCCCAAGTAGTTGTGGAAACAGATAAATCACCCAGAAACTACCCAACCGTGCTGTAATATGGGAGATTCAAAGGGCTGTGGGCCATGCAGGGAGGCAGCTTCCCTGAGCCTGTGGGCTAAGTATTCTAGGAGGTCCAGCAGCATGATGGAAGTGTGCGGGCACAGAAAGAGTTTGAAACCAACAGGCATAAAAGCAGTTCAGGAAGGTTTAATCGTGGAGGGAGTTAGATAGGAGCCAGGTACAGGATGGCTTTTTCAGCCAGTATTAAGCATTTGGATTCTATCCTTAGAACTCTGGGGAAACAACTAAAAGTTTAAGCGGGAGTCATATAATCACATATTGGGTATATTTTGGGTATATTTGTTTTATTTTCTTATTGTCTCCTGCACTGGTAATAATAACAGCCAATGTTACTAGAGGATGCCACAAGAAAGATGCGATGTTGAAATCTTAAAAAAAATTTTTTTTAAAATGTTTATTTATTTTTGAGACAGAGAGA
Organism: Crocuta crocuta; assembly: GCF_008692635.1. Classification (NCBI taxonomy): domain Eukaryota; kingdom Metazoa; phylum Chordata; class Mammalia; order Carnivora; family Hyaenidae; genus Crocuta; species Crocuta crocuta. The sequence continues at coordinate 12,795,926 of NW_027531893.1, forward strand.
CCCAGTGCAAGCAGCGGAGAGGCAGAGAGAGAGAGGGAGATACAGAATCTGAAGCAAGCTCCAGGCTCCTGAGCTGTCAGCACAGAGCCCAACATGGGGCTTGAATCCAGAACTGTGAGATCATGACGGTCGGATGCTCAACTGACTGAGCCACCCAGGCACCTCAATGATGTTGAAATCTTTATATCTTTATATAGACCATCTCACTTAAGGCTTGTTCCTGTTTCATAAGATAGGTACTGCTGAATTAACTTATTATTCATCAAGTAGAGATTCACAGAAATTAATTTGTTAAAAGTCATACTTTCAACCACTAGAATAATTCTACACTTTATAATTATCTAAAATTTAAGAGATTCATAGTTGCTACTTGAGAGAACTTGGAGCACGTTTGCTTATGTGATCTTTCTCATGCGCTTGATATTCTTAGAACTCTTGTAAAGCCTTCATTTCCATTTCATGAATGATGACATCAAGAAAGTGATTTGGTCACGTTCTCTCAGGCATTGCTTCGGTCCACCTGGAAACTAGGCTCTTGAGGATTGCTCCTATACATTGCTAGTTTTCATGGTTTTGGCTTTACTGCACAGAAAGCCTCTGGCTATGGGGGTTATGGTGGGCATGTGGCTGCATTATTCTCTTCATACAGTGAATCAAAAGAATAAGGTTCCCTTCTAATCCTTGGGAGAGGAGTGGGCTGCGTGACTGGCGGGTTTAGAGGGATCCCAGAGACCATGTCCATTGGTGTGCCTATCTGTTCTGGGTAAAGGAATAGGGCACCTTAGGACTGGGCACGTGAGACCCAGTCACCTATGAGTTAGAGTTGCTGTATTACAGAGAGCCTATGCTTTCTTCTTTTAATTCCTCATTTCTTCTGTTTCCCTTCTTTTCTCCTTTTTGTTTCTTTTTCCTTCCTCATGTTCCCCCTCACCAACATCATCACCATCAACAAACACGTTAGCATCATGAGCACTGCTCATCAGGGTCTTACCATTGCTATTGTCTGTGTCGTCATGATCACCATCGTCATCATTGTCATCTACCACCACACTGACACCAACACACCACTGTCTCAGTGTGGTCTATCTTCGTACTATTGTTTCTTAATTGTCATTGCCACTGCCCTCTCTCCCTTTCACTGAGTGCTTGCTCTTTGGTGACCACTGTCCTCAAGACTCTATGCGTGTTATCTCACAACGTCTACAAAATTCACTTCTGGGCATTGTTAGCCCCTTTTACAGATGACAGACCTGTGGCTCAAAGAGGTGATATAATTTTTTCCTAAGGTTGCCAAATAGTCACTGTTCTCAGCATTGTCTCTTTGAAAGAATTAAGACTCATCCCAGTGACACCAGAAGTTTCAGTTTATTTTTAGGAATTAAGGAAATTGCAAGATTGGGCTTTTATGCTTTGTGAACTGGAGGCTGCTATGAATCCAGCAAAGGAGATTTAGGGTTATTATTCTCTGGCGACAGTTGTTCCCTATTTCAAAAGGGCTGTTCTTCTTTTGACTAATCGTTAAATTTATGTTTATGATTATTATTTCTAAAGGGAAATTGAGAGTTGAACTGTTTCAGATAATAAATCAGGGCCACGATTCAGATGAGGATTTGCCTGATTCCAGTGCTTGCATTCCCACCCCCTTGCTGTCCACCTCCCCTTGGTGATTATGCCAGATGAAGTCCTACAGTTCACAAGCTTATGGTTAGCTACCTTACCAGCACACCTGTTTAGCTCCCTATACTGTTAAAGTACTCCATGGCAACAGTTTCTTCCAGGAAATTCTTCCTGAATTGGTGGCCTCATCTCCCAACTCTGTCCCTTCTCCTTCCTTAGCCAACATCCAGATTTCCTAAGGGGATAGTGTAACATGGTAGAAAGATGGGAATTCAGATTCTGCCTCTAATACTTATTGGCTGGCTGACTCATAACAGTTTATTTCCATAGTCCTGAATTTCTTCATTCTTCATGTATAAAATAGAAAGAACACCAACTACTCCATAGAGATTTTGTGGAGCTTAAGTGAGAACCCATATAAACTGTCTGACACGTATTAGATGCCAGTGAATGTTGACATTGACTCACCACAATGGACTCATCTTTCCTTCTCTTTTGCCTGAAAAACCATGCTGAAAGGCTAGTTGACATCTTTAATGTACAGTACGGGGAGGGATCCAGCTGATGAATCTAAATGGTTCAGTCCATGGCTAGTAGAGGGTTCTTTAGCAAGTCAGCTATCTTGGCTAGGAATCATTTTTCCCATCACTTTAACACCCAGATGTCAGCTGCTAACTTATTTTCCTCTTTGAGTCTTCCTTCCTACCCCCCCAAATAAAAATCTACTTATGTGAGAGTGTTAAGAAGCCAAGCAGAATTTACTGGAGATGTTCTAGGGAGACAGGGAGTGAGTGTATATCATATTGCCCATAGGAAGCACATTGAAAAATCCCCAAGTCTCTTACAGTCACATCACCCATGTATCTTTCTTTCCTGACACCCAATGCAGTGCCCTGGATCCCTTCTTTTCTATTATCAGAGCAATTCTTCTTTTCCCCAAACTTGTAAAGTCAACTCACAACAATGCTTGGCAAAATAAAAGAACCCAAGGGCAACTGTGATCACTGTTCGTCCAGGCACTTTAGTGTTCTTGTGTTGTGACTTGTGCATGAATTTTGGAACCTCATATTCTACTCCAAACTATTAATCACAGTATCTCCTAAACAGATATGGTGCTGTTTTCATGAGTTTATCATTCCAATGGGTAGGTGAATAAGATCTTGCTCCACTTCATTACATGTAAAATGAGCATGTTAATGGATTCCAGACAGCTTCGAAGGTTAAGTCTGTTTATACTCAATAAATTAGGGGCCTTGTGTCCTATTGGGGAAAAGAAATTCCATGGTGGTTTCAATACTTATTTATACGAAAGTTTCAGAATCAGACCCTTTCTGGCTTGGGTGTGATTTCCTTGGAGGTGGAGCTCAGTATTCATCATCTCTGTACAGTGTCCTTATTTGTTCTTGTCTCGTGCAGACACATACACATGAACTTTGGAATTCAGGCCCGTTTATGACCTTGTTTCTGCTTTTTCTCTCCCTGATCTGCTTCATGTCTGTTTATTAATTAGTCAGTTGACTATACACATATTTATAGGGCACCATCTATTTGCTAGGTACTGTGCTAGATGCAGGACATATGGGAAAGAAAGGTAGACACAATCCCCGCCTCTATAATCTTATGTGTGGATGAAATTGTGGTATGGGCAATGAAGGAAAAGCCTATGATAGGAAATATATCTAGTTGTGGATATCAGGAGTTTCCTAATCTCTACCTCTGTCTCCTGTTTTGAACCCTGACCTTTCTCTGTGGACTTACATTTTCTGTTCTTTGGGAGGTCACAGTAGTGTCATTATGTGTTCTGGAGGTGGGATAGGAAAATATCAAGAGAAAAATGCAAATAATGGAAGTGGCAAGTTCCAAAACGATAGTACTGGAAATGGCACTCACCTGGCCTGGAGGTAATTAGGGAAAGTGTCCTTGAGGAGGAGATGCCTGGGCTGAGTTTTGAAAGACAATTAGGTGCTAGACAAGCAAAATAGAGAAGGGGAAGGAGGGTGGACCAGGCAGAGGATATCGCATGAGCAAAGTTTCAGGAAAGAGAAACATTTGTGGTATAGGTGTGAATGTGAATGTAGGAGATTTCATGGTATGGTGAGCAATGAGGCTGAAAGGACAGCATTGGCCAGAAGGCCCAATCAGAGCTTAGCTCTCACACAGATCACAGGATTCTGTAGAGAAAGCTAGAATGTCAGCCTTAGCCATCCCACACACTCATCTGCTTCACACTCAACTGCTTCATTCCAGGCATCTCTTTAAACTCTTATTTGTGGAGCCCCGTTTTCTCATGGCTCTTTGTCCAAACATCTCTCCCTACTTAGCCAGGTAATCTGTCCCTTCTCTGACAGTAACAAGGATGTGCATCTTGGGAGATGCTGCCCGGAGTGGCCAGAATTACTCCAGGGAGTGAGACAATGGCGAAAGTGTAAATCACACAAGAAATATTGAACTTTGGAAGCCAGTGAACAATAATATGCCACTTTATTCCACTCCTGCCGGAGGTTTATATATGTTACTGTCACTTTTATACTGTTCTCCACCACTGGTAATTTTCTTTCAATCTAATTTTTATTTCCCAAGGGTCTACCAAGGTTAAAAGTGCTGGAAAACCAATGACTATTCTTTTGCCAAAGGATAGTAAATTAAATTAACCATTGCTGGTGGCCAGCTCTGGTCAGAACTATTTCTATGTAAATAGGGAAAAGCCCCTCAAGGTATTGCTGCAATTATTAGTTGTTCATTCCAGATGTTGACCATAATATGAGAGGTCATGAACAAAACTTGGAACAGGGAGAGGAATTTCTGCCTGGTCTTACATTATACTGGCTGGCTTTCTGTAGCTCAAGTACCAGTCCTGGAAGCTTAGTGAGTTGAGAGTCTGAAAGTGGAATGGTTCTGGGTCCCAGACTGACAGTGAAAACAAGAATAGAAGGGTTAAACCCGAACTGGTGGGCATTGGTTGGCATCTTGCCTGTCTCCATCCAATCAGAAAAGTTGAAATTTGCATACTGCTTCCTGGATGGTCAGCATAAATTATTTTAACAACAGACTCCTCCCCTCAATATTAGAATGTTCCCAGTGAGTTTTTCTAGAGAGAGACTCTCTTTTGATGTACGGTTGTGGTTTTGGAAACAAAGAAGCTTCTCACTGAATGGCATGATGTATGTGGAAAATATAAGAGCCCCATATGCCAACTTGTCGTTGGTTGGCTTTTCACTGTCAGAGGGTTATATAGGATTGCTTCAAAGTGGCAAGTCCCAGAGCTTCAGTCCATTCCCAGCTCTCATCCTCCCTTCCTTTTCTTTTCCAGGGCTAAAGGGCCTTAATTATGGCACCCTTCTTTCATCTGCTATCCTTCACTCTATATAACTGAATGATTTCCTGGCTGCCTTCATTATTTATAGCCTGTGACTGTGCTCTTAAACCCATGCAAATGGCTCACTAAATCACAGCCCCCAAGACAGAAATTAAGGAAGGAAAAGGGGGCTTAATGAAATAAAAGAGAGAAGGTAATTGTCTTAGTATCTCAGCCTTCTCTCCATTCTGCCCTTCTCGCCCCAGTGTAGGTATCTCTCAGGGTTCCTGGAAGATCTACTTCTGGGCTGGATATTGTTCTTTTAATGGCTCATCTGGCACCATGATTTAGGGAAATTATTTATCTATTTCTCTGATCTCTTCTGAAGTATTGTGAACTTAACTGAGAGAGGTGGTCTTTGGAAGATTGGCTGAAGCACACTCAGTCCGTCTACCCTCCAAGATAGTTCTGAAATAGACCCCTGGTGATTTTAGGGCCACATTATCTTGGCCCCAGTAGAATTATTTTCCCTTAAGTTTCCTGTAGACACCGTTCTTGACTTTCTTCAAAGTTTGAGACACTGCTTCAGGGAACCCAAGATTACTCCCATTATTGAGAATTATTTTCATTCTCTTTCTCTGTGGTTCCTTGGAAGCCCTGCATAAAAAAAGTATTAGAATTAAGTCCAGGTCCTTGTGCATAGTCCAGCCAGAGGAGTAGTGGAAGCTGATGTCAAGCCAGAATTTGCTTGCCAAACTGTATTCCTTTCTTTGACTCTGTCTTCCTAGAGGAAGGGGTGCCTTCACCCTTGCATTAGGCACAGTCAGTTTGCCTCTACCCACCCACAGGGCGGCTTCTACCCATACGGGGGTAAATTTATTGCTAAATTGCATAAAGACACTGTGTGCTCAGTAAGAGGAGCCTACCCATGGGAAGGGCGTTTGTATGGAGGCTCGGGTGTGGGAATGGGGTTATTAGTTCTTTCAGAGACACTTTATAGGTTAGTGGCAGTACTTGTTTAAGGGCCAAGAAAATGTCTGCCTTCCTTGGGGAATCATTTAAGGGATGGGTTCCATTTATACCTTGACTTTCAGGGGGCTCAGAATCAAATGGCTTCTTTGGAATACTGCATCATATTTTACTCAATCTTATCCTAACCTCTGAGTTCTAACTTTGTGTTTTAGTTATACCAAATCAGTATCATATATACTCTTTGGCAGTAAATTAAAAATAATATGTTGTAGCAAAAGGCAGTAGCCTGGAGAATGAATGGGTCCAGTTTTCCCCAGGACAGAGTGTTTCCTAGCAGACAGGGAACACTTTTACTCTCCTTCCTCCAGTTCCCTGCGACTTAAGTAGTATGCCCTTCCGGGCTGGCTGGACACCAAGAATGACACAAGGCAGGTCTCATTACACCCAGTGGCTCACCTATCCCGTGATTAACAGGGCAAATGAGAGTAAATCTCATAATTAAAGGGATGGGGATGCTGTTTAACTGATATCAAAACCAAATTCACTGGGGGAAAATATTTTCCCACAGACATCATAAAATCATTTCAGAAGGAGAATTATAGCTGGCGACAAAGCCCCTTTTGTCACTGTCTGAACCTGAGCTGACCACCTCTCTCCTTCACCCAAATAACAAATAAGAAACTGATGAGAATGTTCCCCAAAGCAAAAGTCCTGCCAAAATTGCTTTAAACAGAGTCAATATCATTTAATTATAGATCCCTCTGCACAAATCAAACAAACCAGCCAGATACATATGCGCACGACTTTATTCGTACAGGCAGTTTAAGAGTGTTTGTCTCTATTCTGGAGAAATTGGTATAAATGAACTGTGGCCACATCCTCCTTTAAATGGTGCCCACGTGTTAGGCTGCAGGGTTCATAAATTAGCCTTTTGGAGAGTTCAATCATAATCGAATATGCTTAATATTCACACATTGTAATTTGAACATTAAAGATCTTGAACAAAGATCACGATCTTGGAAGGTATTAAATTAGAAAAAAATACTCCCCCAGAATTGCATTTATTAGCTCCTGATTTCTGATTTATGTTTCATTAGCCTGTGGTGATAAGTATGGAACTGTATAAAAGCAAAGCACGAATCCCCATTTTGGAACATTAAATCCAGATTTTTGACGATAACCTATTTTTGTGCTGCTATTAGGGGAGCGCCAGCTTGTACCCACATCCAGTTATTAATCTGTGAAATGTTTTCTCTCTGGTGTGTTATGTTCTTTCTAAGTCTGCTGCACTTAACCGTCACCGACTAAGTGGGTTATTAAATGGGAGCGAGAAATGAATCAATCAAGTAGATTCAAATGCTCAGTCTCCAGCATTGTTCTTTGACTTCATTATTTAGGCATTAAATTCCATGCAACACTGGATGTAATTGTCAATACAGAGGGTCTTGATTTGTGGGGGATGAGTTCTCTTTGGCAATTATGGTTTTAGGTTTACAAGCATACCAGAAATCCTTGCTACATGATAACGCCCTTAGCATGGCTTCCGTGATCACATCTTTCAGTGGGATCACAGCAGGCTGTGTTGGGGAGCTGACATTTTCATTAAAGAATGGAGCTGGTCTTTGCTCCACGAAACTGTGTGTATACCTGGCCACTGGTTACCCAGCGCTTTGGTGTCGGTTTATCCTTGGTAAGTAAGACAACTGTTCTAACTCTATTTACCTAGCTTAGTCAGAGGGAAAAACCTAATGGTGCGTAACATGAAGAGCCAGGCTGCCTGGGTTTGAATCCTGACTCCACCACTTCCCAGCTCTATGACCTGTGTGACCTTGGGCAAGCTACTTAAACTCTCTGTGCCTCCATCTTCTCATCTGAAAATAAGGCTGATACTAGCATTGTGTTATTTTGAGTCCTCTCAGAAGCAGACACGGAGATGGAGATTTGAGTACAAGTAATTTACCTCAAAGGTTCAGAGAACATAGGTTGGGGAGTCGGGAAGTGAGACAGGGAAGGGAAGGCAGCTAGAAAGCGTGTATTATTCAGTCAGTTAGCACTGAGGCAGCACAGAAGTCACTCTGGGTGACTCTGGTTGACACTGCATAACGCACAGCTCAGAGTTACCCCCCGGGAAGGATGAGTGAGCTGGGGTGTTAGTCATGTGTTGAAGGATGTTCCCAGGGGAGGAACAGCAGAGCACGCCACGTGGAAGGGGGAAGCAAGCTTTGGCAGACTGGGAATTGGCTTGTGTGCCCTGCAGGGATGCAGGTGAGCCCCCTACCCCCACCCCCAGCATCTGCCTCAAGTATCTGCCACCTGGGGTCATGTCAAGGGCTCAGCAAGTCCTCCAACTTTATGAAGCTCTCAAAACAGTCAAGCTTTAATAAGCCAATGGAAGCACTTACTGCCGCCTCCCTCATGGGGTTGGCATGAGCACTGAACAAATTGCATAAGTAAAGCCTGAATCAGCACAGTGCCGGGCACAGATAAAGTGCTCAGCTGATGTTTGTGAAACAAAATACCTATCCTTTTTAGGCCTCTAACTATGGGCCATTCTTTTATTAGTTTACTGATTCCTTTCTGCTGGCCCTTGCGGTCAGTGTTAGTCACAGTCTCTCTGACCTGGAAGTTGTCAGAGGAATTAAGCTAGCACGTGGAACTAGCCTCGGGGTCACGGCACTGGAAGCAGAGAGGCTGGAACTTAGCTGGTTCTCTTTCTCGCTGTGACACCTCGGGCAAGATGATGAACTCTCCTGAGCCTTAGTTTTCTTATCTGTGCAATGTGTGTCATAAAAGCACCCACTCAAAGGCATGCTGTGAGGATAAAATAAATGAGGCCTCTGAAGATCTGCAAAGTGCCTAGAAAGTAGTAGGGAGAACCAGTCATCATGTTTATTGTTATTATCAGTAGTAGTAGTGATAGTAAGTGCCAGACTTAAGATTTGAACCTAGGCGCCTAGGTGGCTTAGTCGGTTAAGCGTCCGACTTTTGCTTAGGTCATGATCTCGCAGTTCGTGGGTTCGAGCCCCGCGTCGGGCTCTGTGCTGACTGCCAGCTCAGAGCCTGGAGCCTGTTTCAGAGTCTGTCACTCCCTCTCTCTCTGACCCTCCCCTGCTCGCACTCTCTCTCTCTCTCCTAGAAATAAATAAAACTAAAAAAAAAAAAGATTTGAACCTAGGTCTCTCCAACCATGTCATTAGCATTGCTTTCTATGGTTACCTGATGGGTGCTTTAGGAGGTGGAGGGGCAGCTTCTAAAAAGGCTCCCAAGGGTCCCCACCTCCTGATATTCATGCCCTTGAGTAATGCCCTCCCTCTCAGCGTGAGCTGGCTTCTGATAAACAGATCACAAGAAAACGGATGGGATGGCACCTCCAAGGTCAGGTTACAAAAAGGTTAGGTTACCTCCATCTGGACTGTACTCTCTTTCGTTTGGCTCTGAAGCGAGTTGCCTTGTCGTGAACTGTCTGATGGAGAGCCCACATGGCAACGGCCGTGGCCAACAGCCAGAGAGGAGGTGAGGCCCTCAGTCCAGCAGCACTGAGGAACTGAATCTTGTGACAACCACATGAGTGATCTAGGAAGTGCAACTTTCCCCAGCTCAGCCCTAGATGGCCGCAGTGCTGTCCAACATCTCAACTATAGCCAGAGACGTCCGTCAGAGATGGAGTTAAAGAACCCAGCTAAGCTGTGTTTGGATTCCTGGCCCACAGAAACCGAGACGATAAATACTGTTTTTTGGCACTAAGTTTGGGGCAATTTGTTAAGCAGCAATAGACCATGCATACAGGAAGTATTAATTTCCTCTGAGGTTTCTTCTACTTCCAAGATTTGATTATAGTTAATGTTAAAGGTTTATCTGTTATCCCAGCATTAATGGGAATTCTCTTCCTTAGGTCTGGCTTCTCAGTGTCCTAAAAGTCCAATTCCCTTTTATTCTAACGGTTCCTTGAGGGAGGAAAGTAAACATTGTCCCTTGGCTTCCAGCCTTTTCTATCCATGGAACCCTTTGTTTGAACCACATGTTTCAGGGGAAGGTCCTCTGTGGAACCTAGACCAACAAGATGCTGCCCCAGTGGGAGGCGGGGAGAGTCCTGGAGACTGGTTAGTCCCGAAAGGCTCCTCAGAGCACAGGTTGAAAGCCACTGTATAAGCCTTATTCTTGAAAGGAGAGACCTGGGTGATAACATAAAGTAAACACACATTCTGATCACCCCCATTTCCCAAGTTGGTGCATATGCAGTGTGCAAGGGAATCTGAGCAGGAAGCCCTGCTCTTAGATGCGAGGTCTTCCAAGGAATCAAGTCTGGTCACTGCATGTGTGTCAGGCAGAATGCAGACCCCCGTGGGGTCTGCTGTTTCCGTCTCATACTGGAAGCCTCCAAATGCTCCGGTGAAGAGAGAACAGAAATATGAGGCTGTGACTGGAGGAGTTGAGTGGCTCCAAGTGGAAAGGGCTCATTCCCCCTTTTGAATGTGAGAAACTTCATCTGCTACAGGTGGGAAACATAACCCAAGGGCATTTTAGATGAGGATGCATTAAACAGGTGGATGTGGCATGTGTTTGCCGAGCTTTCCTGAGGAGCAGAGCTACTTAGAAGAAAAGTTCCAGAACATATTCCCAGGTTCCGTGTAAGATAGACTGAATAGCAGAATCTCTAGGGTGGGTGTCCGAGATGCTGTAGATTACGCACATGCCCCAGATGACTGTCGCCAGGGAAGTGGGGACCCAGGCACACTCTTTCCTGGCTTAAGCATCTGTTCATCCATCCGTTCATCTGCTCATCTCTTTAACTAGTCAGCACAGTGTCTATTTAGTATTTGTCAGGCACTGTAAGGGCTGCCAGGAAATGCAACAAGAAGCGACAGGCGGTCGCTGCCTTTTAGGAACCCACGGACGGGTGTGGGAACTGGCCAGAAGAATCCTTTACAAGGTGGCATGATCAGAGAAATCGGCGAGAAGGAAAGGAATGAGCGAAGGCAACTACGTTCCGATTGCCCACCAACTAATTTAATTTCTGGTCACGAGTTCTTCCTATGTGGTTATTTAAAGTGAAAATAATATAATTGAAATACGTCCTTGCACATTCTCTCTCAGGGATAGTCGTCCTGTTCATCTGACTGTTCTGAGGACTTCAAAGGGACTCCCGGCCCCTGTGTACTCCTGGAATTCTAATTAGCAAGCCAGGTGCAGTTGACAGGATTCTCATACTTCCTTTCCCACAGAAGGACTTTGGCCAGAATCTATTTTCCTGCCCGCTGCGTTCCTTCCTCAGTGACAAAAGTACTCAAAAGTACCACTGGCCTCAGGAAATGAGCCCCTTGAGGCAAAATGATTAGCCTTGGCCTCAAACTGCTTTCAAAAGGTTTGCAAACAATACAGCTGGAAGGTCTGAGGATGGGGCGGGTTTCCTTCTTTTTTCCCTTTTTTAAAAATGATTGCATCCCACTGTCTTCTGAAGATGAGTATTTCTGCTGGGCAGATTTGCTTTGTAAATTACAGACTAGAGAGCCTCCTTTTTTTTTTTTCTCCTTGCTTCAGTGAACTGGGAATTAGACATATTTGCAATCAAATAAAATGTGAGAGCTCTTGACAAGTTGGAATTCTGAGAATGCGGGGGCTCAGATGTACAGAACATGGTATCACATTCATTCAGCACATGTTGGTGGGGATCATCTGGGGGTGGGGGTGACCTGCTGTGCTAGTGATGGAATGATGTAGCAGTGACTAAGGGAGACAGGCCCCTGCCCCCAGGGGCTACAAGTCAAAAGAGGTAACTAATAATAACAGGATCTTTAAGTGCTAAGATAAAGAAGGCCTGCAGTCAGCAAATTTAGTGAGTGTCTATCCCCTCAGTCATGCCAGGCCTGTTTCTAGGTGCAATGAATATAGCAGTGACCAACAGACAAAAATTGTTGGTTATGTAAAGCATTTATTTCTGTGTGTGTCTTTGTGTGTGTGGGAAATACGCACCATGGTTTTCTTACTTATTTTGATTGTCAGATGGTGAATGGTGTGGAGAAAACTTTCAATCAAGGAAAAGGGATAAGGAGTGTGTGTGTTTTGTGTGCCCTCTTGCATTCGTGTGTGTGTGTGTGTGTGTGTGTGCAGTATGTGTAAGTCATGCATATGTGCACATTTGGTGGAGACTATAATTTTAGATTAGGTAGCTGTATTAGTTTTCTATTGTTGCTGTAATAAATTACCATAAACTTAGTGGCTTAAAGTAATACAGTGCATTACATTATGTTTTTGGAGGTTGAAAGTTAGAAATGGGTCAGCAGGCCTGCGTCTTTCCTGGAGGCACTGGGGGAGAGTTCATTTTCTTGCCTTTTCTAGCTTCTGAAGGCCACCTGCGTTCCTTGGCTCATGACCCCTTCCTCCATGAAGAAGTGTCTCTCTGACCCTGACCCTCTTGACTGTCTCTTATGAAGACCCTTGTGATGACATTGGGGCCACATGGATAATCCAGCAGAAACTGCTTTAATGGCATCTGCAAAGGTCCTTTTTCACATAAGGTTCAGGGGATTAGGATGTGGGCATCTTCAGGGAGCCACCTTCAGCCTAACACAATAGCCAAGAAGACCTCATGGAGTTTTGATCAAGTTCCTGAAGGAGGCAGGGTGGGAACCTGGCACATAGCTGAGGCAAAGTGTGTCCTAGGACAAAGGGTTAGTAGGTGAGGTTGGAGAGTAACTGAGGAAGTTTGAGGAATAATGTGGTGACCGGGGTGGCCAGAGCAGAGGCAAAAATGGGGAGAATGGAGTGCATATGGTCCAAGAACTGATGGGGTCAGTTATGCGTAGTCTCTGTGGAGGAACTAGCTTTTCTTTGGAATGAGACAGGAATCTCACTGGGCACTGGGTTTGAGAGCTGTGTGTGGGGGAAGCGTCATGTCAGACTGAGAGGGTCCGGGGATTCTTCTTCTCAGAGGAAGGAAAATATACACTGAGGTCTGCAGACTTCCCAGAGATATTACTATTCATTATAGACAACATTTGGTGAATGCTCCGTGTCATCAGCTACACTGAACACTTTCTGCGTAGACTTCATGTCATTGTTTACTGCTAAAGGATTCCCTAACACCACAGACTGCTTCATGGCAGATAGATTGATTATTCTTTTACAGAAGGGGAAACTGAGGCAGGAGGATTACTATTAGGGCAAATAGCTAATGATTACGTTGGGGCTAGAATTTGACTCGGGGTCCTTCCAGCTCGAGTCCAGACTTTTATGCTGTTTTGTTTTATTTGGCTGCCTCAACTACTTAGTTGAATGGGGAGTGCAGGTCAGCCTGTGTGACCACTGGTACTTGGGAGGGCATGAGGCAGACCCGCGTCAGCCTTGCTTTTTTGTTGGTTTTGGAAATCGGAGTGCAAGGAGCAAGGTAAAGGAAGCAGAAACCTCTTAGGAGGGTCTGGAGCCACCGTGTCATATCCCATTTATCTCTTCTGTAATTGGGACACTGAGCAGGGAATGGGCCGGAGGTAGGCACGTCTGTGGTAGGCACCCTAGGTGAGTAACGCTGGGAGGCACCGTGTGTACTCATTCATTGTGTCCTGACTGTGTGCCAGGTGCTGGGGGCTTGTGACAGAACAAGGCAGACAGGGTCTTTGGTACTGTGGTCCCTCCTGTTTGAGTGGAGGACAGACAGTAAGTAAATGAGACTAAACAGGATGGTGTGATGGAGAAGAAGGCGGGGGACAATTTGTTTATTATTATTATTATTTAGTAATGTGATTTATTTTTTAAATTTTCTTACTGTTTATTTTTGAGAGAGAGAGAGAGGGTGGGGGAGGGAGGGAGTGGGGGAGGGGCAGAGAGATGGAGACACAGAATCCGCAGCAGGTTCCAGGCACTGAGCTGTTAGCACAGAGCCCAGTGCGGGTCTGGGACCCACGAGCTGTGAGATCATGATCTGAACCAAAGTTGGTGCTCAACCGACTAAGCCACCCAGGCACCCTATTTTTTTCCTTTTTATAAAAATTGTTTATTTTTTATTTAGAGAGAGAGAGCAGGGGAGGGGCAGAGAGAAAGGAAAGAGAGAATCCCAGTCAGGCTCCGCAGTGACAGCCCAGAGCCCAACATGGGTTTCCATCTAACAAACTGTGAGATCATGACCTGAACTGAAATCAAGAGTTGGATGCTTAACTGATTGAGCCCCCCAGGCACCCCTTCTTTTCTTTTAATGTTTATTTATTTTCAGAGAGGCAGAGACAGAGAGCATGCATGTGCAGGTGAGAGACAGAGACACAGAGAGACAGAGACACAGAGAGAGAGAGAAACCCAAGCTGGTTTCAGAGCCTGATGCAGGGCTCAATCCCATGAATCATGAGAGCATGACCTGAGCCTGAATCAAGAGTTGTTTGCTTAACCAACTGAGCCACCCTGCGAGGGCTCTAGATGGGTGGTTAGAGAGAGCCTTTCTGAGGAGGTGACCTTTCTTTGAGACCTGAAGGATAGGAAGCCACCAGCTATGGGAAGAGCCAAGGACAAAGTGTCTTAGACGAGGGAACAGCATGCATGAAGGACTTGTGTCAAGGGTGAGGTTAATGGTTGGGAACTGGAAGTTAGCGCCTGGGATAGGGCTGAGTAAGGAACCACTCTGGAAGCCATCAAGCAGATATCAACTTACATTGGCCCCTAAGCATGGCAGTCCACTGGATTTTGCTCTAAGTGAGATGGGAAGACCAGTGGAGGCTCAGAGCAGAGAATTGCCCTAATCTGATTTACATTTTAAAAGCTCATCCAGGTGTTAGGTAGGCCATAGTTTGAACGTAGGGTGGATGAGAGCACAGTCATCCAGGTGACCTGGGAGATGGCCTCAGTAGAGGTGGGGAGGGAGGAGCAGCCAGATTCCGGAAGTGAGGGGTAAGGGAATGGGAGTAGCTGAGGGTGATTTTAAGATTTTCACTTGAACGACAGGGGCGGGGGGGAGAATGGAGGAGATAGCAGTGTGAAATTGGGGGAGGTGGGGAAGGATGAGGAGAATTAGAAGACTCACATGGAACTAGAAGACAAGAATTAGAAGTCAAGGTACTAGTGAGACAGAGGAAGAAACAGAGGAGATGAGCGGGGTGAGGCATTTTTGAAGGAGGCTAAGGAGAAGGTCCACCAGTGCTCTCTCTGCATTCAGCATTTTTGGCAACAGGCTTCTGTTTGCCAAGGTGAGAGTCTCCCCCAGGCTATTTAACTGTGTCACAGTTTCCAGCTTCAGGGAGTCAGTGGGGGATAGAGGAGGACGACACCTGGCATTGTAAGGCCTTTGGAGAATAAAGAGTAATAGAGGCTTGCCTGAAAGATGCTTCCAGAAGCTTCCAGAGGTGGGCTGGGTTGGGAACTGTTCCCACACCACTGGGGAGGCTAACACAAGCAGGTATCCAGTGAACTGAGTGCCCCTTTGTATTAAAATGAGGAACCAGCTCTCTGGGTAAGGCTGGGGCTGGGGGAGGAGGAGGGGAGAACAGCAGCCTTGGATAGTAGTTTTGGGTTTTCCAAAGCATTTTCTGTTTTTCGTTAGAGGTGATTTTCCTTTGTTTAAAAACTCTTTATTGAAGTATAATAGGCAGTCAGAAAAGCATATTTACCTAAGTGAGCAGCTCAGGGATTTTTCACAAACTGAATACACCCATGTAACATTCACCCAGAGCAGGAAAACACATTTCCCACCATATTTAAATTTCAAAATTTAAAGCGTTTTTAAATTTCAAAACCAAATACTAGAATTAAAGGTTTCTTTGAAGTCTCTCCCATCCGTGGCCAAAATCAGGCACCAAACCACACTTCCATGAGCAGCCCCATCGGCATGTGTGCAGGAAGTCGGTTCCCTGTCCCCTCTTGATGGGCACTGACTCCATTCTCCCTGAATCCCACATCCCTCTTCCGTGTTGTGCTCCCCAGTAGCCCATCTGACATGCCCAGGGTTCTCAGATGAGACACTACCATTTATGTTTCTTGGGTTCTCTCATTGATGGAGGGCATAGCCACTGGTTCAGAATCTCCTCCTTATCCAAAACTGTAGATGTACATGTGTCACCTTTCCCTTGTTCTAGGTCGTGAGGAGCATTGCAAAAGCCCTGGAGTTTCTAGTAAAAGCCTTGGATTTCTAGGTCTGAGAAAATAATCTGGTGAAGAATGGACTGAATCAATAATAGGGTCTTTTAATTATTTATTTATTTATTTATTTGGATGGAGGGATCAAGGATTCTTTGGCATGCCATGGGCTGGGCCACATTTTTGTGTTTTTTCTTCTCCTCTGAGGTTTTCATTTCCTGCCAGGTAGGTGGCATGGGGCACCGTAGTATGGTGGTAAGGAGCAGGGACTATGGAGTCAGTCGTACCCGGGTTCACAATCTCCCTCCTGTGGTCGCCAGGCAAGTGAACTTGGCATATTACTTAACCTCTCTGAATGTCTGTTTTTTCCATTTATAAACTGGAGATCAGAGGAGGTGCCATCCTTGGGCTCGTGGGTGGCTCAGTCGGTTAAACATCCAACTCTTGATTTCAGCTCAGGTCATGATCTCACAGTTCATGAGATCGAGCTCCTCTGTGAGGACACCACAGAGCCTGCTTGGGATTCTCTCTCTCTCCCCCTCTCTCTCTCTGCCTCTCCTCCCCAGACAGTCTCCCTCCCTCTCTCTCTCAAAATAAATAAACACACATTAAAACTAAAAAAGAAGAGGTACTGTTCCAAAGGGCGGTTATGAAGATGGAAGAAGAGATCACATGTGAAGTGTCTGGCACAGTATTTTTATCACTACTAGAATGATAGAGTGACCATCATTGTCACCGAAGGAATAATAGTTGCCATTAGAACATTGTTAAACTTACTCTTGTTGTGTTGTTATTATTGTTATTATTACTCATGCCATTTGGTGTGTGATCAAAGAGAGGCCTGGATTGAGTGACCTGTCCGAGGCCCCAGGGCGGTGATCAGCCCCTGACTCCTACGCCAGTGCTCCTTGCACTGAGCACATTTCCCCCGTTAAGAACACCCAGGCCCCTTTCCCAGCCCATCTGGTCATGAACGGCAGCTCTGATGGAGCAGCGGGGGCAGCTGTCAGCCTGGGAAGAGAGACTGGGCAGCCCTCTGTGCCGGGCATCATTTAATCAGATGACCTCCAAAGCTGGCTTTGTCAGCCAACCATCCGGCCTCCAGAAAGCAGCATTAAGGAGTTAATGGAGCTTGGCGGAGGCGCTGGGCCATCTGTTCTTAATTACCCAAAGTGCACGAGGCCGAGGGCAGGCTGGCCTGGGGGCGGCTGGGCACTGCCAGCGTGCTTGAGTTGGCTGCCCCCTCTCAGCTGCCTGCCAGAGTCCCTCACTTCACCTTCTCCCGGCTCTCCCACTTCTGGTTCTGAGAAGCAGAAGCTTATTTATGTACCAGAACCCCAAGTGAGCAGAGGCAGAGTAGGAGAGCAGGAGAAGTGGGGTGTCACGTGTGGTCTGCAGACGCAGAGCCTGAGGCAGGGATTCTTGGGCAAGTAACTTACTTGGGGAGAACCCTCAGGAGGAAGCGTGGGTCCTTCCTCTGTGCAAGGGGATGAGGCAGTTCCCTGGAGTTGGGGGCATGCAGCTGTGAGTTGCCATCAGCCATTTTTCATAGAATTTTCATAGAACCTTGGGGAGGGAGGCAGGAGGAGGGTGGGAGCCTATAAGGCAGACCCTTAAAAGACACTCCCCTTTGTAAAGAAACCAAGCCTGTTGTATGCTTTCCCACACCTCCCCCTGACAGGAAGCTGGATTATGTGCCTCACTCCTCAAGCCCTGACCCACAGAAAGCCCTATCTGCTTTTGGTCAGAGGCAGATGCAGTAGCTGGTTAAGAGAATGGACTTGGGTGGCTCAGTTGGTTGAGTGTCTGACTCTTGATCTTGGCTCAGGTCATGATCCTGGAATCATGGGATCCAGGCCCGTGTTGGGGATTCTCTCTCCCTATCCCTCTGCTCCTCTCCCCTACTCTCTCTCTCTCTCTCTCTCTCTCTCAAAAAGAAAGAGAAAGAATGGACTGGCATGCAGATTTGGGTCTTCTGTTAGCTGACCTTGGGAGGGATACCTGATCATTCTGTGGCTCAGTCTCCTTGCCTTTAAAATGGGAATAATAATACTCCCATAAATGGTAAGGAGTACATTGAGGCTTTTACCATATGGGGCTTTCCCCCACGATTTAATGATTTAATGGTGTTTGTAAATGACTCAGAACATGCCAGTACTTAATGAAATTCTTAAATGATGGTGGTGGAAGGAGTATGATGGTTCTTTCTATTCTTCCTCTCACTTCCTTTCCCCTTATCCTCCTCCTCTTTCCTACAATTATTGCTGCTGTTGTTAAGGGTGATGGTGTTTCTGTCGCCTGACAAGGTACTGGGCTTGGAATGAAGCACAGTTCACTTGAGGGAAGGAATCCAAAACCATTCCCAGGTTGATAACTGTGCTATTTCTAAGACAGTCATGAAAACCCATGATTGTGTGCATCATGTGTGTCTGTGTGAGTGAGTGTGTGTGTGTGCGTGCGCACGCGTGTGTGTGTAGGGGGAGTCCTTGGCCTTCCCCTGGGAGCAGAAAATAACAAGTCAGGCAGCCCAGGATTCATATGTGAGCTTTGTCTCCTCTAAGCTGTGTGGCATTGGGCAAGTTACTCATCCTCTCTGAGACTCACATTTCCTTTTTAAAAAAAAAAAAATATTTTGAAAGAGAGTGAGTGGGGGAGGGGCAGAGAGAGAGAGGAGGGAGAGAGAGAGAGAAAGGGAGGGAGGGAGGTAGGGAGGGAGGGAGACAGAGAGAGAGAGAGAGAAAGGGAGGGAGGGAGACAGAGAGAGAGAGAAAGGGAGGGAGGGAGGGAGACAGAGAGAGAGAGAAAGGGAGGGAGGGAGAGAGAGAGGGAGGGAGAGAGGGAGACAGAGAGAGAGAGAGAGAAAGGGAGGGAGGGAAGGAGGGAGGGAGGGAGACAGAGAGAGAGAGAGAGGGAGGGAGGGAAGGAGGGAGGGAGCGAGAGAGAGAAACCCAAGCAGGCTCTGTGTTGACAGTAGAGAGCCTGATGCAGGGCTTGAACTCAGGAACCAGGAGATAATGACCTGAGCCGAAGTCAGACACTTAACCAACTGAGCCACCCAGGTGCCCTGAGACTCAGATTTCTTATCCATAAAATACCCAACGTAGTGATACTGGGAAGATTAAATGAGATGATGCCTGGAGCCTGGGCTGTGTGCACTATGGAGATGCATAGCCTGAGCTTGTCTGGTGTTCTGGCACATTGTAGATGCTTAAAAATCAGTTTTTCTTCTCACATTAGATGCTGGTGGATTTGGATTTGGATTGAGTTCCACTACATGTGTTTTGGACTGTGATTTTGTTTATCTCTAGTAAGTTAGCCACAGCTTCAGGCCCCTTAGATTTGGGGGCTGTTGAGTCAGCATCTCTGCTTGGTGCTTCTGACTGAGGCTGTAGCTGCTCCAGGCTGTGTGCTCAAGGTCACAAAGACATGAGTTCAAAGCTGCCTGTGCCACTTTGTGAACCTTAATCTTCCTACTCCTGTGTCTTCATCTATAAAATGGAGCCATTAACATGTTCTTTTCAGCACTGTCATGCGGATTAAATTGGATAAGGCAGTTCAGCCCAGGACCTGTCTTATGGTAAAAGGAGAAGCTGTGCCAAATGGTGTCATTCATGATATTGAGGAAGAACTGCTTCTTTGTGGCTGTTTGATTAAAACACTCAGAACTTTGTAGAGATTCTAAACCATTAATTCAGTAGGCGCTGGCCGCCTCCTTGCTTTTGTTGCAGGCTGGCTTCATCTATGCCCTTCGAACCTAGCTCGTGAGTCCAGCTGCCTGGTGCACATTGCCGGATGGGAAGATGAGCCTAATTATGAGGGAGTGAGTGTCACGCATCCCTGTGATTGTGGCAGGGTTTGATGTCGGGGATCCCTGTGGTCTGATAGAGATGGTGCTGGAGATGAGTGCTGGGTCTCTAAGTAGAGTGCTGGGGACCTCGGCCAGTAGCACAGCTTGATTGTAAATCCACTCCAGAGCTCCAAGTTGCTATTCTGAAAATGGTATCCCTCCTCTCAGTCTGGCGGGAACGGACATTGTCATTAGTGCTGTTTACCCAATATTTCCAACTTTCCGATCCTTTGCTAGGATTATGTTTCCTTATCTATGCTAAGTTAGTTGAAGAGATATTACCTGCTGTGGGCAGGTAATACAACCCCTGTGGATGTGTGGCATGAATGAGAAAGCAGTTTGTTACATCTCTTTGTGATTTGGGGTTTGCTTGTTACTTCAGCATAATTAATGTACCCTGACTGATACAAATGTTGAATGTACACAGAGGGTGGGGACTCTGCCTGACTTTGTGCCCTGTCTTTTTCCCACTTTCTGGCACATGTAAGCTGTTGATATATATCTTGTTGAAGAATGAGAAAAACCTTGGAACCAGCAGATCGAAGTTTGATCCTGGCTTTGCCACTCATCAGGTTCATGAATTTCAGGAGTTCACTTAGCCTTTGTAATCTTTAAACTTTCTCATGTTTGGAAATGAGAATACTGTTCCTTGCAATGCTATGTTAGGATTTATTCTGATAAGGTGCAAGTTTCTGGCACTTAGTAGGTCTCCAGTACATGACAGCTAACAAAAATATTTTGCTTTGAACAGAGGAGGAGAAGCAGGATGAGAGAGGATTGAGCCTGTATAATAAGTCTTTTCTCCTGTAAGACTGATTAGGATGGGGGGGAACTTGTAGGTGGCATCAATGAGAGAATGAGACCCCAGTGACGAGTGGCTCCAAAAGTGCGGAAGGGCGAAAGGAGGGATGGATAAAGCAAGGAGCAGGCAGGTCTTTCTCCCCAGAGTCTGACAGAGCTAATTCAAATGGCACAAAACATCCCCAAATATTTGAGCAGAAGCCATAGCTAGTACGTTTTAAATTACCCTGCCAATAAAGATTCCTGGGCAGAATGGTCTTCGGTGCACAGTAATGTTTTGCAATGTTTTTAGTAATTGGGGTCAGATAATTTATTAGAGCACTGACTGCATGTGTTTCAATAATTGCTAAGACTAGAATATTAGCCTTTCCTCCCTCAATGCAAATCACTCCCCACTGGGCCAAAGCACTGGAGAATGTGGTCTTGAATATGCACATCACTCTGAGACAAACCCTGAGAGCTGGACTACAGAATCTGTGGCGAGTATTTCTTGGAAGTTCTCTGAACTGCAGGTGCCATGTTTGGGGCTTGTTTTGCTAGCCAGGTCACAGGCTGTGGTGGCTTGACCTTCTCCTGTTTCCATTAAAATTAAAGGAGACTCAGTGTAGATGAGAGGTGAGAAGGGTTGACCGGAGCCCCCACTAAGGTTGCTAGCAGCATGAGACACATAGTTAATGGCCAAAACAGGTTTTTCCCTCATCTCTATTTTCTCTACTGAGCTTGTTGGGGGAAAACAATCTAACCCTATTTAAGAAAAATAATCAGTGGAAGAATTAACAGAGGAATTGAGTAGATGAGAGAGTCTTGCCGGGGAAGGTGGGCATGTGTGCAATCAAGATTTAAAGGTAATAAGCTTCCTAAGGTTAATTTGGTTTATCTGGCATGAGCACAGCATTGAGGGAAAAAGAACTCACTTAATAGAAGCTTTGCATTGTCGGGCAATAACAACAGTAGTGGGAGTTGTACGTATAGAATGTTTATTGTGCCAGACAGCATCCCAAGCACATTATGTGTATGCAATTCATTTAATCCTCACAACAACCCAATGAGGGGAGGTATTATTATTCTCAAGATGAAGTTGAGTCTCAGAGAGATGAAGCGTGTTGGGTAAGGTGTCCC
Source organism: Crocuta crocuta (assembly GCF_008692635.1). Lineage (NCBI taxonomy): Eukaryota > Metazoa > Chordata > Mammalia > Carnivora > Hyaenidae > Crocuta > Crocuta crocuta. The sequence continues at coordinate 12,817,627 of NW_027531893.1, forward strand.
TTTTTATAAGTGGAGGAGCCAGAGTTAGAACCAAGACCTTGAGCCTCTGAGCCCCTGTGCTGAATCCACTAGGCTGTGTTGTAGCCGCCATTTACTAACCAGTCACTGGGTTTTGGGCAGCAAGCTAGATCCATTACATGCACTGGTCCATTGAACTGTTTAAACGCTCATTAAGATGCATGTCCCTGCAGTTGGGAAGATGAGGAACGGAGGTGCAGGATCTGAGGATCTCTGACTAGTGGTGCGGCTGACCCTGGCTAGAAGGGTGGTGGTGATTTCGATGGACATAGAGAAACATATCGGATGTGAGAGGCAGAGGAAATTTCTCAAAAGTTGCAGACCAAGAAAGATACATATACCCTTAGGTTCCTTATTCATAAAATGGGGGATGATCATTGTACAAGCTTCAAAGGCATTCTTGACACATAATGGGTGCTTAAACATTGGATATTAATATCTCTTGTCTGGGATAATAATAATCAAGGTTTTCTGACTACTTAAGAAATGCAAAAGAGCAATAATTGGTCACTACCATTTGGAAAGTAGTTCAACCTACATCTCCAAAGAGTAAATAAACCTTTGTACGTATATTCCCAACACAGAGAGATAAAAATAAGGCACACACTTCCACTTTGGACCCCCAAAAAGAGTAATAAGACTCCCGTCATATCTGTGTTAATTGCAAAATAAACAGAATCTGACCCTTGTTATTCTACTTTTAAAGTTTTTTTTAAAATGTGTTTTTATTTTTGAGAAAGATACAAAGAGCAAATGGGAGAGAGGCAGAGAGAGAAGGAGACAGAATCCCACGCAGGCTCCACACTGTCAGCATAGATCCCAATGGGGGGCTCGAATGCACGAACTGTGAGATCGTGACCTGAGCCAAAATCAAGAGTCAGACATCCAAGTGACTAAGCCACAGGTGACTCTGTTATTCTACTTTTAGATCTCTTGGGGTCTGCCTGAGGGTAGATCTATTCGTGGAAGATAGTGGAAAGGACAAGTAAGAATGGAGTTCTGTATAGAATCACTCTTCCCACATCAAACCGAGTGTTAACAACATCTCCCAGTATTTCCGCAACTGTGAAAAATAGGTAAGGAGGTGAGTTGGATACCCATTGTACAGGTGAACAGTGAGACTTAAAGATGACAAAAGACTTCCTTATGATTGTAGAGTGACCAAGTGGTAGGACAGAAGCTCACACCTAAGTCTCCTGACTTCATATTCCCTGACCCTTCCCCGTTCTTCCTAAGAATCCCAGTTGAAGGTAAGCAGGCCCTAAATTGGTAGCTGGGTTTGTTGAATGTCCCCATTCCATCACCGCCTCCACTGTCACATCACCATAGAACTTGTTGCCAAGACAGTCGTTAGCACCCGTCACGGCCAAGTGTCTCCCTCCTTCCTTCCTGAGCTCCTGCATCTGCCTCCCCAAGTAAAGGATAGTCTGTATAAAAAGAGGACATTACAGCTTCCCCCAAAGTTTCCTAATGGATAATAAATTATGAGGAGAACATTTTTTGCTATGTAATTAATGGAAATTTACCATTTTTAAGCTTCCTCTGGGAAATTTTCCATGTCAAATGAATTTGTTGATGGGACCCGAGAGGGAGGATATCACAACTGCTCCAGTGTGTACTTCTTCATTAGTCGGCTGCTGGAGGTTAAATTTTCAGTCACGTCTTTGGATGGCTTTGATCTCTGATGACAGTGTTAACTCTATTTGCTCCTTGATATCACTCTGGTATTTTAAAACAGTCTTTTAAGATAGCCTTGCTAATTATTTTGCTGGAAGTTTAATTAAATCTTGTCACAGAGGAATATGCTATCTTGGGGTATGGCTGCTAAACATAAGTCAAATTGCTAAGAAAAAGGGAGGCAGAGCAGATATTTATGCATACAAAGAATGGTGCAGAAGATCGATTTCCTTACTACAGGACGTGGGATTTGCAGAAGTTGAAATCCCTTTGTCTGAACCACATTCACCTTCTGGTGAGAATGCCAAGTCTGATTTCATTTTACATTTAGAACCAGACGTATTGTGATCAACCAATTAATGTTTTTATTTAGTTTCACGCTGGGACCAGAAGTAGACGTGGTTGCCATCTGCAGAGAGGCTCGTGGTCTTGGAAGGAGAGGAATACAGACAGTGGTGGGGCGTATACAGAAAGTCAGATGTCCAAGAATAGTCGTTGTGGCAGTACTGCTAACAGGAGAATTCTGGGGAAAGCCTCCGAAAAGAATGAAGTAGGGTTGCCTGGGTGGCTCAGTCAGTTAAGCCTCTGACTTTGGCTCAGGTCATGACTTTGCAGTTCGTGAGTTCAGGTCCCATTGTTGAGCTCCACTCTGACCGCTCAGAGCCTGTAGCCCGCTTTGGATTCTCTGTTTCCCTCTCTCTCTGCCCCTCCCCTGCTCACACTCAGTCTCTCTCTTTCTCTTTATCTGTCTCTTTCTCAAAAATAAATAAATAAGCATTGAAAAAAAGGAATTAAGTAGATTCAGTGTATGGATGGAATTAATATTTGATATGGAATTCATTCCCTTCAATATGGGATGATTGTCAAGATATGTTTAAGATGAAAAGACTGAGTAAGCAAACAGCATAGAAAAGGGATGGCAAACTTTTTCTTAAAAGGCTGGATAGTAACTTGTAGGCTCTGTGGTTTGTATGGTCTCTATTCATGTGAAAATAGCCATAGACGTTACATGAACGATCAGGCGTGTATTCCAATAACATATTATACATACCCAAATTAGAATTTCAAAAATTTTTATATGACACAAAATACTCTTCTTCTATTGTTTCCTCTCCACCCCAACCATCAAAAAATGTAAAAATACTTTTTGGCTTGTTGGCAATACAAAAAACTGGAGGCGGGCTGGATTTGGCCTACAGGCCATGGTTTACATGGTAGAACATGTTGATGCTTACGTAGAAATACACACACACACCCCGTACACATATACCTACACACACCAATTATGATAGGTGTCATGTTTTTGAAATACTCCTTGGTGATTGATTATTCCCTTCGAAGCCAGGTTCTTTCTTCATGGCACCCCCTTGGGTTATGAAAGCTAAGCCATGGGCTGATTGCCCCAGAGAAGAAGAGAGTCACATGGAATGGAACAAAGCGGTCATGACTCAACCTTGAATCTCAAAGATGACTTATTTATTTTTCCCCAGTAACTAGCAAGAAGTTAATCTTTGAAGTGAAACTTTATTAAGAGAGAAAGGATTTTGTGCATTTGTTTGTTTGCCCTTTCTTTCTAAATTCAAAGAGGCATTTTTATGCACCAAGGTGGTGCATAAGCCTGGCCAGCTTAGAGTGTAGAGTTTCAGGATAGGGCATGTGTTCTGCTTGATGGAGGTGCTGGAGGAACCCCATCTGGTCCTGGAGCAGTAGTAGAGCCAGTGGGAAGGAGAAAGGTGTGTGTGTCTCCAGCACCCGCTCCAGGATGGATACGTGGGAGATAGTGTTAGAAACAGGAAGATTAAGTCCGGGGGCCTTTCAGAGCCTGATGGGGCTCCCGATTTCCTGCAGTGCAGAGTGAATATTGTCACACCCCTGGCTTTTTAATTTGGTAGAAAAACAGTTAGGGGGAAATGTGGGGCAAGTTCTCTGCAGCCTGTGTCCACAGGTCCCCCTGGGTGTTTGCACGGTGATGTGGAGATACCCAAGAGAAACTGTGGACCACCTGGGGTTGGAGCAAGGGGGTCTCAAAAGGCAGGGGCTTTGAAATAAGAGGTGAGTGGCCAGAAGGAGAAGTAGTTCCCAGTATGATACCTCAAACATCAATAGAGACCCACCATCCTTTCTGGAGATACCAGGGACAGACCAGTCCAGCCAAATTGTTGGAGGCACCAGAAAAGCCCCCAAGAGGTGTCTGGTGAGCTGAAACTTCTTCTTCTCCTCTGAGGATGCATATATTTTCTCCTACATGCATGTGACATCTTGTGGAAAAGAGAAACAGTCCTAATGCAGAGTTTGGCCTTCTGCTTTGATTGAATATTTTTCCTAAAAACTGTGAGCCCACTCAAGACTGTTTGAAACTTCCTAAGATGCAGATATAAGAAACTGGCATGTTTAGTGTTTTCTACATGACCTAGTGGAGCAGCGGGGCTCTGAGCAAGATGAAATCAGGGAATCTTAAGTTTGCTGCATTTTTAAGACTTTTTTTTTAAGAGCAGTTTTAGGTTCACAGCAAAGTTGAGATGAAGGTACAGAGATTTTCTCTTTTTCCTCTATCCACCCCCCCCCCCCCCCCCCCCCCCCCCNAGACTTTTTTTTTAAGAGCAGTTTTAGGTTCACAGCAAAGTTGAGATGAAGGTACAGAGATTTTCTCTTTTTCCTCTATCCACCCCCCCCCCACATGCCTGGCCTTTGTCATTATCAACATCACTCACCAGAGTGGTGCGTTGGTTACCAAGGATGAAACTATTTCATAGTCACCCAGAGTCTGTAGTTTACCTTAGAATTCACTGTTGGTATTGTGTATTCTGTGGGCTTGGGCAAATGTATAATGACATGTATTTATCGTTATAATATCATACAGGGGTTTTCACTGCCCTAAATATCCTCTGTGGTGTCTTTTCATCCTTCTCATCGACACCTCGTCCCCCCTTACCCGACAACTATGGGGCTTTTGGTCCTTTTCATAATTGTACCATTTCTAGAATGTCATAGAGTTGCAATCACATAGTATGTAGCCTTTTCAGATTGGCTTCAGTCATTTAGTAATATGCATTTAAGATTCCTCTGTGTCTTTTGATGGCTTAGTAGCTCATCGCTTATTAGTGCTTAATAACATTCCATTGTTTGGTGTGCCACAGGTTATTTATCCATTCATCTCCTGAAGGACATCTAGGTTATTTCTAAGTTTTAGCAATTATGATTAAAGCTGGTGTAAACATCTGTGTGCACATTTTTGTGTGGGATTTAACTTTTTAACTCCTTTGAGTAAATATGAAAGAGCTAGATTATTGGATCATATGGTAAGAGTAAATTTAGTTTTGAAAGAAACCACCAGAATTATTTACAATAGACATGCAACCCAAGTGTCCATCCACAGAAGAATGGATAATGAAGATGTGGCATATATATATAATGGAATATTGCTCACCTGTTAAAAAGAATGAAATCTTGTCATTTGTGACAACATGGATAGACCTAGGATATTATGCTAAGTGAAATAAGTCAGACAGAGAAAGACAAATACCATATGATTTCATCCCAATGTGAAATCTAGAGAACAAAACAAATGAACAAACAAACAACAACAAAACAGGGTCTTGAATACAGAGAACAAACCGGTGGATGCTGGAGGTGGGTGAGTACAGGGATGGGTGAAATAGATAAAGGAGATTAAGAGGTAGCAACTTCCAGTTATAAAATAAACAAATCATGGAGATGAAACATGTACAATGTAGACAGTAAAGTCAATAGTACTGTAATAGTGTTGTATGGTGATGGATGGTGGCTACATGTATCACCGTGAGTATTGATTAATGCAGAGAATTGTTGGATCAATGTGGTGTACACCTGAAACTAATATAGCATTGTATGCTAATTATACTTAAGAAAAAAGAAAAACAAAGAAACCATCAGACTGTCTTCCAAAGTGGCTGCACCATTTTGTGTTCCCATCAGCACTGAGTGAACATTCCTGTTGCTCCACATCCTCACCAGAATTTTCTGTTGTCAGTGTTCCAGATTTCGGCCATTCGAATTGGTGTGTATAATATCTCATGGTTGATTTAATTTGTATTTCCCTTGATGCCCTATGCTGTGGGGCATCTTTATGTCTTTTTTGGTGAGATGCCTGTTAAAGTCTTTGGCCCTTTTAAAAATCTGATTTTTTTCTTATTATTGAATTTTAAGAGTTCTTTATACATCTTATATGACAGTCCACCAAATCATCTTCTGTAAATATCTTCTCCCAGTTTGTGGCTTGCTTTTCTCAGAGCACTTTTGAATTTTAACAAAGTACACCTTATCAATGATTTTTTTTTCACTGTTCATCTCTTTGGCATTATATCTAAAGAGGCATCACCACCCCAGGGTCGGCTAGGTTATCCTCTAGAACTTTTTTGGTTTTGCATTCTAGTCTTAGATCTGTGATCCATTTTCAGTTAATGTTTGTGAAGGGAGTAAAGTTTGTGTCTAGACCCATATTTTTTTTGTGTCCACTTGTTTGTTTTAGCACCATGTGTTGAAGGGACTGTCGTTGTTTTGCCTTTGCTCCTTTGTCAGAGATCAGTTGATTATATTTACTGCATTTTTTATGTGAGTTGTAGTGGGTGGAGTTTAATCCTCCTACACTCATATTTGTATACACCTCTCACATCTCTGGAAATATGGTTTTCTCTTGGGGGAGGGAGTAAGATCCCAGGGGTCAGGAATTGAGAGAGGACTTACTTCTTTTTTATTCCACTTAGAAATGGTCACCGTAGGGGCGCCTGGGTGGCTCATCTGGTTGAGCATCTGACTTCAGCTCAGGTCATGATCTCATAGTTCATGAGTTCAAACCTAGAGCCTGCTTCAGATTTTGTGTTCCCCTCTCTTCCCCTCCTCTGCTTGTGCATTCTCTCTCTCTCTCTCACTCTCTCTCTCTTTCAAAATAAATAAATAAGCATAAAAAAAGAAAAGAAATGGTCACTGTAGTTCAAGCAGGAAGTGGTGGTAGTCTTTTAGATCAGGGTTTGAAGCTTGGAATTCGTCGATACTCTATGTGAAAGCATCCTGGTTAGGTTTGTATAATTAAACAGCCTAGTCACAAGTCTAGAAGAAAGGTCTGCAGGGATAAGAGTTGAAGCAGAAAGGACTTTCAGGAGAGGCTTTTGGCACAATCCAGGGGAGAGAAGGTGAGGGTTGAACTTGGGGCATCATTGGTGGTATTAAAGAGGAGGCAGGAGATACGGGAAGCATTAGGAATAAGGAAGAAGTTCAGATCCACGTAAAACAAAGAAGGGACAGAGAGACAGAGAAGGCATCCTAATGCATGGTTCATCTCTTATTACTTGAAAGTAGTTTCAGTCTTTACTACATCACTTGCACATGCTGATAAGGGATTGTGTGCATAGTGTACAGCACAATTATTCAATCTCTCTCTGTCTCTTGCTCTTTCTCCTCTGTCCCGTGTTCTCTGTTCCTCTCTCCATTTTCTGCTCTCCTCAGGGTACATGGCAGTGATCCTACTCCCTCATTTATTCCTTCCCACCTTCCTTCCCAAGCTTTTTCTTCCCAAACCTAGTCTTGTCAGCTGTTTCCTGCCTCTGGGGCCCCGACCCCCAGCCTTCTGGATCCGTGCCCTCATGCTTGCCTTCCTGGATCCTCCCTTCTTCAGCTCTTCCCTGCTGCGTGATTCAGAGAACAGGCTGTGTGTCGCATTCCCTAGCTGTGCACCCTGGCTCTACAGCTAACTACTTAAGTGACTCAGGCAATGACCGTAACTCTCTAATCTCCGTATGGTGATCATAGTACCTCTTTCACTGGGTTGTTGTGAGCATTTAATGAGATAATACTTACAAAGCTCAGCACAGTGCTTGACATGTTAACAAGCTCTGATCAATCAGCAGCAGTGGTAACAATGATCTGTACTGTCCAGGTTAACACAGGAAAGGCCCAGATTCAGTCAGCAGCTTCTAGAGCAAAAAAAAAAAAAAACCAGAAAGGAAAGTTTCCGAAACAAAATTAAACCAACAAAGAGAAATCCTCAAACAGAGCAAAACAGGAACCTGCTTACAATGTGGAGTAGAGAAAGCTTCTGAGTACTGGAACATTTAGATGTGCATTTATTTTTTTCCACTTTTATTTTTCTAAAAGATTTTTCAAAATGTTTGTTTATTTTTAGAGAGAGAGAGTGTGCACATGAGTGGGGGAGGGGCGGGGGGGGACAGAGGATCTGAAGCAGGCTCCACATTGACAGCAGAGAGCCTATGATATGGGGCTCGAAATCATGAAACTTGAGATCCTGAATTGAGCCGAAGTCAGACACTCAACTGACTGAGCCACCCAGATGCCCCCTTTTCCCCACTTTTAAAATATCAGAAGGACTCTCTCCCTGTATTATCTCCTGTTGTGTAACAAATGACCCCAAAGTTTTAACCAACACAGCTTCTGAGGTGAGGGTGAGGAATCCAGGAATGGCTTAGCTGGATTCTGTGCTTCAGTCTCTCACAGGCTGCAGTCAAGGGTGTGCTGGGGTCTCAGTGATCCCAAGGTCGGCTGTGGCAGACTCTGCTCCCAAGCCCACCGGGTGGCTTTTGATAGGATCTAGCAACTCACCAGCTGTCTCAGTTCCTTGACCGAGAGTCTCAGTTCCTTGCTGGCTTGGCCAGAGGCCACTCACGTCTTTGCAGTGTGTGGCTCTTTCCATCGGAGCAAGCATGTGAGAGGAACCAGAGAGAATAATAGCAAGATGGAAATCACAGTCTTTTGTAACCTAATCACAGAGGTGACATCCCATCACTTTTACCTCATTCTCTTTGTCAGCAGCGAATCTCCTGGTCTGGCTCAAGCCCAAAAGGGAGGAGATCACTGGGAGACCACGTCAGAAGCTGCACACCCTGCTCCCCTCCCTGGTCCTTTCTCCTCTGACCCATTCTTCAGTCCCCGCTGTCTTCTAGGGGTACATCCCCCTTCCACTCGGGTCCCCCTGCACCTGGTCCCACCACGGAATATTATTGTCCCCAGATTTCAGGAGCTTCTCTGTCATGATTCCCCCAGGTGCCCAACGAGAAGCTGTTTCCTGTTGTCAGTTTATTTTATTTTATTTTGAGAGAGAGAGAGAGAGAGAACATGACCAGGGGAGGGGCAGAGAGAAAGAAGGAGGAAGAATCCCAAGCAGGCTCCACACTGTCAGCACAGAGCTCGACGCAGGGCTCCATCTCATGAGCCCTGAGGTCATGACCTGAGCTGAAATCTAGAGTCAGACGCTTAGCTGACTGAGCCACCCAGATGCCCCTCCTGTTATCAGTTAAAATCAAGCCTGCTTGAGATCAGGACAGTGTAAGCCCTGCTGTAGTGAGAGGCAGGACATGCTGGTACTACTGGTGATCACTCAGTTTCCTCTCTTCCTGTTCTGAAAAAACTGAAGGAATGGAAATCAGAGTGGCCAACTGAAGGGGCATTGCAGGTTTCTGGATTATAGGACACTGAAATCTCACTCTTCCACGAAGATTGGAGACGGGAGAAATGTAGAATGCTCCCGTTGCAAGGCACTGATTACCGTGAATGTGTATTAACTGCCTATTATCATTATTGGGAATTACAATCGTACTATGATGTTGCTAATGAGGAGAGAAGACAGGCCTGTCTCTTCTGAAATCAGACTCTTTTCTTTCCCACTGGGGCAGCTGCTTTGGGGCATCTCTGATGAATCCAGCACCCCAGCACCAGGAAAGAGGACTGCCAGGCTGCTGTTTACAACTGGAGCTAACGTAGGGACTGCCCAGACATGCCCCTCAGCCTTCTAGTCCCACAACAAAGAACGTAGGTATGGTTTGGAAGAATCAGCAAGAAAGGGAGAGACACCAAAGCAGGACACCCTCAAGCATTTCAGTAATGAAAACAAAAACCTACTGCTTTGGCTCAGCTTCTAATAACAATATTAGTTAGAGATGCATTCACCTACAAGTAATAGAAAAATCCAGATGTCACCAAGTGTAGAGGTGTGTGGCCGCTGGCGTTGGTTTGATGGCTCAGCAATGACAGACTTTGTAAAATGGAAATAATACCTACTTGATACGGTGGTTGGGAGCAGTAAATCAGGTCACTGGCCCAGCCGTCTATCAATAGAGCAATTTCTGTATTAGCTGTTAGCACGCACTGTGAGTAAATCTATGCTTGTTTTTTTTTTTGTTGTTTTGTTTTGTTTTGTTTTGAGAAAAATATTTTCTCTGCGGTAAGGTAGGAAAAAAACCCCTAATATTTGAATTCAGTACATTAGTACAACGTACCCCATGTTGGGTGGGGGGAGGCAATTTGGTACAACCTTCCAGTCTTGAGCATGTAAAAGGCAGGGGGCTAGTTGGAATGTCTTTAGATGTAAAATAGGTTATTTCATGTCTCCTCCCTGGCCCAGCTTCTCCAGCCACATTCTTGGGCTTTTTTTACCCCTGTTTTTCTGACTCCAGGGTCAGGGGGCCCTCTGGGTGCTGTGTTCTGTTCTCCTGTAGCTGGTTTTCCCAGTCCAGTTTTCTGTCCTTTTCCCTAGGGGGTACACAGGGAGCCATCTGCTCTTCCTGATCCCTGCTCATCTTTGACCCAGGGACGACCCTCCCAATCACTCAGGAAGTGCCATCGTACCTGAGTGCCAAAGCCATTTCTGTGCAATATGATAGTTAGAAAGTGATTGTACTGTAGCTCCTGAAACATAAAATGTGCTGTGCATCTGATGAGAAATAGAGCATCATGTGGCCCCAGTCATTTGGAATAACTGAACATGGCATGTCACATGAGCTCACTGAAGCACACAGCTTTCAATTAAAGCAAACAAACCAAAAAAGCCAAGAGAAAAGTCCCAGGAAAATGCAATTTGCAAGTTGTTCAATATTTGTTTTGAATTTCTATGTTATTCCAAACACCATCTTGTAATGAGAGCACAATTTTCCTCTTTTCTCTTTCTTCCTCCTCCTCCCTCCCTCCCTCTCTCCTCTTTTCACTGGAGGTGAGGCACACGCACTGTCTTGATAGCCTCAGGGATTGCGAACTGTCCTCAGCTCAGCTAGAGGTCCCAGCTGGTTTCCAGCGCGAGGGCTGTGTCACTCCTTGGCCAAGCAGCATCACTGGCTCTCTCTCTCTCTCTCTCTCTCCCTTTTAAGAGGGTTTCTGCCATCTGGCTGTTTCCGAGACACTTGGAGGGTTCCACCTTAGGTGCAAACACAGGAGAGCCAGAGCTGAGTTCAAGGCCCTGCGATGGCCCCGCTGGGGAGACTGAGCTGGGACCTGACATGGCAACCAGCCGCGCAGCCTGTGTGGGCTTTGCTTTGAGCCTGATGGCCAGTGAGTCCACTCATCCCACAGTGAGGGGCCACTTGGTCTCACTTCCCCTCTTTGTCACCACGGAGTTCCCATCTGCATTTTTAATGAGCTCACTGGTGACTCTGATGTCAGGAGGAGTGTGGCACATCCTTTTGAGAGATGCCAGTTTGGAGCCTTTCTTGTCACTGTGGTCCACTGACTGGCTGCGTCAGCATCCTAGGAGTTTGTTAGAGAGACAGCTGGGACCTCCTGAGGCCAAATCTGCCTCTCAGCTGTGGCTCCAGGTTATTCTTACGCACAGGAAGTTTGGAAAGCACTGAAGCAAGGGTCCTCAGAGTCAGAACTGAATCTTGGCCTCACCCAGGAACTTGTTGGAAATGCAGATTCTCTGGCCCCGTCCAGACCTATTGAATCAGGAGCTCTGGTGCAGGGCCAGCAATCTGGATTTTAACAAGCCCTCCAGGGGATCCTGATGCACATTCCAGTTTGAAAACCAGTGATTTGGAGAAAGTTCTCTTCCTCCCTCTCTCCCTCCCTCCCTCCCTCCCTTCGTTTTCTGGTGTGCTAATCTGTATCTGACATTTATACCTGTGAATACACTGGCTTGACCTTTGAATTACCGTATCAGAGAAGCTCTTTCACTTCTGTCTGCCCCTGCAAGTGTCCTGTCTCCATGAATAGAGGTAGAGAATTGAATACCATAGGCTGACTCTAGTTTACCAAACTCTGGCTGTTAGTGTGTCTCTCCCATCAAGGATGGTATCTGAACAACAGTTTTCTCTTAATTTCTTTGCCCCAGAATGAAAACAGACAATGACTGTCATCACTAAGTGCTCTCATGGTAATCCTCTATTCTGGTGGGGTCTGAGATTATGTAATCCACAGCGCATAATGCCACCCCAGGGAGGCTGTGATGCTGGTGACAGGCTGGAGGCCAATATGATGTGTGATCTTGTATTGTCTGACTCACTTCTCTGAGTGTGTGTTCAAAAAGCTGATCTCATTTACCCAAAAAGAATAATGTTATTACCTATCCTACCTGGAAGATCTCTAGAAGTACCCAAAAGATGTTTAAATATGTAAGTGCTTTTAAAAGTTAAAACTGCTCCACACCTATACAGAATCATTGTGAATGCAGGCTAGTCAGGATGGGAGAAGGGTTAAGCATCCAACACTGGCTCAGGTCATGACCTCACGTTTCGTGGGTTCGAGCCCCACGTTGGGCTTTGTGCTGACAGCTAGCTCAGAGCCTGGAGCCTGTTTCGGATTCTGTGTCTCCCTCTCTCTCTGACCCTCCCCTGCTCATGCTGTCTCTGTCTCTCAAAAATAAATAAAACATTAAAAAAAAAAAAGGATGGGGAGAAGGAATTGGAGCCTCATGTTTTGAGGGAAGGGAATTTAAAGAAAAAATTCTATTATGCTGAGCCATATTCTTTCATAAAGTTTATGTCTGAAGACAAACTCTGTTTATTTATTAATTTAATGAAAATTGCATATATTTAAGATGTACAGCATGATGTTTGGATATACGTATACATACTGAAATGATCACTAGCGTCAAGCTAATTAACACTCCCATCTACTCAGATAGTTACCAGTTTTTTGTGTGTCGTGAGAGCACACGAAGTCTACTCTCTTAGCAAATTTCCAGTGTAGAATATGGTTATCATTAACAGAGGTCACTCTGCTGTACATTAGATCTCTGGAACTCATTCTACATAACTGCAACTTTGTGCTCTTTGACCAACATCTCCTGACTTCTCTTTGTCTTCTCTACGGAGGAGGTCATTGAGAGGGTATGGCCCCCTGTTGACCCTCAGACTGGCCCTGAGCAGTTAGAGGCTCCTTAACCTCTCCCCTCTCCTTAGGATGTGTGCTCAGCCCACTGTTCCCCATAGCCAGTGCCATTTCAAGGACACAGCCTTGAGACAGTAAGATGTTGTTGAGACTATGTAGACAGTATGTGTGACTGAACCCCATTAAGGCTTCTGAGGGCACCTGGGTGGCTCAGTCAGTTGAGCGCCCGACTTCGGCTCAGGTCATGATCTCACAGTTTGTGAGTTTGAGCCCCGCGTCAGGCTCTGTGCTGACAGCTCGGAGCCTGGACCCTGCTTCAGATTCTGTGTCTCCTCCTTTCTCTGCCCCTCCCATGCTCATACTGTCTCTCACTGTCTCTCAATAATAAATTAGAAAATGTTAAAAAATATTTTTAAGGCTTCTGTACTTAAGGCTGTACTTAGGACTTCTGTAGTTGGAAATTTGTAAGATTCTGGTGGGCAGGTGGAGAGATCTACTCGGCTTGCAGCTGCCCAAGGCAAGCCTTGTATGTAAGTTCCCTTGTTTATTGAAACCAGTCATCTACTCATCCGGAGTGGCTATCTCTTTCTTGGGTCTCTCCTTGTCCTCCAGGTAAAGAGGCCAGTTTATGAACCAGCACTCCTCTCTGTTACCCACCATTTTACTCTGCTCATAGGGGTTTGACTGTTTAATTCATTTTTTAAATTTTATTATTTTTGTTAGGGGTTTTACCTTTTAGGATTCCACATATAAGTGAGATACACGGTATTTGTCTTTCTCTGCTTTATTTCATTTAACATAATGTCCTCCAGGTTCATCCACATCATTACCAATGACAGATTTTTCTTCCTTTTTTTTTAAGGTTGAATAATATTCTACTGTGTATTATTTACTATTTTTTCTTTATCCATTTATCCATTGATGGACTGTTAGGTTGCTTCCATATTTGGTTATTGTGAGTGGTGCTGCGGTGAACACAGGAGCGCAGATATCTTTTGGAGATACTGATTTCTTTTCTTTTTTGGCTGTATGCCCAAAAGAGAGATTGCTGGATGATATGCATATGTAGTTCTGTTTCAAATGTTGTCATCATGTGGGGTTTTCCACAAGCAGAAGCAGATGCTAGGACAAGAATTGCAGGGCAGATAGTATATTTGGATGATAATCCTTCATGCTTTTGGGGGAGGAGAGTTGGAATGTGAGTCAGGGAAGGGAAGGTGGCTGGTACAGATTGTGTCACCAAGCAGGGCACTGCTGTGGGCAACTGGTAATTGACCCCACTAGAAAACTCTGGGAGCATCGCCTATGTGTGTGCAGCTTCATTGGTTGGTTGCTGCTTCTGGAGCACAAAAATTCACTGGTACTTCTCTTGTGCCTTATGTGGGAGCAGAGCAAGATCCTGTGGCCTCAGAAAGGTGTCCTGCAGAGAGGTACAAATGCCAGCAGTTGGAGGCCAGTCCTACCTGCATTGAAGTTACAAGGCCAGAGGCATGTGGACAAGGCACAGAGCTCTGCCTTATCTATTTTAAAGGGTTTCTGGACCACTAAGAATCCCAAGCTCCTAAGATGGGAAGGGCACAAGCCTCTTCCCAAATCTTTGGCACCCACCAGAGTCACCTCAGGGCATTTTTACAGTGAGGTACATGGGCTCCCCCATCCCCAGATTTACTATATCAGGAATCCTCATCTGAAGTCTGGGAACCTATACTTTTGGTGTGTTCTCCAGATTATTCTGGTGCATACCAGGGTTGGAGGACCATTGCTTTAGGCTCTGGGTGTCAGGGATGACAAGCTTGTGATGTGCCTATTGCTGCTCTCCCACATGTAATCCATGGCAGGAATCACTAATCAATCACAGTTCTCTTTCCATTTTGGCCTGAACTTGGCCCCAGGATCCTTCTCAATGCCAAGCAGTCACTTCCAAGGGCAGAATTCCAAGGAGGAGCCTTAACTGGGGAAACTGAGAGAAATCCATTTCTTGAAAAGTGTTAGTTTCATCTCAGGCTTGGCTAAAGGGGACAGAAAGTAGTTTTGGTAATGGTTCAAGGAAAAATAAAACAGACTGGAGTTAGGATAAGGGTCCAGAGATATCTTCATGGTTTGGGGATGACCAAAGGGGCCAGCACAGCCTTTCTGAGGGTGTAGAGGGATGGACTGCATGGGAACATCTGCCAAACTGGAGGAAGGAGTGGTGTAGAGATACACCAATGACCATCTTCTGCTTTCATATCAAACTTCTGGTCCTCTTAGAATAATTTTGGGACTCATTATGGACTGAATGTTTGTGTCCTCCTTAAATCACATGTTGAAGCCCTAACCGTAGTGAGATGGTACCAGGAGGTGGAGTCTTTGGGAGGTGATTAGCAGTAGTTGACGTCATGAGGGTGGAGTCTCCATGATGGGAGTAGTGCCCTTATAAGAGGAAAAAGGGACATGAGAATTTCTTCTCTCTCCCAGCGATGTGAGGTCATAGCTGTGAGGTGGATGGGTTTTGCAAGCCAAGAAGAGGCCCTTTATCCAGAATCACATCTCTTGGCACCTTAATCTTGGACTCCTAGCCTTCAAAACAGTGAGAAAAACATCTCTGTTGTTTAAGCCCCCCAGTCTGTGGTGTTTTGTTATGGCAGCCCATGCTGACTAATACAGTATCATTAGCAGAGGGCTGAAGATGGTGGGCTCAGGTTTGGAGCTTTGCATCCTCTCAGCCTTGTTGCCAGAGAGCAATGATGAAGATGGGATTGTTCTAGATGGAAAGATTCTTGATAACATAGCCCATCTCCTCTCATTTTATAGGAGAGGAAACTCCTTTCCAGGGAGATGACCTGACTTACGCAAACTCATAAAGCATGTTTGTGGCAAAGCCAAGATGTATGTGTGTGTTTGACATCCGGCTTAATTCCCTCCCCACACTTCTGAGTGTTTCTAAAACCTTCAGCTGTGTTTTGGATCCCCAACACCACTCACATAATATTTCCCCAAGTAGCACAGAGGTCGACGTCTGCTAATCACAGCCTCCTGGAAACCTTTACAGTGAAATTAGAAAAGGAATTGAGTGAGGTTCGATGGTCTCCATTGGGACTGAAAATGTAACATGCAGAGTGGGAAATTAAAACAGGGTCTTTGGGGAGAGCAAAGAGGGAGAGAAGAACCCAGCTTCTCTTATCTTCCTGCCACATGTGAACTCTGTCATCCGAGCTTCGGTTTTTGATAAGCTCAGCATGTCTTATCACAGCCTTTGACACACACATTGATCATTCCCTAAACTGCTCAGGGAGGCACCTCCCTCCTCAATTTGGATGGCCCTCCTGTGGCCTTTTCTTCCCTCCCCTTTTATTTGTTGTTGTTGACATTACATGGAGAGAAGACTGTTCTCAAAAATACATCTTTTAAATAACTTGTATTCTAGGAGGGGACGAAAAGGGTGCACATCTGTGCTTGGGTTGGTTGCTGAGAAAAATCCCATGCCAGATGTCTGACATCCCCTCCTACCACAGGGAGACTTTGACAAAGAAAAATGGGCCTTGCATTTGGTGCTCGCATCCAGCCTAGTCATTGGGGCTGCGAGGCAGGTCACAGAAGTGGAAAGGCATGGCCAAGGCAGCCCAGTTGCCATTGACTCTGGATTCCGCAGAAGCCCTGAAGGAAGTCCTGATGAATCACACGGAAGCCTATATCATAATTTTTAAATTTTCTGTTCCTTTCTCCAAAAATTAAAAATTTCGGTCAAATATCTTATTACTAGGCAGGGTGCGGACTTAAAAAAATGTTGGTTATTTCCCAGCTTGTGTGTCAGATTCCAAGAGCAGCACATTATCATTCTGTAACAATAAAACATACATACAATTCAATTTTATGCACTTTAGGGATGGGAGTGTTTAGTGCTTAGTCTAATTGATCAGGTGGGATGGAAAGGCTTTGCTAGCTAATTACCTTCCACATTGGAAACCCTTTATTGGTTGGGTGACCTTTTTGGAAAACCAAGGACAACTAATGGCCCGTCTCATATTTTTGCTGGAAGAATACTGTGGCCAGAGACAGCAGGAACAGGAAGACTGGCTTTGGATGGAAGCATGAATGATACCATTTATTGTTTCTGCATTTTTAGGTGGTTACTGCTTAATATACAGTGGTCTTTTGTGTTTTCTAAGTCACTCTGCATTATGTAATTAGAGATTTTCAACTTCTTTGAGATGTTGGTATTGCTGGTATTGATGCCTCCAGTTGATAGATGAAAACCTGAGGAAGGACAAGTGACTTGTCTGAGATCACACACCTAGCAGTTGGCTGAATTATAAATTCAACCCAGGTCTTCTGAATTGTTTTATTGAAGATCTCAGGATTTTAATTTTCTCTAAGGGTAGATACCAGTTTAATGTTTGCACATGAGCTCTGTTTATGAAAATGTCACTGGAATGGGCCTATTGGTTAAATAGATATAAAGGAAATGACCAGTATTCCTGGAGAAAACCATGTCAAGTCATGGATGGCTGTACATGTTGCTCACTGTACAGAGGTAACATTGAAGCCCAGGCCACAACCTGTTTGCCTAGCCTTGCGCCCTAGGGTGACAAGTGTGCACTCAGAGGAGGGAGTCCTTTGCTCTAACTCACAGATGCTCTGTGCACTTGTCCATTGATATACCTGCTGGGAGGAAGTGGCCATTTTCTAATTTGCACAAAGATAACCTTGGTCATTAAGAACTTAAATGCAGAAGCTATGGTCTGAATTGCTCAGAGTTCCATTTAGTGATGAAATGTGATGTTCTGTTTAGCAGGGCTGCACCTTTGCAAGTTAGAGGAAACTTGTTCCTCTCTAAAGATGGATTTAGGCTGAATGATACTTGAAACTTATTTCTTCATGGGAAATGTGTATGTGTGTTCTTTCCTAGGAGTTTGTTCATGGGTGTTAGGGGTGCAGAATCCTGTTGGGAGGGCAATATGGTCAGGGCTGATCTTTTTACCTTAGGCTGGAGGAAGTACTTTGAATGTGAACTAGACGACCTCAGAAGACATAGCCCTTCCAGGGTAGCAAATAACCCAGACTTTTATCTTTTTTTAAATTTTTATCTTTAATTTTTATCTTTTTACTTATATTTAAATTCCAGTTAACATACACTATAATATTAGTTTCAGGAGTACAATTTGGTGATTCAACACTTCCATACAACACCCACTTTTCATCACAAGTGCACTTCTTAATCCCCATCTTATTTCACCCATCCCTACCCCACCTGGACCTCCCCTCTGGTAACCATGAGTTTGTTCTCTATGACAATGAGTCTGTTTTTTGGTTTTCCTCTCTCTTTTTTCCCCTATGATTGTTTAGTTTCTTAAATTCCACATAGGAGTGAAATCGTACAGTATTTGTGTTCCTCTGACTTATTTTGTTTAGCATAATTGTCTCTAGCTCCATCCACATCATTTTAAATGGCAAGATTTCATTCTTTTTGTGGCTGAGCAGTATTTGATTATATTTGATTTCACACATGCACACACACACAGACACACACACAGACACACACCACATCTTCTTTATCCTTTATCCATTTATCAGTTGATGGATATTTGGGCTATTTCCACAATTTGGCTGTTGTTGATAATGGTGCTATGAGCATTGGGGTGCATGTGTAGAATAGTTCTACTTGTAACTTTTTGAGGAACCTCCATACTGTTTTCCACAGAGGCTGCACCAGTTTGCATTCCCACCAACAGTACATGAGAGTTCCTTTTCTTCACATCCTTGCCAACATCTTTTGTTTCCTGTGTTTCTAATTTTAGCTATTCTGACTGATGTTAGGAGATATCTCATTGTAGTTTTGATTTGTGTTTCCTTGTTGGTGAGTGATATTGAGCATCTTTTCATATGTCTGTTGGCAAGATATCTGTATGTCTTCTATGGAAAAATGTGTATTCATATCTCTGCCCATTTTTTAACTGGATTTTTTTGTTTTCTAGGTGTTGAGTTTGAGTTCTTTATAGATTTTGGATACTAGCCTTTTATCAGATATGTCATTTGAAAATATCTTCTACTTTTCTGTCGATTGCCTTTTAGTTTTAATGATTGTTTCGTTTGCTGTGCAGAAGCTTTTTACCTTGATGAAATCCCAATAGTTTATTTTTGTTGTTTCCCTTTCCTCATGAGACATGTCTAGTAAGAATTTGCTCTGGCCAAGGTCAGAGAGGTTGTTGCCTGTGTTTTCCTCTAGGATTTTGATGGTTTCCTGTCTCACATTTAAGCCTTGAAAAGTGGCTTTTTGTATATGTATAAGAAAGTGGTCCAGTTTCATTCTTTTGCATGTCGCTTTCCAGTTTTCCCAGAACTATTTGTTGAAGAGATTGTCTTTTTTCTATTGGCTATTCTTTCCTGCTCTGTTGAAGATTTACTGACCATATAGTTGTGGGTCCATTTCTGGGCTTTCTATTCTGTTCCATTGATAGATGTGTCTGTTTCTGTACCAGTACCGTACTGTCTTGATCATTACCACTTTGTAATATAACTTGAAGTCCAGAATTGTGATACCTCCAGCTTTGCTTTTCTTTTTCAAGATTGTTTTGGCTATTGGGGATTTGTCTGTGTTTCCATATAGATTGTAGAATTGTTTTTTTCTACCTCTGTGGAAATGCTGTTGGTATTTTTGGCAGGGATTGCATTAAATCTGTAGATGACTTTGGGTAGTAAAGACATTTTAATATTTGTTCCTCCAGTCCATGAACATGGAATGTTTTTCCATTTCTTAAAAAATTTTTTTATGTTTTTGTTTTATTTTTGAGAGAGAGAGTAAGTGCAAGTGGCATAGGGCCATAGAGAGAGACAGAATATGAAGCAGGCTCCAGGCTCTGAGCTGTCAGCACAGAGCCTGACATGGGGCTCGAACTCACAGAGTGTGAGATGGTCACTCTCTGTCTCTCTGCTGCTTCCCCATTTGCATGCGCTCTCTCTCTCTCTCTCTCTCAAAAATAAATAAATATTTAAAAAATAGAGAGGCTTTTTTNTTACCACTTTGTAATATAACTTGAAGTCCAGAATTGTGATACCTCCAGCTTTGCTTTTCTTTTTCAAGATTGTTTTGGCTATTGGGGATTTGTCTGTGTTTCCATATAGATTGTAGAATTGTTTTTTTCTACCTCTGTGGAAATGCTGTTGGTATTTTTGGCAGGGATTGCATTAAATCTGTAGATGACTTTGGGTAGTAAAGACATTTTAATATTTGTTCCTCCAGTCCATGAACATGGAATGTTTTTCCATTTCTTAAAAAATTTTTTTATGTTTTTGTTTTATTTTTGAGAGAGAGAGTAAGTGCAAGTGGCATAGGGCCATAGAGAGAGACAGAATATGAAGCAGGCTCCAGGCTCTGAGCTGTCAGCACAGAGCCTGACATGGGGCTCGAACTCACAGAGTGTGAGATGGTCACTCTCTGTCTCTCTGTTGCTTCCCCATTTGCATGCGCTCTCTCTCTCTCTCTCTCTCAAAAATAAATAAATATTTAAAAAATAGAGAGGCTTTTTTCCAAGCTTGGAGGATAAAGTTGACATGGAAATGACTGAATAAGTGCTATTAAATACGTCACTCTAAAATCTGTTTCAAAAGCTTTCTGACTCTTTACAAAAGGGTTGTCTGAGGGAGCCTCTTGCCAAACTGTTCGCCTTAATGTTGCTGTAGTAGGGAGGCATCATGCTACAGTGGTGGAGACAAGTTGGACTGGTTTCAAATACCAGTGCTGTAACTGCTGAGCAAGTTAGTAGCTTCCTGAGCTTCAGATCTCTCCTCTGAAACATGGCATTAACATGTTGCCTCGAAATTTGGAGTGATGCTAATCTTTGAGGAAGGGACCTTGTTGCCAACCACATAGAAGTGCTAAAAAAATGTTAGTCCCTTTCTTGTCAGAAAAAGGAGGTCTTTTAAGGTAAAAAGGAAGAATTTCCAATGTTCCCTTAATTATACTAAAAGAAAAAAAAAGCGTAATGCTGACTCCATTTAGACCAGGGTTGGTAAACTTTTCTGTTAAGAGTCAGGGAGCAAATCTTTTCCACTTTGCTGCTCAAATAATTTCTGTTGCACCCACTCACCTCTGCCATGGTAGCATGAAAACAACCAAAGATAGTGCATGGACAAATGGGTGTGGCTTTATCCCAATAAAACTTTATTTACAAAAAGACATGACAGGCTGGATTCGTGAACTACAGGCTGGATTCTGTAGTTTGCAGACCCTTGATCTGGACAGTGTTCATCTCAAGACCACTGTATAGATTCATAACTTTTGCCCATCCTCTCATTCCCCGCTTGGGGTCATTTTTGTTCTCCACTCCTTTTCTTTCTGTGAGCAATCACAGTCACAGTCACTTCTCAATAAACAAGACCATAGGAGAGGCTCCTAATTGTCAAATAAAATAAAATGACTGAGAGAACAGAGAGGGTAAGTGGCTAAGCCCAAACACATAGCAAAATGGGTGCAAAGCCAGCCTAGTACTCTCTTCCCAAGCCTGTCCCTGCCAGCATCCATTTCTTTATTTAACTCACTGACCCTCTCTGCCCTCTTGGGAGTGAGCTGGATTTGAAATGGCACCTTTAGCATATTTTTAAATCTTTTGTCCTACTTTTCCACATTTATCCATGGATGGTAGAAAGTTTTCAAATTAAGTGTCACTGCTCAAAGTCAAAAATTAATTAGTCAGTGGCCAGACATATGCAGTGCCCAGAATGCTTATCAGTCAGCCTCAAAAGCTTTCCTAATTAGAAAGAAGTCAGGGTGGAACCAGGCAGATCAAAGAGCCCAATCCCTCTCCCTTAGAACTTCCATCACACTGGTCCTGGAATCCTAATCAGTTCCACCATTTTATTAAATTCTGTGGGCTGGGTTTTGTTTTGTTGAGTGTACAGTTTGCAAATAGAGATTCATCATATGCATTTCTGGTTTGCAAGTACCTTTACATACATCCTTCCATAAAAAAGACTTCAACGTGTCTTTCCAAACACAATCCAGGATGTAGGGATTATATGTAAGATGCTCAACTCGCCCAAGTGCACTGGAAACTTTGCTCTTCTTTACTCTAAAAACTTGCCCAGTGCCTTCACTTGAGTAAGCATTGGGCTGTGCATATTGCCTGATAGGCATTTTTTTGGTCAATAACGTTTTATTTCATTTATCAGTAATAGCACTTTTTAAAAATAATTTTAGGGGCTCCTGGGTGGCTCAGTCGGTTAAGTGTCTGACTTCGGTTCAGGTCATGATCTCATGGTTTGTGGATTCAAGCCCCGTATCAGGCTCTGTGCTGACAGCTCAGAGCCTGGAGCCTGCTTCAGATTCTGTGTCTCCCTCTCTCTCTGAACCTCCCCTGCTCTCGCTGTCTCTTTCTCTCTCTCAGAAATAAATAAAACATTTAAAAAATAAACAAATAAAAATAATTTTATCAAAGCATAATTTATATATTGTAAAATCCACCTATTCTAAAGGTACAATTTAATGACTTTTTAGTAAATTTACTGAGTTCTGCAACCCCACTATAATCTAGTTTTAGAATAATGTCATCACTTGAGTAAAATTCATGTCCATTTATAATTAATTCCTAATCCCATCTGTAACCCCCTGGTGACCACGCATCTACTGTCTCTCTCTGTTTACCTTTTTGAGAGTATTTCATATAAATGGAATCATATAATGTGTGATGTTTTGTTTCTTGCATGTTGTGTTTCTTGCGTGTTGTAGTATGTATCAGTATTTTGCTCCTTATTGTGGGATCATAATGCATTGTGTGGCTATACCACATTTTGTTTATCCATTTACATCAACTTTTGGATTGCTTCCAGGTTTTGGCTATTATGAATTGTGCTGCTGTGTACATTCACATTGGGGCTGTAATTTTTTTTTTCTTTCTGAGTGACACTTTTGGGTCACAGGGTAAATTTGACCCTTTAAAGAAACTGCTAAACTTTCTTTCCAAAGCAGCTGCCCCTTTTTTACATTCCAATCAGAAAAGTCTGAGGTTCCCATGCTCCACATTTTCATCAAAGCTTGTCATTGTCTGTCTTTTGATAAGAGTCATCCCAGTGGGTGTGAAGTGGTACCTTATTGTGGTTTCAGTTTGCATTTCCCCAGTGACTTGATAGCTACTTATTTGCATAGAGTGATTTGTACCAGTGTCTCCTATTACATATTTGGAAGAAGGCCAGGGCTATGAGATACCTTACAAGTAAAGGGGTTCTCTGGGGTATATGTTTGGGAAATACTACAAATTATGTTTACCTCTATTTGTAGTTACTGTATTGAGAGCTTTGGCAAGACCTTCAGTGAAGAAACCAGAGTCTGAATTTATTGAACTCTGCACTTCTAGATTTATTTGAAATTAGAAATTTTGTTACCACAGTGGAAATGGGTTTTGGGAAGCACTAATGTCTGCTCTTTGTCAGACTCTGTCCTGTGGGTTTAGTGGACAGTGGAGTGGTTCTTATAGGAAGCTGACTGGCTTGGAGAGGAAACCAAGGACTCCTTTGGAGAGGAAACCAACCCTCCTGGGGTTCTATTTCCTTTCTCCACATCACTCCCACAAACTCCTCCTCCAGGCTTGGATTTCTGCATAATACGGACTTGTGGGAAGGGAGTGGAGGATTTGGCTTGCATTAATAGAATGGGAGGTTTTTCTCTAGGTCTTGGCATTGTTTTGGTAAAGGAGTGAGGTGAGCTGACTGACGAAAGGAAGGTATATATGCCCACCTCTCCAGGGACTCATTCATGCCAAAGCTTAAATTGGTGGTTCTCAGTTAAAAGGGAGGTCTATCAGGAACTTGTGAATAGGCCCCTCCTTGGAAAAAGGGTCTTTGAGGATATAATCAGCGTAAGGATCTTGAGATGGGGTCATCCTGGATTAGGTCAGGCCCTAACCCCAATGGCATGTATCTTCTTCTTTTTTTTAATGTTTATTTATTTTTGAGAGAGAGCGAGACTGCATGCATTTGCATGCACACAAGTGGGGGAGGGACAGAGAGAGAGGGAGGCAGAGGATCTGAAGCAGGCTCTGTGGTGACAGCAGAGAGCCCAATGTGGCGTTCACACTCGTGAACCTTGAGATCATGACCCGAGCCAAAGTTGGACACTCAACCGACTGAGCCACCCAGGGGCCCCATGACACGTATACTCTTAAGAGATAGAGGAGGAAAGGACCCAGAGGGAAGAAAAGATGGGAACAGCGACTGAGGGAGCTGTGCTGTCACAAACCAGACCAATGCCCAGACCCTCCAGAAGCTGGAGGGACAAGGCAGCATTCTTCCTTGGAAACTTTGGAGGAAGCGTGGATACCCTGGATTTGGACTTCTGGCCTCCACCCCTGTGAAAAAAATGCTTTTGTTTTAAGCCTCCCAAGTTTGTGGTCATTTGTTATGGCAACCCTAGGAAACTAACCCAGGCCTGAGGCACAGGGATGTTATGAGAAGAGGACAGGAGAGTTCCTTCCTTCCAGCCCATACTTGGTACTGAACCAGGGTGGAGAAGCAGATAACGTTGGGCATATCTGAGAACTCATAGGTCAAAATGCAACCTGATTATTCTAGAATAAAAAGTGACAAAGGGATGTACAAGGAAAGGGGCAAGGGCAGAAAGAGGAAGGAGAAGGGAAGGAGAGATTGAGGAATCGATCTACTATCATTAGGACCCAAGTGTACAGGGGGTTGAGGCTCCTTAGTCATGTAGAGTGAGGAGCAAAGAGCCCCGAGCTGATGCCCAGCAGAGAAGGTTGCACATCTCAGGACAAGCCTGGGACACACACAGCCCGAGGCTTCCTTGGGCTAACTCAGCTGACTGACAAAGGCTGCCTTTCATTTGCCTACTTTTCAAAACCTGACTGACAGCTTTCACTCTGTGGTGCGGGAGGCGGTTGTGGTAGCATGGTGGGTGGCCAGGGGGGTAGGAGAGTGGATATGAGGAGGGATGAAAGGTGGTCATTCTGTCCCAGTAGAAAAGCCATCGTGTTCTGTTCTTGTAGATTCTCATCACGGCTCTAATAACTGCTCAAACAGCAGCCGTCAGGTGTCTACCCATCATGGTACCTAAACGTTTATTTCTCACAGCCCCCGCCACAGGGTGATGTGCTCTACACACAGTACTTTTTCTCCCACCATAACCCTATTAGCATCCCACATTCCTTTAGATAAGGAAGCCGAGGCTTAGCGAGACTAAATAACTTGCCCAAGGTCCTATAGCTACTGAGGGAGGGAAGCAGGATCGCTGTCTAAGTGGCCATGGGGAAAATATTGAAGCTTTCTGAGCCTTGGATTTTTATTTGTAAAAAGGAATTAACTTTCTTGATATCTCACTTGCAGAGATGTTGTGAGTTAAACAATGATCTGTATCTCTCTCTGTCTATCTGCATAGTGAAGAGCTGAACAGCATGTCTGTTTGGTTACATAGTACACACAGAAGAGATGATACTTGATGGTACTCTTATTATAATTTTTATTAAAACTTTAGCAGGCTTATGGGGGGGAACTGAAATAACTGACCCAAACAAATGCCCCGTGTTATTTAAAGAAGTAATGAAGTGTTTTTGAGGCTTGCTAGTTTAAAACATTAGTATTGGGTTTTTAATCTGAGCAAATTGCAAATGGACTAAACATTTGCAGCCAGCAGCATGGATACAATTAACAACCTGGCATCTCTCAAAATAGGTGAATTTTATTGATGACTTTTAAGCATGACTTGGTGCAAAAATTACCCATTACGGTACCTTCTCTGTCTTAGCTTAGAGACCACCCCGGCTCCAGGAGGCATGGCCCTGTGGCCTCCAGTTCCCATTTCAGGGCTGAAGAGATGATGCCTGGGTGGGGGGAGACAGGAGTAGGTCAGATACTGTGGCAGGTGTGGCAGGAATCAAGTCATAAATAACTCAGTAAATGTTAGAGAATGGGACGTGTGGCATTTGAAATAATAGGCGAGCCCTCTCTGAGCAGTCACTCCTCCTAACCTTTTGGAAAATTACACTGACCTGCATCTTAGCAAAGTGTATTTATCAAAAGGAGAGCTGGTTCTGCTCCCCGAATTGCCAGTGAGAAGGGATTTGCCGTGGGAGGCTTGCCATGTGGAAGTCAGGGCAACCTTGGGGGGAGCCCAGGTGGTGTTGGAATTGCTTCCTGTCCCGACTTATCTTTTCGGAAAGGTCTGAGTGGAGGGAGCAAATCAGACATCTTTTTCCATACTGCTGGGATTGTCATAAGCCAAAAGGGCCATGGCCAGCTTGAAGGGGAGTGTTCCACGTCACTCTGTGGCCACCGTTCAGATTCAGCCAGTTGTCGTTTTGTGGGAATAGAGAAGCCATGGTGCCCCACCTTGTGTTTCCTCCCTACGCCCAACCTCAACCCACCCCTGCCACACAGGGAAGGCTAGAATCCTAGAATGTACATGTCTCCATTCACAACTTTGGGAATGAGTTTTGTTTTGTTTTGTTTTGTTTTAAACATTGTGCTAGCCAACTATGTGGGGCTTAAATTAAACATGTTCCTTGCTGTCTGATAGAAACTAGTTTGTGATCTTGTTACAGTGAACTCAGGTAAATCCAAGCCGGAAAGTGCTTTGGGGGCATGTTAGAGTAATGTTTTTCAAACTTAAGTTTGAGACCCATTAGGAGATCATGACATTAATTTAGTGAGGTATGGTTGCCTTTTAAAATTTTTAAATAGAATAGGAAGTGTCAGAATGTATTACATGTTATGTGATGGTTAGTTTTATGTCCCAACTTCACTGGGCTAAGGGTTGCCCAGATAGCTGGTAAAATATTATTTCTGGATGTATCTTTGAGGATATTTCCAGAAGAGATTAGCATCTGAATCCGCAGACAGAGTGAAGAAACTCTCCTTTACCAATGTAAATCCACTGGAGGCCTGAGTAGAGCAAGAGGCGCAAGAAGGGCAAAGTCTGTCTCTCTGCTTTGGCTGAGGCATCTGTATTCTCCTATCCTCAGACATCAGTGCTCCTGGTTCCTAGGCTGTCAGACTTCGACAGGGATTTACATCACTGGCTCCCATGATTCTCAAGCCTTTGGACTTTGACTGAAATATACCACTGACTTTCCTTGTTCTCTGGCTTGCAGACAGCAAGCTGTAGGACTTCTTGGTCTCTATAACCAATGAAACAATTTCTATAATAAATCTCTCTCTCTCTCTCTCTCTCAATATCTATATGTCTGTCTCCTATAAGTTCTGTTTCCCCAGTGAACACTAATACATGTTAAACCTAACTAAAGTACATCAGAAAAGAACTACAATGGCGAAAGCCAGTAGAGGGACCGTCCTATTTAACCTTCCCCTTTCTTCTTAGGTGACCTCTGAGGATCCTTAAAAATAATATTGGAAAACCATGGGTCTAAGGAATTTTAAGGGCTATTTCCATCGACCATATTGTGGTTGAAATTCACTGAAGCTAGTGTGCTTGTTCATTGAGGAGCAGCGCAGCCTGGTAACAGATGTGGAAAACCACCTCGTTGAGGCCAGATGTTTGGTGGGAGTTAAGAGGGCATAATCCTGCAGCCCTACAGGAACAGAATTCGAATGCTGAGCCCATCCTGGTGAGCAGACTCCGAGAAATCCAAAGACAGCAGGGCAGTTGTGTACATTTAAAATGCCATTTGCAGGACACCTGGGTGGCTCAGTGGGCTAAGCATCCAATTTCGGCTCAGGTCATGACCTCGAGGTTTGTGGGGTTGAGCCCCCTCTCTGGCTTTGTGCTGACAGCTCGAAGTCTGGAACGTAGTTTGGATTCTGTGCCTCTCTCTCTCTCTCTCTGCCCCTCCCCTATTTGCACTCTGTCTCTGTTTCTGTCTCTCTCTCTCAAAAATAAACATTAATTTTTTTTAAATGCCATTTGCCATTTTATTCATGAGAAACAGGAGACTTACCTGACATAGAGACTGACCTGTTCATACTGCCTGTCAGCAACTCGTTCTCCTTACCACCTGTGGTCAGGAGTCAGAAGCTATTTGTTGGAACTCAAGAACCATAGGACCTAGATTCTTTCAACGAGGGACCGTGAGTGTGAAGACAGGAGGGAGGGTCAACTTCTCCATTCTTTGGATGTCTGGCTGGAGACCCTCCTTCCTTCAATGCTGGTGGCATGAAAGCATTTTGAGATGTAGTTTCCCTCCTCTTATTTTTAGAAAAGAGGAAATGAAAGCTCAAAGAGGTTATATGTCTAGAAGCAGAGACTTGAACGATGTCAGAAGTAATTTCTCCCCATCTCTCCTCTTTGGCTCTTGGCTGCACATTAGCACAAAGCTTTATGCAGCTCTCTTACTCATCAAGCCTTCTCCCTGGGGTTGAAAATTTGGATGCCAACATATTCCATTTTTTATTTTCATCGTACAGTTTTAATTACCTTAGAGAGATTGTTTGGACTTTCTTCCCTCCCAATTCCAAAATTCCTGAGGAAGGGAACTTATCGGTCCAGGTCATCTTAGGAGCTCACCCCTAGCCAGTCACCTAAGGCTGGGGATCCTACTGTGCAAGCCATGGGAGTTCCAGTGGGAACCACGTGGGTGCAGTTGGGGTGAAGAAGCAATTCCACGAATAAGCATAGAGTTTGGGAAATAGTGTTGGAAAGGGGGGAAAAGCGGATATTCACTCTAAGAGCCTATTAATATTCAAAGTGCCTTACTTTCTCCATATCTCACCTTAGGACCACATTCGTTCATGAATTACTTTATTCACTCATTCAACCATTGTTTAATGACCTCCTAGAAGGTAACTGATAAGTTGTAACATGTTTCTCAGTTCCAAATATTGAGTGAAATTAGAATAACGACAGAGAGTAAAGAGGGATGGGATGGTGCTAACCAGGGAAAATGGCACATTTTGCTCTAAGTGCCTAATATGCTATGTTATATTCGTTTATCTCCCTCCCTTTACCAGGCTGAGTATTGCATCAGGGAAGAAATTCCATCTTACTGATTTTCATCAAATCCTTGGGGAGTCCCTAATACACAGTTAAAGGTCATCAGTATGGTGGAGGGGTTAAGAACTCCAGCTCTGAAGCCAGACAAAGTGAGTTCAAATCTCGGCTTTGTCACTTTTGACTTTGGGAAGTTATTTAATTTCTCTGTGCTTAGTTTCTTCATCTGTTAATTGGAGATATTGATAGTTCTTGCCTCATAGGGTAGGTAATACCTCCTAGGTATTAAGGGAGTTAATATATGTCACATACTTAGAATAGAGCTGATGAGGGAGCTTGAGGTAAGCTGACACCCCACAACCCGCTCTCCCCCTGCCCACAGGTGGGATAGTGTGACATTCCTCTGGCACTCCTGGCTGCCCAAGAACAAAGGAAAGCGGAAATCAAATGGTTAACTGATAAGAGGTCACAGTTATTCAGGAACTGAGTCTCTATCAGTCTGCAAAAGTCTTAGTAAATTACAAGAAAAAGGCAATAGCCTCATCTCTAGAAACCTGTTTCCTGGAGCCCCAACATCACCCTATCTTCCAAAGTGATGTGGGGAACAAAGGCAAAAGGAAATGGCAGGTAACATTGAATTTCTTCTTAACCTGCAGCCCAGTGACAAATACTTGAGGCAAAGACAGAGTATAACATTTCTGTAGGAATCCCCTACAGTCCTAATGTTAATACCTTACCAGAGGGTAAACAGCCTTTGTCTGACAACAGCAAGGCCTTGTGTATTTTATGAGTCCTCTTTAGCATATGAAAGTCCTTCTGGTGGCCTTCCTTTTGCCTTTACCTCTCCCAGCTCCATAGTGTATAACCACACACTCTTCACAACCCCAGGCAGCTCTTCCTGCCGAGGAGTCCTGTCCCCATGTTTAATAAAATCACCTTTTTCTACCAGAGACTTCTCAAGAATTCTTTCTTTGCTGCTGGCTCTGGAACCCGCTGTCACTCCGAAACTCCATCAGGGCCAAGATATTTAGCAGAGGTTGATAAATACAAAGTTCTTATGATCATTTATTCCTCAAAGGAGGAATAAGATAATCCCGATTGGGGGAAATTTTTGGCTTTGGGGCTGATGCAGGGCACCTCTTTTCCCTTCCCAGTGCAACAAGGCACACTCTGAGCAACATTCAGAACGTTATCCAAGCTCATAGTTTCACACAGAATGCATTTTTCTTGCCTGCCCCTTCACCTGGAGGGCAAGAGGCAATGAAGCAATCAAACTCCAAATAAAAGTTGCAATAGAATTTTCTTTTCCTCTTCAAAGAATCTTTCAGCTGTGGCATTCTTTGCAGTTTCTGCATGGGGGGTATTGATGATGTGCCATATTTCATTATAGTCAGCGCTCTACTTTGTGAACAGAGAGAGAGAAGCCTCTGGTGTTGTGCCTGGGGGACACTCTGTTATCCAAATGGAGAGTATCCAGGTGGAAATGCCACCTGTGGACCAAGCTGGATTAGAGCCAGGGGGGAGACTTCAGCTGGGCTCATCTTAAAGAGACCTTAGTTTCTGTACTAGTCAGTTGGAATGTAAGACTGGTTTGGGTAAGAAACCCGCCATCAGGTATAGACTCTAGGACAGTATTTTTCAAACTTTAGCATACCTGTGAATCATCTGGATTCTTGTTAAAATTCAGATTCTGATTCAATAGATCTGGGGTAGAGTCTGTGATTCTTTCTAATGGGTATCCAAGTGAGGGTGAAGTTTGTCCATGGACCATACTTTGAGTAGTGAGGGTATAGCTTATCTCTCAGGGCTTATTTATACCCTGTTTACTTATTGTGACTTTGCCCTCTCAGATTATCCACTTTGCAGGGCTTGATTATTCCTTTGTTTTTGTATACTAATGTTCCACAAGTGTATATTGAGTAATCCAGTCTGTTCCTGAATTGTTGTAACACATGAATTTATCCCAAGCTAGTGTTTCCCAGCCTTGGTGATCTTGACATTTTGGGCCGGATAATTCTTTGTTTAGGGGGCTGTCTTGTGCAATGTAGGGCCTTTAGCAGCATCGCTGGCCACTACCCTAGATGTCAGTAGCCAACCCTTCCCCCAAGTTGTCAGTAGCCAACACTCCCCCCAAGTTGTGACACCCTGAGTAGAGAGCCGTTGGGAAAACTGGTTCAAAGTAAAATGCTTTCGTGTGTGTGATCTTGTCTGCCTTGTCAGGGCACAGAGTTTCCCAGCTGAAGGAGGTGAAATTTCATGGTAGAACTGAAACTTGAACCCTGGTGCTCTGGGACCATACTCTGAGCTCTGCCCACTGTACCACACTGCTTTTTCTGCCCATCTTTGGCTTAGAGAGCTGCTGGGCATACTGGGTTTAATGTTTTTCTTTTACAGGTTGCAGTAATATCATAATAATTGTTATAATATATTCTCATGCATTTAGAAAGGTAGAATAGTGCAGTGATTAAGAGCTCTCTGGAACTATTCCCGTGTCTCTACCAGTTGTTTTAAGTCTCCATGTCTTCATCCATTTGGACTGCTATAATGTTGTACCACCAACTGGATAGCTTATTAACAACAGACATTTGTCGTTGTTCCGGAGGCTGGGAAGTCCAAGATCAGGGTGCTGGAAGACTTGGTATGTGGCAAGAGCCTTTTTCCTCATTCATAGATGGCCATCTTCTTGCTGTGTCCTCACATGGTGAAAGGAACTAGGGAGTTCTGTGGGGTCTCTTTTATAAGAGCCCTAATCCCATTCATGAAGGCTCCACCCTCATGACCTAATCACCTCCCAAAGGCCTCACCTCCTAATATTCTCACTTAAGGGATTAGGTTTCGACACAAGAATTTTTTTTTTTTTTAATTTTTTTTACGTTTATTTTTGAGAGACAGAGTGAGACAGAATATGAGCAGGGGAGGGGCAGAGAGAGATGGAGACACAGAATCTGAAACAATCTCCAGGCTCTGAGCTGTCAGCACAGAGACCAACGTGGGGCTTGAACCCACAAACCTGTGAGATCATGATCTGAGCTGANGACACAAGAATTTTGAGGGACACATTCAGTCCACAGCACTCTGTGTCTCCTCTTAATCATATGTGAAATGGAGATGAGAGTAGGTACCTCACAGTGGTGGTGGTGGTGGTGGTGGTGGTGTTGCCAAGGGATAGACCAGTGTCTGCAGCCAATGTATATTCCTAGGCTAATTTGCTGGTTACTTTGTGCAACCCCAGTGGTTCTTCTCACTATTTAAGACTTCATGGTGATCATATCCTACCAGTCTCTTCACTTCTCTTCCCGGATTCTGACTCATGGGCTCCCCCACAAAGCATATGGTTCTATTTTGTGGACAGCTATGTGGCACCCCTCAACCACATCAAAAGCATAGTCTCCAGTTAAACTTTAAATAACAACGTGGCCTGAGGCTGAGTAGAGCCTCCTGCTGTGTCTCCATGTTATTGGAGACAGTTGATTTATAGGTCAGGCCTGACTTGAGTTGCCCATCCAGCTATGGGATGAGCCCTCTAGGCCTGTGAGACACAGGTGATAGAAGCAAAGTGATGTCTGGGGTGTGTTGAAAGAGAAGCGGTCAACAGTGGGGCGCCCCGTCCCTGTCCTTTAGGAAACCATAATCCAGTAGGTGTTGCCCTGTGACCACTCATTTTAGTCCTTTCTTCTTTTCTTTGGGGAAAGACAAAGGAGTGGAGACAATTGGCAACTTCTTTCCCATAATATTGGAGTGTTGCCCTCTACCCTGTGAGCCAAAGAGGAGATGTGGGATAAGGGGAAGAATCTGCCCTTAACATTCCCCTTGTTTTTTCAGGAGTGAGGAAATTGACCTCATTTTCCCTTTACCCAAGTCAATTTTCATCCCTTTGGCATCTTGTTACTATTCACTCACTCCATCATTTAATTGCTTCATCCAGGTGGCTGGTGGGAATCACCACTGCTCCTTGAAGGACCCCCTCTGCTTCCAGCAATTATCCCTGTCTCCCCCTTGGAGAAGCACCATATGCCAGAGTGGAGCTTATAGGGGACCTGGGACAGGCTTTAGGAGAAGTTTTAATTTAGTGTCATCATTGAGAGTGATGCCTTTGTGTAAAATGCTCATGTAGAATACACACACACACACACACACACACACACACACACTGAATTTTTATTGTCTTTGTTTTTAATACCATCCCATTTTTGTTGTACATTTCTCTGCATCTTGCTCTTTGCATGTAGCAGTACCCATGCAACCCTGGTAAAGAATTTTAATGGTATTTTAAGTACTATGAGAAGCTATTAGAAGCTTTTGAACATGGGGTTGTATTTTATTCTTTAAAAGATGATTCCAGATCAAGTCCATCCGCATCTATGATAAAACGTCCCTAAACCCCAGCCTCGGCACCCCTGCTGAGACCTCTGGTTTTCAGTCTCTTACATCAACACCCTAGATTGTCTAGACCCCAGTGCTGCCCCCTCCCCAGCAATATTCTCACAGACTTTCTGCCACCCAGCCACCCTCTCTCCCAAGTTCTGTCCATCACTGATCTCTTTGTACTCACTTGTAATCCTATATCTGAAGAACTGATTTCCTTTCAACTCTTCTTTGAAGTCCTAGTCCTTTGAATTATTTTCACTTCTTTTATTCTTGAGGAAAATTCCTAATGGTTGTTTTCATGAGCATCAGTAACAGGGAGTTTGCTAGTAGCAAATACACCCTGCCAGTGCCATCTCAATGAATGAGGAAGCCAAATTTCCATATGCCCCTTTATAGTCTCTCCTTCCTGCCCCTCCCCTTTCCATCCACCAGAGAGCCCTGATCCGCTTTCTGTCACTGTAGATGACTTTGCATTCTCTCGAATTTTACATAGATGGAATTATACAACATACACTATTCTTGCCTGGTTAATTTCATTCTGCACAACTGCTATGAGATTCATCCATTTTTTGGTGTATTACTAGGTCATTGCTTTTTATTGCTGCATAGTATTCTATTGTATACATGTACCCTAATTTGTTTATCTCATTCACTTGTTTAAGGACATTTAGCTGTTTCCAGTTTTTGCCTATTACAAATAAATCTTCTATGAACATTTGTGTAAAGAGTCTGTATGAATATATACTTTCAATTCTCTTGGATAAATACTTATGCCTGGAATGGCTAGTTCACATAGTAGGTGTATGTTTTACTTTTTAAAAGCTCTCAGATTGTTTTTCCATGTGGCTGTACCCTTTTACATTCCTATCAATAACGCATGAGAGTCCCAATTCTTCCTCATCTTTACCACTCCACCGTGATTTGGTTGGTCTTTTAATTTTTAAGTTCTGCTCTGGGGCGCCTGGATGGCTCAGTAGGTTCAGCATCCGACCTCAGCTCAGGTCATGATCTCACAGTTCGTGGGTTCGAGCCCCGTGCTGGGCTCTGTGCTGACAGCTAGTTCAGAGCCTAGAGCCTGTCTTCAGATTCTGTGTCTCCCTCTCTCTCTGACCCTCCCCTGCTCATGCTGTCTCTATCTCTCTCTCAAAAATAAATAAAACAAAATAAAACATTAAAAAATTTTAATTTTTAAGGTCTGCTCATTTTTGATCATGTGATCTTTGAATCTCTTGGATTCCCCAAGGTTCTATGATAATGTGGCCACCATTTGTGGTGATGAAGTTGAATTACCTATCCAGCCCAAATTATTTTGTCATAATAGGTGCCAAACCTTGTATTATTCAGGACACTTGAAGGAAGGTATTTGGGTCATTTTTTAGCAAACAATTCCAAGACTGAAGACATGGATTGTAATGTGTTCCCACTCAATGGAGTGGGAGTATATGATGTGTCCTGATACCACAGTTGGTTCAGTGTTGCTTAGCTAGAGGGTATAGGCAGCCAGAAAGTAGGGGAGGCAAGTCCCTTGCATGCCACACTAAAGCTTTAGTGATTGAGGAATTTTGAGGAATGGCATGACTGGATCTGCACTTCATAAAGTTCACTCTGACTGTAAATGGAAGGGTTCTGTTTTTCTCAAAACACAGGCCCTGCCAAATCTTCTCTGTTGATTTATCTTATTCTTTAGATTCCCTTAGGTAGATTTGGAGCCTTTCTGTTTTAACTCTCACACATTTTTGGCTTTAAAAATCAAATGCTGCTCTCTGTGTTTGGGCCCCAACTTCTGTGTTCTGTGAGCAGAACTGGGGCTTTCTGGTTTTTTTTCATGCTGTCAGTGCTGAAAGTGAAGGTGTGTTCTTGCACTAATGGTCTTTGGCTTGGGCTGCCATATTACCTGCCAAAGGTCTGCAGGGATACAGGTTCCTGGGGTGTCCATTTGGCAAGATGCTGAGAGAAGCCACCTGTATGAATGAGGCAGAGTGAGAGGCCAGACTTGGTCTTTGATCTGTGTGCCTGTGCAGTGCTGACATTTAGCAGGACACTGGTACAGTTGCCCCATTGTTAAATTGTTAAAAGACTTCCATATTGGTTGGTATATGGCGGCAGTTCTCTGTGCTCCAGTGACTGGGGCCCCCTGCCTGCACAAAAGGGGCTCCAGAATTCTGCTCTGATACAGCAACTGGCATCTTTCCCAGCTGGTCAATATCTATACCATGATAGTTATTATGGTAAATATTTGAATTTATATCATTTTCAAAAAGCACAGATATGCAACCAAAGGAGAGATTAAGCCAGTCTGATTGAGTATGTATATTGGGCAATGAGGGAAGTGGTACTTAGGTGTTTAGAAACTAAAACACATTAGAGTCTTTTCTAATTCAGCATAAATATTTCACCAATAAACCAGTGGTGTCTGAAGGGAGACAGTATCATGAAGAATCACTCAACCAGATCTAAATGAACACCTCGGCTGTGGTTTATATTTTGTAGAAACTTAGGAGATTCAGTGTCAACTTCCAAGTCAGTGGCTGATTTTTCAGATCACAGGCTATTCCCTTTTATCCTGACTAGCAGTTGTTTTAGAGCCCCAGTTAAAGTAAATTCTTTTGTTGTTAACTTCAATATAATTTTCATCACACTTGATTTTTAGACATTGAAATTGCCCATAATTGTGTCTATCCTATCTCTATGGTAATACGGACAATTATAATGGATTATCCTTTTGTTTTCCCGGTCATTTGTTGATGCCTTTTTTGTTGTAAGGATGTGAAAACATAAGGCAATTTCACCAATTACTGGTAATGTTATTCAGATATTTAATTTATTTTCTGCATGCATAATCAGCCATAAATACATTTTAGCTAATGGAGATGACAAGGGTGTAATATAATTTGAGCCCAAACAAATTCAAAATAACATTAAGAAGGAAATACAAAACCATGGGAAGGAAAGAAACAGGAACTCAATCTGTCTTTAGTTTCTCTTAGGCCAAATCTCTTAATGTGGACTAGGTCTTTTGGGTTAATCTGTCCTTGGGGTTAATATAAAATGATGAAAGGGTCCTATGTAATGCACGGCACATAGTAGGTGCTTTCTTTCTCTCTAGAAATCTATTTGACTATATATTTGGTGTTTGCTATGAATTGAATGTGTCCCATCCAAAGTTTGTATGTTGCTGCCTGACCCTGAGTGAAACGGTGTTAGGAGGTAGGGCTTTGGGGAGGTAATTTGGTTATAAGGGGTAGAACTCTCATGAGTGGGATTCATGCCCTTTTAAGAAGAGACAAGGGAGATGTCCTCTCTCCTCTCCCAAGTAAGAAGACAAGGAGAATATGGCCGTCTTTAAGCCAGGAAAAGGGCTTCCACCAGACACAGGATCTGCTGGCAGCCTTATCTTAGATTTTCCACCTTTCAGAATTGTAAGTGAAGGTTTGATGGTTAAGCCACCCAGTCTGTGGTATTTTTGTTAAAGTAGCCCAAACTAACTAACACGATGTTGTTTCCTCCGAGACTGTTCAAAGTCTCCCTCTGCCCTCCAGCCCAATGGCCAAACTTCAGGTGGCAGGAAGAATGTACCGTACCAGCCACAGGAGGATAGGAACTCGAGTCAGAGCCTGAGTCATCAAGTCAGGACAAAAAAGAAGAGGCAAAAATGAACTTACTCCTTCTCATCCCTAGGAAGTGTCCAGATCACAAAACCAAACCAGCTCTGACCCCATCTTCTCTCAGATGCACATTTTCTCTGCGTGCTCGCCTGCTACAGATTCGGTTATAGGCCACCATTGTGCTTTGCCTTCTTGAGTGTACACAGGCCTGGGAAGTGCAGGCAAGCTTCTTGTCAGAGAAGACTCCCAGCAGCTGCTCACCTTCTCTCTACAAACCCTTCCTTTTTGAATACCAATTATGCCAGTGAGAAACTCATTTGGTTGCTAATCTGTCTTTTAACACCTGCTAATCTCCATTTCTGTCAAAGCGACTCTGTAACCACTTCTGGCTGTCTTCCAGCTGGGGTGAAGGGGACGACCAATCCTCAAATCTGGATGCACTCCCATTTTTATAATTCCTGGAAGACCCATGTTGGAAGATGTTAAATGGTTGCCTTGCCCAGAGGAAAGCAAGTGAATGAACTGTGAGGCTGGGCTCTATAGGAAGGAACATCTCGCCACCCTGCCGTTGCTCAGTCTTCTTCCTGGTTCAGCAAACCATCCGGGGGTCCCAGGAGCACTAGTGCCTAAATCTGGAGGTCATGCCTTGCCTTAAAAGAAGATGGGAGGGTCATGTCTGTTTCCTGGAGTGAGGGAAGGTATAGGCATCTGGGACTTTAGTGAGGAAGTCTGGGGTGGCTTGGCCCTTACAGGGGAGAGTATGGAAAGTTTTCTGATGTCAAAGGAGTATTTTCCTTGCCTCCGCTCTAATTTTAGTAGATGTGCTGCCAAAGTCGGTGCTCCTGGCTTTCCACTAAGACGAAGGCCGCCACAGCTGTCTGTGGGCTCACCCTCTGTAGCTGGTTTCTTCTGCTATTTGCTCTTTCTTCTACACACATTCCAACAGGAAGGCCTTGATGTCTGACTCCGTCTTAGGAAATAGATTCATGTGTTTTAAGCCTGTCGAACAATTGCATGCCTGAGGGGCGTTAAATGAGAATGCAGGGCCGCAGAGTGGCATCCTCAATCATGCATAACCCAAAAATAAGTGAATGTCTATTTGCCCCATGACAGGCTTGTTCAAGGAAAGCGTTTTACATTCTGGCTGCACTTTCTGATATCCACGCCACTTGGTGTGACATCTTGTAATTTGTTTGGTGTTTCCCAAAGAGGGGAGAGGGTGGCTGAGGGTGTCGGGGGCTAAGTGAGGTATGCATTTATAATTCTGGTGTGGCTTGTTGTTGCTGGAGCTGATGCTACATCTGTGAGCCTTAACGTAGACCTATGATGAGGGGGTCTTGAGTAAAGCCCTTTAACATGTTAGAATTAGAAGAATTATCCACTCATTCATCNATGCCTGAGGGGCGTTAAATGAGAATGCAGGGCCGCAGAGTGGCATCCTCAATCATGCATAACCCAAAAATAAGTGAATGTCTATTTGCCCCATGACAGGCTTGTTCAAGGAAAGCGTTTTACATTCTGGCTGCACTTTCTGATATCCACGCCACTTGGTGTGACATCTTGTAATTTGTTTGGTGTTTCCCAAAGAGGGGAGAGGGTGGCTGAGGGTGTCGGGGGCTAAGTGAGGTATGCATTTATAATTCTGGTGTGGCTTGTTGTCACTGGAGCTGATGCTACATCTTGTGAGCCTTAAGGTAGACCTATGATGAGGAGGTCTTGAGTAAAGCCCTTTAACATGTTAGAATTAGAAGAATTATCCACTCATTCATCACTAGACTTGGGGCTTACAAGGCTATTGAAGGAAGATTATGAGGTTATAGTAGGACGTTTTCTGAGGCAGAATTTGGGTCTATGTCTGCCTGACTTCCAAGGTAGTGCTGTTAACCTCAGTGATATAGTTGTGACTACATGGTCCTCAGATCATGGATAGGGTGGTGTTGGCAGTTGGATACAACCTGTGACATCATGGGGATCTGGCAGATGACAGGATTGTGATGATGACTGTCTTTGGCTGATTTGTTTGGTTGGGCATCAACTGTTTGGAAGCACTGAGTTGCAAATGTGTATACTTATATATTATATATATCCCAAATGTTTAATTTTTCAAACATTGTGCTCTTCTGGAGGAAAGAAATCTAAACACTGACCATTTCACTCATCTGAGATAGGTCCTGAACTACATTTAGAGTACAGGACCTTCTTTTATTCATTGACATATATAATTAAATATACAGGAAAATGTACTGAGTTTTGACAATTCTATATGGCAGTATAACCACTGCTTAAAATGACATAGGTCTCAGGGCATCTGAAGGCTCAGTGGTTAAGTGTCTGACTTCAGTTCAGGTCATGGGCTCACAGTTCGTGAGTTCGAGCCCCATACTGGGCTCTCTGCTGTCAGTACAGAGCCTGCTTTGGATTCTCTATCCCTGTCTCTCTGCTCCTCCCTCTCTGGCACTCTTTCTTTCTCTAAAATAAAAAAATAAATAAACATTAAAAACAGTCAAACAAAACAAAATAGATCTCCACCATCCCAGAAACCCTCAGCCTCTTTTTTAGTTACTTCCTTCCTCACCTCCTACTGCCAGTGATCACTACTGATTTCTGTCACCTTAGAGTATTAGTTTTGTCTCTATACTGATTCCATATATATGGTTATTCTTATGGTTTGGATTTTTTTCCCTAGCTTCTCTGGTTTAACTTATCTGTTTTTGAGATCCGTGCATATTGTCATGTGTATTGGTAGCTCATTATTTTTATTGTTGTGTAGTAATAAATACATTATAAGACTTCAGCATTCTCCAGCTGAAGAGTATTGACATTGTTGCCACTTTTTGACAGTTATCCATGTGGCCAAGAATGTTTTTTTAAAAATATTTATTTAATTTTGAGAGAGAGATACAGAGAGAGAGAGAGACAGAGAGAGACAGAGAGACAGAGAGAGAGACAGAGAGAGACAGAGAGTATGGATGGGAGAGGGGCAGAGAGAGATAGAATAGAGGACCCAAAGCAAGCTCTGTACTGACAGCAGAGAGCCCAATGTGGGGCTCAACTCACCAGCTACAAGATCATGACCTGAGCCAAAGTCAAATGCTTAACCAACTGAGCCACCCAGATGCCCCAGAAAATGTTTTTATACAGATTTTGAGTTAACATTTTTTTAAGTTTATTTTTTTATTTTGAGAGAGAGGAAGAGAGAGAACATGAGCAGGGAATGGGCAGAGAGAGAGAATCCCAAGCAGGCTGCACACTGTCAGCACAGAGCCTGAGTGGGGCTCAATCTCATGAAGTATGAGATCATGACCTCAGTGGAAATCAAGTATCAGATGCTTAGCCAATTGAGCCACCCAGGTGCCCTTGAGTAAACATGTTTTCATTTCTTTTGAATAAATATCTAGTTGAAGAACAGATAGATCAGAGGGTACACATCTGTTTAACTTTTATAAGAAACTGACACATAGTTCTAAAAATGATGGTAACATTTTTACACTCACACCAGCAGTGTATGAGAGTTCTAGTTGTTCCACATCCTGGTCACCATATGGCATTGCCAGTCTTTTATTTTAACCATTTTTGTGGGCACTGAGTGATGATTATGGTCTTTAATTTACACTTCCTGAGGAATAATGATATTGAATCCTTTTTGAAGTGCTGGCTATTCCTATTTCTTCTTTTGCAAAGCATCTGTTAACATATTTTTTGAATTTTTAAAAATGAGGTTACTTATTTTTTAAATTGTTGATTTATGTTTTTCTTGTATATTCTGAATACAAGTCCATTGTTACATACATGTTGTACATCTATTTCCTAATCTTTACTTTGCACTATGCATTGTCATAATGGTGTCTTTCGAGGAGTTGAAAGTTTTAATTTTGGTGAAGTCTTAATTTTTCAAAATTTAATTTTTAGAGTTTGCATTTTTTGTGTTCTGTTAAAAAAGAAAACCTTTGATCTCGGGCTCCGTAGGTCTCGGCCGGTTGCCCATCGTGTGGGCTGTAGAGCTCGCTGTCTGTTTCTCCTGCAGGTCTCTGGCCCGGCTCAATAGGTATCTCCGTGCCTCTTGCTCCCATCGAGCGAGAGCTGTGTGCCAGGCCCTGCACGTGGCGTGGGGACACTGGCTTGTCACCCAGCGGGCCCAGTGTGACTTACGAGGTTGGGAGAGAAGGCAGCACCTGTCTGAGGACACACAGTGAGGTTCCGTGCGCAGGACCCGGGGAAATTCCTTCCTTCGTTCCATGAATGAATGAACCGAACTCCCACATTCATTCAGTGAGTCAAATACCAGCCGAGCACCCACCATGTCCCGCCAGGCCTTGCGGATTCCATCGCGGCCTCCTGGGGTGGGGCTTAGGGACCTTGGATTTGCAGGTTGTAAATGCTGGGAGAGGGGGGAGGTCTGGGGGAGGGGGCGCCCTCATAGTCATCCATGTATGCAGTCAGAGACTATTTCAGGGACTCCTGACAGCCACAGGATCTATTCCCTGTTGGCATCTCCGTTTTCCTCTCCCGTAAACTGGGGAGGAAATTTCTCCAAGTTGCTGTCAGATCAAGGACCAAAATAGCACCGCCCACTGAAGGGAGCTCAGTCTTGGGAGTGTGGTTATCAGAAGGCAAGCGCTTAACCTATATTATCTCTTTGAGTCCTCAGGTCCGATTAAAACCATGAGGTAGAGATTACCGTTATCCTCATTTGACAGATGAGGAAACTGAGGCTCAGCGAGGTGAGATCCGCTGCCCCAGGCACGGAGGGAGCCGAGACCTTCCGCCTGATGGTAACTGACCTCAGAGCTCCCACTAAGCCCAGCAACCAGTGACGTCACTAACTCCACACCCACCCTCAAACTTTGAGGGGAATGACATCATCACTGGACAGTAAAGAAACTACTATGTGCTGAGGGCTTACTGTGTGCCAGGCACTGAGCTCACCAGCACCTCCTCTGGATGCACACAGTGCCCACTGTTGGCTCTATTACTGTGTTAGCAACAACAATTATAGGAGCGCCTCGCTGGCTCTGCTGGTAGCGCTGAGGACTCTGGGTCTCAGGGTTGTGAGTTTGAACCCTGTGTTGGGTGTAGAGATGCCTTAAAAAGAAAATCTTAAGAAAGTCCCAAAACAGTAATTCTCAGGGTGCCTGGGGGGCTCAGTCGGTTAAGCATCCAACTTGGGCTCAGGTCATAATCTCACGGTTGGTGGGTTCGAGCCCCGCATCAGGCTCTGTGCTCACAGCTCAGGGCCTGGAGCCTGCTTCGGACTCCATGTCTCCCTCTCTCTCTGACCCTCCCCTGCTCATGCTGTCTCTCTCTCTCAAAAACAAATAAAACATTAAACAAATTTTTAAAAAACAGTTAAAAAAAAAAAAAGAAAACCTTTATCCATCCAGGGTCATTAGAACATTCTCATGTTTTTTCTAGAAAT
Source organism: Crocuta crocuta (assembly GCF_008692635.1). NCBI lineage: Eukaryota > Metazoa > Chordata > Mammalia > Carnivora > Hyaenidae > Crocuta > Crocuta crocuta. Next base: position 12,859,661 of record NW_027531893.1, read on the forward strand.
CTTAAATTTCTTAAAAATTTTTTAAAAATGTTTTATTTATTTCTGAGAGAGAGAGAAAGAGAGAGCATGCAGGGAGGGTCAGAGAGAGAGGGCTGCAGAATCTGAAGCAGGCTCCAGGCTCCGAGCTGTCAGCACAGAGCCCTACACGGGGCCCGAACCCACGAACTGTGAGATCATGACCTGAGCTGAAGTCAGACACTTAACCGATGGAGCCACCCAGGTGCCCCTAAAAATATTAAATTTCTGAATTTTATGTTAAGTACACAATTCATGCTGAATTAATTTTTCTTTATGTGGAGGAAAAGAGATCAAGGATCATTTTTTTCCCTACACACATATCAGTCATTTTAGCAGATTTGCTAAAAAGGTGTTTTTACAACTGAATTAGCATCTTTAGGAAAAATCAATTGACCATATAAGTGTTGGTCTCTTTAGACATTGTTTTTTCTTTTCCGTTGATCTAGTTTTCTATCCTACCATCCTATGAAATTGCCTTGATTACTATAGCTTTGGAATAAGACTTGTAATCAAATAGTGTTAGTTCTTCAGCTTTGTTAATCTTTATCAATACTGTTTTGGTTATTCTTGATCTTTAGTACTGCCATATAAATTTTAGAATTATCTTGTGTATTTATAACAAATGACCTGCTGAAATTTTGGTAGGAATGATGTTGAATTGTACACCAGTTTAGGGACAATGACTATCTTAACAACAGTGAGTATTCCAATCTATGAACATTGTATAACTCTTCATTTATTCAGTTCTTTAGCTTTTCTCAGAAATATTGTGTTTTTATAGGAATGCTATATGCATATTTCATTAGATTTATCCCTGCATATTTAGTACTTCTGATATTATTGAAAATTATACTGTTTCTTTCTCTCTTTCCTTTGAAAGAATCTCAGAGCTTCCAAAAAGTTGTAAGTAGAGAACAAAGAAACTTTTTCTAGAAGATTTTGAGAGTAAGTTGTCAACCTGGTATCATATCACCCTCTAGTACTTCAGCATATATTTCCTAAAAACAAAGGTGTTTGCCTTAATGACCATAATACATGTTGTATTTTGTTGTACTAGTCTAAAATAGTTCTTTGATCTTTCTCTGATTTTTAAGACTATGGCAAATTTTATGATTATTTTATAAACTTTGGATTGGTCTGATTTTTCTTTTTGATTAGATTTAGGTTATTCATCTTTGGCAGAAATATCACAGAGGCAAGGCTGTATTATTCTTTGTTTTTAAAATATATGTATTTATTTTTATTGAGAGCGAGTGTCGGCGTGGGGTTGGGAGCCAGAGAGAGAATCCTAAGCAGGCTGTGTGCTGTCAGTGAAGAGCCCAGTGCGACACTTGATCTCACAAACCGTGTGATCATGACCTGGGCCAAAATCAAGAGTCAGATGCTTAGCCAACTGAGCTCACCCAAGCGCCAAGGCTGTATTATTCTTATTGCATCGTACCAAGTGGCACATAGTTTTGATTTGTTCTATTACTGACGATTTTTACTTTGATGTTTGATTGAGTAACATGATGTCTATTAGACTTTTCCATTGTAAATTTACTGTTTATCCCTTTGTAATAAATATTTAGTGATATTTTGAGAGTGTCTTATTTTTCATCAAACTTAAAATTCTTTCACTTTTATCACCATAATAGGCCTTGATTCATTAATATCATTCTTTATTTCAGTGCTCAGATTATCCCAGATTTGGCTGAGAGGATCACCTTCAAGCTGGCTTCCATGTCTGTCTGACATACTTGCACTGTTCTTTGACTGCTTCCTTGCTCTCTAACAAAAAAATGTTCTACACTCATCTTTTACTTTTCTTGGTTGAGACCTGGATTCAGCTACTTATCCAAGAAGCCCTTAATCCTTTTATTTCAGAATGGTGTTTAACAACCAATATCTGGGCCTTAGGTGGGCTTATTACTATATATTTTGTTTATACGGATACCTGTCTATATTTATGGAAAAACACTGGTTTATACCAATGCATTTAATTCCATTTGACCCCAGAGTTCATTCTAATTTTATTCCTTTTCACATTTTTACATCTTTTTATGATAGTGAGAAACCAAACACTCATTACCCTCAGCTTACTTGATCACTCCCCCTGTGGCTACCGTTCTCCCGTCATTGCTGCCACCCCTGTTCACCCTACTCAGATGCAAACACCTTGTGCTGGGTTTCCCTCTCACCTGGATGCCCTATTCAGCCTACATGGGCTTTGATGCCCCAACCCTTGCCACCTTCCCCTGTGCAGACAACCCTTTCACTCTGCTCAGACTCTGACACTTTACAATGGGCCAGCTTCTCTTATAAATATTTTCTTTCGTATGCTTTGGTGTCAACACCATGCACTGTCCCATAACTACTTTACCTTACCTCCCTACAGAGAGGCCTAACTGTATTCAGGCCCACCTAATGGCTTCTCGACAGAATTTTTCAGGAAGGAAAGGGGAAAGAAAAAGGAAAGAGCTAGTATGTTTTTAAATTTCAATTTTCAATTATTTATTGCTTATGTGTGGTTATAAAATTAATTTCTATATCAACCTTGTGTCCTATGACTTGTTAAATTTGATAATTAGATTTAGTGGTTTGTTAGATTCCTTTGGGCATTCTAAATACATAATCATGTGGTCTGCACATAGCTAGAATTTTATCTTTTCAAATCTTTATCTTTTTCTTTATTTTTTTATTGCATTGTGTATGATTTCCAGGATATTAATGAATACAGGTGGTAATAAAAATATCGTTGCTTTGTTTTTAAGCAGAGGGAAAGGATTAACATTAAATATGGTATGAGGTATGGTGGTAGCTGTAGGGTTTTCATAGATTTGCTTTACAGCTTAAAGCATTTTTCCTTATTCTTAGTTTGCCAAGTTTTTTTTTTTTCGTAAAAAGGCATTGGATTTTTGCATCTATTGGGATGATAATATGAGTTTTGTCTTTTCTTTTGCCAATATGATATATTACATTAATTGATTTTTTGAATGCTAAATCAATTTAATACTCCTAAGATAAATCCTCCCTGATCATGATGCATTAACTTTTTATTTATTTATTTATTTATTTACCAATAGCTTATTGCCAAATTGGTTTCCATATAATACCCAGTGCTCATCCNGGTTGAAGAGCATAGAGCAAGAGAGAGAAGACAGGGCGGGGATGAGGCACAAATGGAAAAAGAATGAACAGGCAAAAGGGATAAGAAGCCTTTTTCAAAGAGTAAAGGGTAGAATATGGTTGGAGAGGTGAGAGAAGGACGCTGGTATTATCCAGAGAGACTATATAGTCTAATTACTCCTGAGAGAAAGAGATGAAAATGTAAGTACATGTAGAATTTACATCTACAGAATGGACTCATTGTGATTGTTTAAGCAAGCTGGTGACCGGAGTTAATCTGGTCAGTGTTCTGGGGAAAAAAGAAAGAAAAGAGGAAAAAAAAAGAAAAAAAAAAGGGAGGAGGGCACCTCTCAGGCAGGGATGGGCATGACGTGACCCAATGCCNGAGCGCGGACCTTCCAGGGGCCCCAGCCTGCTGGGAGGACAATGGCGGCAGGCGCGCCACTCCTCTGAAGTGCAGCCCGCCAGGAGCCCGCACAAAGGAGCAGTCTGCGCGCTCAGCGCCCCCCCTCCCCGCCCCGGACCAGTTGGCGCGAGGGGACCTGGCGTGCAGGTATTTGGCAAGTACGGTCTTTCTATGCCCTGAGCGGAGGTTTTTCTGTTTCGGACTCTCTTTTTCCCCTCTCACTCCCCGCAGAGGGGGATCGCCTCCGACCCCGGAGTCTCCGAGCCTGGCCCGATTTTATCTTCCCCGGTTCGCACTCACGTCAGAAGGCTCTCTCAGTGGGTTCTGTGTCCTTTTTCTCCCAATCTCTCAGGTTTTGTAAGGTTTCCAGTGGCTTCAGATCTTTTCTGTGTGAGGTATGGGCGCGAGTGCAGGCGCGGAGCTCCTTACTTCTCTGCCATCTTGCCCCTCCCCCTTCCATGATGCATTAACTTTTAAAAATATATTACTGCATTCAGTTGGCTAAGCTTTTCATGGGGAGTTTTGAATTTTTTCATTAGATATTTTGACCTGTGATTTTCTTTTTTGTAATAATCTTTGTCAAGTGTCCATATCAGGGTTATGTGGACCTCGTAGATGAGTTGCAAAGTGTTTCATCTTCCCTTTTCTGAAACGGTTGTGCAGAATTGATATCATTTCTTCTTTAAATGTTTTGCAAAATTCCCTGGTGATACCATCTGGGCCTGAGGTTTTGTTTATGGCAAAATTTTTGTTTTTGTTTTTAACTGTGAACTCTCATTTCTTTAACACATATGAAGATATTTAGATTTCTTTCTTTTAATGTTAGGATTGATAATTTGTTTTTTTTTTTTTCAAGGAGTCTGTTTCATTTAAGTTTTTGAATTTGACATTAAGTTGTTCAAAAAAGTCCTTGACCATTTTCAAAACAGTCTGTGTGATGTGTAATGATGCTCCTCTTTAGTTCCTATTCTTGGTATTTTATATTTTCTCCTCTTTTAGTTTTCATTCCTGGTAGGATTTTATCAATTTCACTTAAGAACCAACTTGTAAGCTTTATAATTTTCTTTTATTGTCTTCCTGTTATTTATATTTTGTTAATTTTTCCTTTTTATGATTTTGTCTCTTCTACTTACTTTGTTCTTGTTTGTTAAGATGAAAACTTACACAAGGATTGATAAATAAAGGACTAGATTATAAGTAAATACTCTGTGGCCATGTGGTCTCTGTTACAGTTATCCAGGTTTTTCCATTGCAGTATGAAGGCAGCCGCAGACAAAATGTAAATGAATGAGTGTGCCTTTGTTCCAGTACAACTTTAATTATGAAAACAGGCGGCAAACTGGATTTAACTCATGGCCATAGTCTGCGACTCTTGCCTTAGATTATTGATTTTTAGAACTGTCTACTTTTCAAATAATTAGCATTTTATATCCTAAATTATCTGGTAAGCACTTTTTAAGATACATTTCATATGTTTTGATATGTGCTAACATTTTCATTATTACTCATTCCAGAATATTTTGTAATTTTCCTCATCATTTCCTCTTTGATCTATGAGTTCTTTTTAAAGGTGTCATTTGGTTTAAAAATCGAGTATTTTTCTAGATACTTTAGTTTTCATTGGATTGCAATTTAATGCTGTTGTGTTCAGGGAATAGCTTTTGTATGATATATTTCCTTTCGTATGGCTTAAATTTTTTAATATTTATTAAATTCTTAGAGAATGTTCCATGTCACTTGACTTTATATGTTTGAAGTTCTGTTGTTAGAGCTCAGTTAACATGTAGGACTGCTGTGTTCATTTGATGAATTGATTATTTATTCATATATTTATTTATTTATGAGAAAGAAAGAGAGTGTGTCGGGCAGAGGGGCAGAGGTAGAGAGAGAGAGAATCTTAAGCAGGCTCCATGCTCAGTGTGGAGCCTGACGTGGGACAGAATCTCATAACCCTGGGATCTGAAATCAAGAGTCAAATGCTTGACTGCCTGAACAACCCAAGTGCTCCTATGAATTAATACTTATGTCATTATGAAATAGTCCTTTTTATCTAAGGTAGTACTATTTTCTGTAATTCTACTTTGTTTCATATTAGTATTGCCACACTGGCTTTGTTATGCTTGATGTTTATATTGTATACATTGTCTATCAACCTTTATTTTTCTTTATAATTAAAGTCTCTGTGTGTGTGTATGTGTGTGTGTGTGTGTGTGTGTGTGTGGTAAATAGCATACATCAGCCCAACAGTGTCTGCCCTTAAATTGGTTTTGTTCATTTATATTTAATGTAATTAACAGTATGCCTGAGTTTTAGTTTTCCATTCTGATTTTTATTTATTCCTTTCATTCTTTGTTCTATTTTCCTTTTCTGCTTCCTTTTGGGTAAATTGAATCTGTAAATATTTTACTTTTTCTGTAATAAGCTTTAGCTAATCCTTTTTAGTAGTATCAAGTAGTTGCTCTGGAGATTACAATTTGCAGTTTTAAATGATGAGAGCCTACCTTGAAATAACATTAGATCACTTCACAGAAAGTATAATAACATTACAGCAGTTAAATTCCAATTGCTTTCTTGTGTCCTTCCTTCCATCATGTTATATTTTACTGCTATATATTTAGTGAGCCTCACAATACGTTGTTATTATATGTGCTTTAGTTAAGTCTTTTAATGAGACTTAAGAAAATGTATTTATATAAAATAAAGGTACTAAAATAAAATGTTTTTTTTGAACTAAATAATTAACCCTTTGCTGCTTATTTCTTACTGATTTTCAGTTTCTTGTAGTTTTATTGCCCTTCAACTTGAATCACATCTTCTATCATTTCTTATAGAGCAAATATGCTAGAGATTAATTCTCTTAGCTTTTGTAGGTCTGAGAATTTCTATGTTTCTCTTGAATTTTGAAGGATATTTTTTACTGATATAGAATTCTAGGCTATTTTTTTCTTTTAATACTTTATAGATGTTGGCACTTTTTTTTTCTGGTCTTCATTGTTTCTGCTATGTGGCAATCATTCATATAATTTTTTCCATTGTATGTATTCTCTGTTTTATCTTTGGAGATTTACTCTTTATTTTTAGTTTTCTGCAGGTTTACTGTGATAGGCCTACATCTTTCTTTATATTTATCCTGCTTGTTTCCTGCTTGATGTTCATGGAGCTACTTTGATATGTGGGCTCATATCTTTAATCTTTTTAGGCCATTCTCAGTTGTTTTCACATCATACGTTTCCTTGCTTTCTAAATTTCCAATTACACTTCTGTTGGACCATTCGATATGGTGTCACAAATCTCAAATGCCCATTTTTTCCCCCTATTTGTTTTACGTAGGTTCCACGCACACTATGGGGCTTGAACTTACAACCTTGATATCAGGAGTCAGATGTTCTACTGACTCAGCCACACAGGTGCCCCTTTCTACTCCTTTTCTATTTGTGTTTTAGTTTGGGTACTTTTTGTTGACTCATCTACTCACTCACTTTTTTATCCTCTTTTATGTTTAGTCTGCTCTTCAGCCAAACTAATACATTCTTTTTTTCCTAATTTATTTTTCATTTTTGTATTTCCAATTGGTTCATTGTATAGTTGATATGTTTCTGATAAATTACATATCTTGGCATGCATCTTATCTATCTTTTCTCTTAGATACTTTAACATTTTAAATCAATTAGTTTGCAGTCCCCACTTGGTAATTCCAACCTCTGGTTCATCCCTTGGTCTGTTTCAATTTTTTGTTTTATTTTCTTATCATAATTATATTTCTTTGTTGTTGTTTGGTGTGTCTTGTTATTTTTTTTGATGGTATGATAGACATAAAGAAATCATAAAGACTGAAGTAAATAATGCTTACCTCCAAAAATGGATGCACCCTTTCTTATACCAGAGTGAAGGCTGATTGTATATGCTCTCTAAGTTCAGTCTGGGTTTTGTTGCAGCATTTATTTGATTTAATTTACCCGTGGCTCCTAATGATTTGACTCTGAGATCAGCATTTTCCAAAGAGTAGGACCTGGGGTCTGGGTGCTGGTGAGATTACAAAAATAGGTCTGTGCTGCACAAACAGGTTGCCAGCTTTCAGAGCTCTGGAGATCTTTCCTTGATCTCTCACCAACCTACCAGTTTATTGGGTTTCTGGGGAATAAAACTCTTTGCTCTCCAGGCCTGCTCCGTGCTTTAGTTTAGGCAATTTTTCAGCCCTGCCTTCCTGCCTCTGGGTCTTCTGAGAGTTCTAACTGTCATCATCATAAAGAACTAGAATGCCTTTAAGGGAGATTTTATCACATCTGTTCTCTCTTCCTCATTCTTTAATGATTTAAAGTCTGGAATGTCTTACAGTTTCTCTCAGTTCTCCTGCCCCACCTTAGTCTTTCCTAGGTGAAATCTAGTGTGCGTGGAAGAGAGCTTTGTCTACACTCTCTTAACTGCTTCTTTATTCCTTTTAGAGAGCAATATTATTGCATGTGAAGAGGAAGATGCATTTCACTTCTTTCTCTACTCCTACTTTTGGTGCACGGTTCCCACCAGCACTTTTGAGAAAGTATTTATTAGATGTGTTGAAACTTGCTCTGTGGCTGGAGCTCCTTAAAATAGTAATTTTTCAGGCCAACATTTCCATGGCTGCTAAACTTTTTTAGAAATTTCATGTTTTCCCCTTTTCCCATTCTTTATAGCATCTCCAGAGTTTAGGGTAGTGCTGAGTCTCTTGATTGTATAAAGGGCCTCTTACTTTCTTGAGGCTAATTCTTTTGTTGTGTTTGTTTGTGTGAGTGTGTGTGTGTGTGTGCCTGCGTGCGTGTATACATGCACATGTATTCAGCTCTTTGGTATGGCTTAATGACTTGTTTTGATTCTTTGGGTTAGAAAACTGTCTCTCATAACTTTCCATCCCTGGAATGGAAAGGAACCCACTACCTTTCTTATAAGTACTAAAATTTCCAGATAAATTTGAGATATAGTACAAAAAAAGGTTGATAATACACCCTCAACCAGTATGGTACATTGACTACGATAATGGCTTCAGTTTTCCATTTCTCCTTGTATCTACAACCATTACTATATGACTTTGCATGTAGCTCCTTTCATAAATAGGTAAACCTTGTTTCCTTTCCTCTGAATCTGGGCCCTTACAGTAGAATGTGGTAGAACTTACAATGTGTCAGTACAGAGACTAGACTTCAGTAGGCCTTGTACCTTCTACTTTTTCTCTTGGATCTCTATTTAGCTGGTATGAACTAGTCTGAGATTTATAGGGTTCAGTCACTCCTTCTCGTCCAGCCAAAAGCCAACCACCTCTAAGAAACGTGAGGCTTTCCTTGACCAGCTACCTCCCAATGGCTGCAGATAAAAGAAGAAATCACCCAAGCATCGCTCAGATCAGCAGAATTTCCTTCCTCACCAGCATACTCTTCAGCAATAATAAATGCTCATTGTTGTTATTCAGGAATAGGTAACTGATACAACTGATACAACCACTTAAGTTTTTTCTCTGAAAATGGAGATTTGAATTATATTCTACTGTAAGTAGGAGGTAGATTTTTTTGTAGTCCTGGCAAAGTCTTTCTGAAGTATCTAGCCATCTTTGTATTAGGAAGAAAACAGAAGTACCTTTTTCAACAGTCAGCATTAGAGTTCCACTTGGTGAGAAATTGTTTTTATTTGGAAAAATACAGTCAAACCTTCTTATCTGATATAATTAGAACTGGTAGTTGGCTGGTTAATCTAGCAGAAGAATTAGAGTTGCCTATTAGCCATGAGCTCTCAGCTTTCTTTGTAGAGCAGTCTGTATGTTTTGTGGAGGAACTGGGGAGTGGTGGTTATTTTGAGAAGGTGGATTTAGTGGAGGTTGGTTGGGAATGTTGTTTCTGTGGTTTGTGGCTCCCCTGTCTATGGACCTAGAGAGGCTGGCTAGATACTCTGAGAAGAAAGAATCATTATTATGTATAAAAGTCCGAGTTCCACATCACAGATGTGGAAATGATGCTCTCTATTCATTCACTAATACAGAAGACCTTACTGTATTTTTTCCAAACAAATAAGAGTTTGTTGAGCTCCCTGGGCTTGGGAGCTTAATGAAATTAGGAACTTTACTGTGTTTACCCAATGTATACTAGTGCCTGGTGCAAATCAGTTTCCATCTACTGGGTGCATTTTTAAGTAGAAAGATTGAAGCAGGGTGAAAATGAACACTTTCAAATCTGGAAGCCAAGTTTCTTTTTGGGAGAGACTTCCTACTTTTTAGGAGAATAGACCCCTTGGATTTGGAGGGTAGTGAGATGTTAGGTTAGGAAGGAGACAGTGAAATAAAGGCACCATGAAAACTGACTTGCATAGGAGATTAGCAGTGACTTAGGTACCACTTGCAAGGAGCGAAGGGAAGGTGAGGAGGAGGAAGGAGAGAGAATGGGGCTGAGTTGCATGGCCCATGAGCATCCTCCTGGCAGGCAGAGAGGTTGAAGGGATTTTAAGACAGATGATCTTCTGCTACGCTTTTGACTGTGCTATAGCATAAAATCCTCCTCATTGTCCAAACTTTCAGTAAAAATCTGCCATCCCTAAATTGGGATTGAAGGGGTAGAGATCGGTATCTGGTGACAGTACAGAAATGGGCAGAAAGAGTGTTTATCCATAAACTGGATGGTCTCCCCTGAACTGTGGGATTCTGAGCTAGAAGGGCTTAAGTGATTGTGACAGTCCTGTCCCGAGATCTCAAGAATCTCCACAGAGATGGGGATCGACACTGAGCTTTCCCACAGCATATGGTATGTGGCTTGAGCTAATTTCGTTTGAATTTCAAAGGAGTGGGTGACTCAGGGAAGCTGATAACAGGATGGTATGGATATCATTTTCAATATCAGGAAAGCAGCAGACTATAGGAGACTGGCAAGTTGATGGGCACATGATGCTAGGAGTAAGCACATCTTCTGAAGGGTGCTTAAAAGGGACTTTTTACCTTCCTACCCTACTTCTCACTGATATAATTGGATAAGGCATAGGGCAACATCTTGCAGCTTTTTTCTGCTTTAACTTACACTCCATATCTATTTTGTGGCTTTAAGTATGTGTTAAAGAAAAATTGCATATGTATTTTTTTTTTGGTTGTCTGGTTGAAAGTATTGATGTAACACAGTCTTAATTGATAAAGTCTGTGCCAACATTGTTCTCTTTTCTCTCTCCCATACAAAGATGTGGATAATGGATCTTTCCAAAGAATTATTTCTCAGAATCTTTTTAGCAACATCATGATTTTAGTATTTTGTATGGTTAGAAGATTTTCTCCTTGGGGCGCCTGGCTGGCTCAGTTGGTTAAGCTTCCAACTTCGGCTCAGGTCATGATCTCATGGTTTGTGGGTTTGAGCCCCTCATCAGGCTCTGTGCTGACAGCTAAGAGCCTGGAGCCTGTTTCAGATTCTGTGTTTCCTCTCTCTGACCTTCCCCTGCTCATGCTGTCTCTCTCTCTTTCTCAGAAGTAAATGAAACATTTAAAAAAATTTTTTAAAAAAAGAAAATTTTCTCCTTGCCCACTTGAATATCACCCTGCTTTCTCATGATGTGCCTCCTGGCATTTCAGTGTGATGCTAGTTCATCACTCTGGAGAGAGATGGGTGAAAGGTCGCCCCACTTTGGGTACTGTTCAAAGGTTTAGTCATTGAAGAACTTGGTTCAAAAGGCTCTGCAGTGTGGATGCTAGACCAGAGCAGGAACCTTGGGGTAAAAGAATATGTTTTATTCTCATAGCCCCGCCCTTGGCATTTGCTTCTTGGAGTAGGTGACCACCTACCTCCACTTGTTTTCTGACTGAGGAAGCAAGGGAACCCTGATGTACATTCATTCCATCCCAGAGACAGTCCCAAAGGTCTTAATTCATTCCACCATCAACTCCATAGCCTAAGGTCAAAAGTCTCATGAAAATACCACCTAAATCCAGTATGGGTGAGATTTGTTGTATGACTTATCTTGAGGAAAAATTCTTCTCCAGCAATGAATTTGTGAAACAAGACAAGTGTGTGCATCCAAAATACAATGGTGGGACAGGCATATGACAGATAATCCCATTCTAAAAGGAAGACATTGTAAAGAAGAATGGGGTGATGGGTCCCTGAAAGTCCAAAAACTAGCAAGGCAAAATCCGTTAGATTTTAAGGCTGGAGCTAATCTTCTATGACTTGCTGATCCTCCTCCTGGGCCCACTAGGGCAGAAGTATCACCCCCATGGCAGCCCTGCCTCCTGGGTTCTGGATGGAAGCCCTTCCCCCATAGATCTCTGCAGTGCCCTCACCCCTGAGGCCCTGGGCAGGGGCAGCCTAGTCCACCAGCCAAATGGTGAAGTGTAGCCCTGATGATTTCTGAATCACCTGCAGAGTCATTCTTGCCATCCATTGATTCCTGGACTGATAAATCCTAGCTATGATAGAAGCACTGCTGTATATCAGACGCTGGTTCAGAGTTTATACAACCTTTTGGAGAACCTTTCCTCAGCCCTGCAAGGTGTTGCCACCTAGCTGCCACTGTAACCGAGTCTTAAAAAGACCATTCTACAGCTGCTTCGGGATGGTCAGGGGCCTAGGAAGGCCAGCAAATTCCATGAATGTACTTATAAAACCTGAAACCCAGTCTCCAGCAAAGCAGAGGCACCTGCTCATACTCTGTGACTGCCAGAAGAAAATTAAATCCCCTGTAGAAGATAATATTGTGCAGAACCTCTACTACTTTTCATATATTGTACATAATCTGTATAATGAGGTTCATCTGTTTACCATATTGCACTACTGTGAGCATTAAATGTATGGGTCTGGAACATGTGAGTTCGTAGTAGAAACTGAAAGATGGGGAAAATATCTTCATCTGCAAGCAGTTTGTTTGGTAGGCCTAAATATGACTATTGCGAAAAAGCTTAATTCTTGGGGCCACAAGATCTCCATCCTAGTTATTATATAAGTAGGTGGATGACATTGGATTCTCTCTGAGCCTTAATTTTCTCATCTATACAACTTCAACAGTAATCCCTGCCTTGAAGGGCTGTCATAAAGATCAAAATGAGATAGAATCCAATGGAGTGCTCTGTAAACTCTAAATTACAATGTGATGTAAGATGTCATCTACAACTCTCCACTATATTTATGCCCCAGAGACAATAGGAACAAACTTTGTGAATGGTCTTGAATATCATTTTGGCACTGTGAGTATAACTCTGCAGGAAATCTTACCAGGATTTAGTGAAATATAATAAAACTGCTGATCTTCATAACTTTGTATTATATTAGAATTATTATTTAAAGGGACTCTTTCATGTTTTGAGGCAGGTCTTGAGGTTCTTAGAGTGGATGAGATATGTTCCCATACTTTATCCTATCACCTCGCAAAACATGATAGTTTTTTTTTTTTTTTTTGCTTTGAATAAGAATGGAGATCTAGACAGATTCTGATGAAGTCATGTCAACACAAAGGAGAAGGAGAAGGAAACAATAATATCAACAAGAATATTTGGGTTCTTGTTATATGTCAGGTGCTGCTTTAACAACCTTACCTGCACTCATCTAATCTTCACAGCCCTTTGGAGGGGAATGTTACCCTTTTAAAGATGAAGAAACCAAGGCATTGAGAGGTTGAGTTGCCCAAATTTGCTTGGATTGGAGGCGGTGGAGCTAATATTTAATGGCACACAGATTAGAGTCTGTGATCCTAGAAACAGGATTACTTGATCTTGATTAAATAGAAACATAAAGAAGTTTCTATTATAACAGCATAGTATAGCTCATTGAAATGAGGACTAAGAAAATAGATATACTTTAACAAGAGGAACCAGAAGAGAAGCCATTAAATGAGTCAGTCAACATGTCTGATTCTCTTTCTTTTTTGCTCATTTCTTTCCTCTCCACTTTTGGTGGGTTTGCATCCTTCTTCCTTTTATTCTGCAAGCTGGATTCTCAGTCTCTGCATCTATTTAGTACAGTATGGTTGGTTTGCAACTCTAGGTTGTTGTTACCATTGCAGTTATTCTTGGATGTTGACTTGTAGCAACAATCCCAATTTTAAATATATGAGAGACAATTGATGGCTCCAGGGTGGTGCCTTCTCATTGTCACTTGTCCTGAAGGGTGGGATGGGGATGGAATATCAAATATAAGTAGCATTCCTGGACATCTAATCAAGTATGAGGCAGGAGTTAGTCCAAGAGAAGGGAGTATTAGCTCATTGGCTGGCCATTTAGTCAGGTATCTATTTAGTAGGGATTTAATGGCAAATATTTTATTTTTAAAATAATTGACTTATTGTTCAGCATTCTATGAATTTTGATAGGTGTAAAGAGTTGTATAACAACCATGATAATCAGAATATGGAATAGCCCAAAAAACCATTCTCATGCCATCCCTCTGTAGTTACACCCCCACCTTAATCCCTAGCAAACACTGCATTGTTCTTTGAAGGGTTTCTTGAATGATTCCTGGATCCACATCACTGTGTCTGAGATAAGACTGAAATTTTCCTCACAGTTGTGGCATTGATGTGTATTAATGCACTCATATACCTGCTCCCCAAATATTAGTTCATGAAATGCAGTCATGATTTAATAATTCTAACCTTCAGCATGACTCAAATATAGGGCTAGCAGTATTACTGGTTATCTTAATGCTTGGGAATTAATTTATTCAATCAATGTGCTTGATAATGTCCATTTTATTTTATTTTATTTATTTTTTATTTTTATTTTATTTTTTAGAGAGATAGAGCATTAGAGCAGGGAAGAGAGGCAGAGGGAGAGAGAGGGAAAGAGAGTGAGAGAGAGAGAGAAAAATCTTAAACAGGCAGCACACTCAGCACGGAGCTCAACACAGGGCTTGATCCCACGACCCTGGGATCACGACTTGAGATGAAATCAAGAGTCAGATGCTCAACCAAAGTCACCCTGATAATGTCAGTTTTTTTACACTGATTTTACTATTGGAAAAAAATGTAATTAACAGACAACAATCCCTGCCCTTCTGTAGCTTGTTTTATAGAGGAATCACAGTCTAATATGGAAGTAATATGTAACAAACATCAAGTCATTTATGTCACACAGGAACTGATGTCCCCATGTAGCTAGTCTGTCACTTACGGGTATCTTCTTTGGTTACCTTTCCCATGTGCTCAGCTCTAGGGTATCATGTTCAGTCCTTCTAAATCTAAAGGTGGGTCCTCAACACTACATTTAATTCCTTGGCTTATGATAAAGAAAAGCGGTCTCAAACCTGGTTAGAGACAGAAATTTGTTCCTGATGTAATTCACAACCTTCTACTAAGAAGGAAATTAAGATTTGTGATAAAATGCTTAAGCATTTTTATATTAAACTTTAATGAGATTAAGACTTCTTCTGGGAAACTACCTACCCACCTCCTTAGCTGACTGTCAGTCAGCTGACAGTCTAATGATCTTAACCAGATGTTCTACATACATGTACAGTGATGATCTCACATTCCTCTTACTCTAAAATGTCCTTTCCAAGGTCAGACAAGATCTCTTCTTCTGCCACAAGCTTGTAGTAAAATGTTGATCTATGCTTGTAATTAAATGATCTCATAGAATATTTTAAACTTAAAAAATAACTGCTTCTTAAAGACTTCTGTCAAAAATAAAACAGTTGTGCTATGTGCCATAGTCATGAAAGATGTTATCATTGAGGAAGATGCCCTGAGTGGAGGGTGTATGGGATTTCTCTTGTATTGTTTGTTACAAGTGCAAGTGAATCTCCAGTCATCTCAAAATAGAAAGTTAAGAAAAGAAAAAAAAGGGCATTTTGGCTTTCTCTGCTCTTCCTCATCCATTTCTTCTTTGTTTCTATGGCATTTTTTTTTATTTTAGCTGTCCAGAGAGTCACTTCCACTTTCCATTAGGGCCTCTCTTCCTGTCAGTCCTCCTACTCCTTTCCATCTCTGTGATATTTTCTTACATATTACAGCTTATTGTGTACTCACCTCTAGGCTTCTCATTATCTCATTATTGAGCTTTAGGCCATAAAAGACCAAAGTTGTGCTTTGTGCTTGTCTTTTCCACATAAGAGGTACTTGTGAAATGTTTGTTGGATTAAATTTTAGAATGTCTGACACCCTTGGTATCTCTTCACAGAACTGTACCTCTAAGCTAATACCTAAGGAAGGGGGATGAGGCCTGGAGACTCCCTGGGTTGTGTTTAGATGAGAATAGACCAGTGCTTCCACTCTTGACCATTATGTTGGATCTACCTGGGTGGCTCTTAAGAAATACCAATGCTCATCCCCTGGGTGGCTTAGTAGGCTAAGTGTCCACCTCTTGATATTGGCTCAGGTCGTGATCTCATGGTTCATGGGATTGAGACTCATATCAGGTTCCTCACTGAGCGTGAAGCCTGCTTGGGATTCTCTCTCTCCCCTTCTCTCTCTTTCCCTCCTCTGGAAAAAAACCCCCCCCGCCCCACACACACACACTCAAAAAAAAAAAAAAATACCAGGGGTGCCTGGGTGGCTCAGTCGGTTAAACAGCTGACTTCAGCGCAGGTCATGATCTCACAGTTTGTGAGTTTGAGCCCCACATCAGGCTCTGTGCTGACAGCTCAGAGCCTGGAACCTGCTTCAGATTCTCTGTCTTTCTCTCTGCCCCTTCCCTGTTCGTGTTCTCTCCCTCTCTCTCTTTCAAAATTAAATAAACATTAAAATAAAAAAAGAAATACCAATGCCCATAATTCATCCCCAGCAATTTTCCTTTAATCAACCTAAGGTGGGGGCATGGCATCACTCTTTAAAAGCTTCCTGGTTTGTCTTTAGTTACAAACCAAGAGATGAAAATTTCTCTGATGTTCCTATTAGTTCTCATGCTCTAGAGAACTGCTCTTCTAGATTTACAGTCTCTTACGAATTAAAAAAAAGTCAAAATATATGTTGTACCCTGAATACTCAAATATTTAAAAATTTCTATTCCAAAAATAAAATTCTATTAAACAGAATCAATCATTGGGTGATAATATCATTGGTAGAATAGATGTTCTGTGCAAAAGTACAGCAATAAATAAAGGAAATAATTTAGATGGTATAAAAAAGCTCCCTGGTTAGTCTGAAGTACAGCTGGGTTTGAGAACCATTGGTCTAGAGCAATTAAAGTCTTTTTCTCACCAATAGGCTTGAGGGAGAACACACGCTTCCTACCACTAAAAGCGACTGACTGTGGCCAAGATTTTCATCCAGAAGTGGGGATGGGAAATGGCTAAGAAGGGGATGTGTAGTTTGAAACAATTCCCTGGGGATTCTAATATGCCCTCTTAAGAAGGTATACTTCCGGGGTCCCTGGCCTGCTCACTCAGTCAGTTAAGTGTCCGACTTTGGCTCAGGTCATGATCTCGTGGTTTGTGGATTCGAGCCCCACGTCAGGTTCTGTAGTGATAGCTCAGAGCCTGGAACCTGTTTCAGATTCTGTGTCTCTGTCTCTCTCTGCCCCTCCCCCACTCGTGCTCTGTCTCTCTCTGTCTCAAAAACAAATAAGCTATTTTTTTTTAAAAAAAGAAGGTACACTTCCTCCCCATCCACATCCCATTGGATTATTGGAGTTTCTGGAATGCTTACTTTTTGCGCAAGTACTGACTATTTTCTTCTCTTTACAAGAAGCATCATGGTGTAGAGTGGTTGGAAGCACAGACTCTGAAGTCAAAGCCTGGGTTTGAATCCCACCTCTACCACTTGCTAGCTGAGTTAGCTGCTGAAGTTCACTCTGTCTCCATTTCTTCATTTGTAAAATACAATAGCAGTAAAACCTGTCACATAGGATTATTGTCTGCATTAAAATAATTCATGTACTAATAATAATTCAAAGTACTTAGACAGGTAGGGACATATGGTAAGTACACACTACATGTAAACTATTACTTCTTCCTCTTCCTCCTCTTCATTATTGTTATTGTGGTTGTTACTACTATTATGATTTTTTCAGATACCATGCTAAATGCTATGATGTAGCAGTGATGCAGACTGACTCCCTCTTGCCCTCCTGGAGTTCGCTGGGGGAAGCGGGTGTTAAAAACAGCACACAGCATTACTGAGCATCATTATTCAATGACCTCTATACCAAAAGATGGAATCAAAAGTTTAGATCTCAAAGTGCTACCTTATATATTCCAGCTGTTATCATGGCAGCGGCTGTGATTAAAGCGTTCTGCATTAGATAGAAGGTTTCCACAGGACTTGAAAGCTTTCTGGTTTGCAGGATTTCTTTGCCCCTCACCAGAGAAGAACAGAAGAGGAGGTTGGTTCACACCTTCAGCCTTTCCCAGTGCAGGCTTGGCCGGCATGCCCAGATCCCTGACTGAGTCCCCCAGCTGGGGACTTTGCTGGCATGGCCGCTCTCTGTCATTAACCCAGCATGACATACTGCGCCATTAAACCACTGCAGTCCATCCCCAACAAAGTACCTTGGAATGCTGGAGTGTGATTAGTTGTTGTATAAATTGAAGCTGTTGTTTCTCTATCGTAAGGCAAAGGGTGGGGGAACATTTGGAATGCCATGAAATAGACATCCAGCGGGTTTCATCCTTCATAAGCATGGCACAGTGTTAAATTTTTCAGAGCACTGAGCCTCTGTGCAGTCAACTTGGGTTTTTCTATCTGGATTTATTGAGAGTATGGAACCATAGAAGGTGATTAACATAAATTTCAACCTCTGTTTCTGTCTGTTGTTGCCTCATAAGTTGTATGAAAACTTTTTTAAAAAATAACCACTCAGACTGGTTGGCTTTGCATCTTGACTGGGTCAATCACTTGGGTGGCCCTGAGCTAATGGCCTCCATTTCCTTGTCTATAAAATGAGTATGGCAATAGTACCTACTTCAGAGCGTTGTTATAAGACTCAGTGAATTAATGAATATAAACATAAGTGCTTTGAAAAGTTTCTGGCACGTTGTAGGCATTTGATAATTGTTAGTTATTACTTTTATTTAAAACAAATTTTAATGTTTATTTATTTTGAGGTGGGTGTGGGGAAAGAGAAACAGAGACGGAGGGAGGGTGAGAGAAAGAGAATTCCAAGCAGGCTCCACACTATTAGCATACAGCCTGACATGAGCTTGATCCCACAAACTGTGAGTTCATGACCTGAGCCAAAACCAAGACTCGGACGCTTAACTGACTGAGCCACCCAGGCGTATATGATTATTTGCTAGATATTTATAATTACTTTTTTCCTGTGGCTAAAAATTTTATTTTTTAAATATAATTTACTATCAAACAGAAGATCATGGGGAAAGGGAAGGGGAAAAATAGTTACAGAGAGGGAAGGAGGCAAACCACAAGAGACTCTTAAATACAGAGAACAAACTGAGGGTGGATGGGTGGTGGGGGAGAGGGAGAATGATGATGGACCCTGGGTGTCGTATGATTACTTTTAGAGAAAGGGGACAGGAACTAATATTTATTGAGCTAAGTACTTTGAGTCCCTTATACACAATGCCCCTTTCAGTTCAATTTCTCAGATAGGAAAGGAGAAACTAGGAAGGGTAAGGTTACTACTTCAAAGTCAAACTATCCCAAACAAGGGACAGGATGAGACCATCAGCTCACAAAGTCCAAGGCATTGCCTTTTTGCTGCAGTGCTCAGCATTAGAACTTGATTCTAGGCGTTCTCTGTGCAGTTGGCTCCTGGGCCTTCGGTTCACCACACAGAGAAGCCACACTCCACCCTTCTGGGAGTTGACACCTTGAAAAAAGTTGAGAACACCTTAAGTGCGCTGTGCACGTCCACATTTATTTTTCCAGGATTACTACAACCATGTCCAATAAGATCATGTTCAGTGTGGATTACACTGATCTTATTGTCTCACTAAATGAGTGGGTAGTTGTAGAACAATTACAGGAAATTTCCTCTGTGTTACAGTTTCGTTCTAAAATGAAATTTTTCTACTAGCAATATATCATAGAGATTAGTCTGGCCATTCTGTATCTAGTTGGTTTCCAAGTTTTGTTGTGTTTTTGTCCTAAATACCTCTTGACACGACATTTCTTCTTGCGCCATGCAGCTTGCTTGTCACATTGCAGCCAGAATGAGCTTTTGAAGATGCTTAAGCACTGTCACACCTCCTGCATAGGATTGTTCAACAGGCTCCCCCTGGCTCTCAGAGTAGAGCCACATTCTAGCCATGGCCCTGCACGCATGTTCCAGCCTTCCAGTGTGTTCCAGCAAGGAGTGCAGCACATGCAAAGGACCTTGCAACATTTTAATTTTTATTTATTTTTTAATTAAAAAAATTTTTTTAATGTTTTATTTATTTCTAGGAGAGAGAAAGAGAGAGACAGTGTGAGCAGGGGAGGGTCAGAGAGAGAGGGAGTCACAGACTCTGAAACAGGCTCCAGGCTCTGAGCTGGCAGTCAGCACAGAGCCCGACGCGGGGCTCGAACCCACGAACCACGAGATCATGAGATCATGACCCAAGCGAAAGTCGGACGCTTAACCGACTAAGCCACCCAGGCGCCCCTATTTTTTAAATTTTTTGTTTGAGAGAGAGAGAGCGTGCACACACACGAGCAAGGAAGGGGCAGAAGGAGAGAGTGAGAGAATCTCAAGCAGGCTCCACACTTAGTGCAGAGCTTGATTTGGGGCCCAGCACAGGGTCCGACCCCATGACCCTGGGATCATGACCTGAGCTGAGCTGAAATCAAGAGTTGGACACTCAACCAAATGAGTCACCCAGGTGCCTCATCTAGCAACCTTTCTAGGTCCTTGGTGCACCTCTCCCTTGCTCATCTCTGAGCTGCACTCATACCATCTTCCATTGTTGGTCCTGCTTTGGGACTTTGGCATGGGCCATATTCTTTGCCTAGAACAACTTTCCACTTTCCACCCTACTTCTTAACTAGTTCTTATCCTTTAGTGTTGGGGCTCAAATGCTGTCTCCTCAGGGAATTGTTCTCTATAACCCCATTAGGGAGAACCCTTGATATCCATATACGAAGTGCCCTGTAGTTCTCCTTTGAAGCTGAATATCTAATTGCATAATGCCTTGTGTGGTCTCTCCCACCAGTGCAGAAACTGTGCAAATATAGACATTTTCCTCTACTGCATATATTTCCATTCTTTGCAGAGTATGTCTTGGATAAATATTGACTGGTGAGTAAATAACTTTAGGGACAGACTGAAAGCTTTCTCTCCTAAAAGAGGCTATGATCTGACCGATAAGCCTTCCTCTCTTAAAGCAGGATTTCAGAAGTATCTAGTTTTCAAGAAGACTTAATCTCATTAACACATGTATTTTGGGGAAAATCCCATTAAATCAGGCTGTGCAGCTCAGCCACTAAGTGTGGCCATCCTTACCTAGGTCTAGAGAATGGAGTTATGCCCAATGGCCTCTTCAGCTGAGGTGTACTTCACACCAGCTCTGCAGTATGATTATCTTGCTTTAATATGTACGTGATCTGCCTCTAACACATTGCTTTAATAATGGCTGTCTCCAGCAGAACATACTTGCACAGGAGGCATTTTTCCTTGGCTAGGGTAATGGAATTGACCAATGCCATGATTAGAAGAGCTAGGATTAGAGCAATACTGGCTGTCCTTTCTTCCCAGAGTTTGCTTTTGTTGAATCCTTTACTCTTTTTAGGTGATAAAAGTAATTTTTCTTGCATCCCATTTCTTGAGCCATCTGGCAGTAGTCTTGGCCTCCAAAATACACAGGCACGATGAACTCATTCATCCCCCTTACAACCTTTTCCTCACCATGGCTGTCGCCACACTTGGGTGCTCCAGCCGCTAAGAGCAGATTCATCAATGACTGTAAGTAGAGACACTAATGTCCACATCATTCACTCTGCCGTGATGGGTGAAAAACGCCTTTAGCTTGAAAGTCATCATTCTTGGTGGACGCTTGGTGGAATTAACTCATGATTCCTTGTCATTTCTGGCCAAATTTCAGAAGAGAGGGTTTTAAGTATTCCAGGGCGATAACAACAGAGATCTAGAAAGTTTAATGATGGTTATCTCCTGACACTTGTAAAATTCAGGAATAAGAAAAGGGAGGCAGAAAGAAAAAATAACAACCGAAATTAAAGAAAAAAATCTAGATGCTGACCACGAGTTCTTGTTTCCAGAGTTGAAATCCCTGATATTTAGAGGGTTGTGACACAGAAATATTCTGTCATAACCATTCTTACAAGGACAGCATCGTGAGAAGGTGATGCCAGCTTTTTCAGCCCAGGTCACACCTGGTGAGGCTTCTCACCTTGGCCATCTGGGCTTTGGAAATGAATTGTGAACATGCCTTCTTAGAGGGAGATGGGGATGTCTGATACTCACTTTTTTCTGTTGAGGTAAAGAAGTAACAGCAATACCATAATATTTATTAATTGCTTATTAAGTGCCAGGAACTAAGTGCATTTTATGTCATCCCATTCAGTCCTCCAAAAGCCCTATGAAATTGGTTTTATTATTAATCCCATTTTACAGATAGGATTAGGATTCAGGAGTCTGAAGCTCAGTGTGGGTCAGTAACTTTCCCAGGGGCACATTCTAGTGAGTGGTGGAGGCAAGATTTTGATCCATGTTTGAGAAATTACAAGTCTAAACTGCTAAGCTCTGGGGCGCTTGGGTGGCTTAGTCGGTTAAGCGTCTGACTTTCGCTTATGTCATGATCTCGCGGTTCATGGGTTCGAGCCCCGTGTCGGGCTCTGTGCTGACTGCCAGCTCAGAGCCTGGATCCTGTTTCAGTCTGTGACTCCCTCTCTCTCTGACCCTCCCCTGCTCACACTGTCTCTCTCTCTCTCTCTCTGAGAAATAAATAAAACATTAAAAAAAATTTTTTTTTTAAACTGCTAAGCTCTACTGTGTGCCTTTACTTTATAAAGGTGGCAAATGATAAATCAACCCCATTTGGTCTGGGGATCACTCTCTGACCTTCCCAATCCCCTCTTTCTAAATCATTCTACAGCTGGAAAATAAAACAGCCTCCTTTACCAGAGTAATTTCCTATTTTCTATCAGCTAAAATAATTTAACCAGAGGGACAGTTTTTAGTACCTAGAGCTGAAAAACCTCTTTAGTTATTGGTGAATGTGAAATCATAAGCTGAGGTTAGCACACACTTTCTCTCTCTCTCTCTCTCTCTCTCTCTGGAATTCAAGGTTGGAGTTCATGTGATGTACAAAGGTATAAAAGTAAAGGGCCTCCCTTGTGGAACTGGTTATTTAAAGCAGTATTTTTTTTTCTTGCTTAACACTGTTGGTTATTTTGGAAAATTACTTCAAGAAGAGTCTCCTAATAAAATAAACTGGCTGTTTTCCATCTAATGGAATTAGTTTTAAAAAAATACTATGATGATGAGTCTTCATGACCTCAGATCCTCTGAGAACAAAGTCACCATTAGAGAAACCACTGGGAGAGCAGGGAGCCTGGGCTGTTATTTATTAAATTAATCACCAGAGAGGCTGCACATGGAGTTTAAGCAAAAGGCATTGCCATATGCAAAGCTCAATAATTCAAATATGTGTGCCCCACATGAAAATCGGTGTTCTTGAATTGAGCCTCCTTCATGGAATGGAAAAGTAAAACATGATAGCATTTAAAAAAAGTGTTTGCTATACCTTTTATTTAAAATAGAACTCTTAGGAATTACAATGGGAAGACAGTATGGTCTTTTATGAGTAGCAGTACCTGACCCATGATCCAACATAACATCAGTGCCAGTGACAGATGACCAACTCTGAACTGGCTAATTGCTAAGGAGAATTTATTGGATCACAGACCTGAACAGTTGAGGACTTGGTGTGATCCTGGGGTAAAGTGATGTAATCAGAACCAGCCTTTCTCCATCTCTTGTCTTTGTGTTGACCCCAAGTCCAACAGAAAAGTGTGTGACCTTGTGGGGGATTTTTCAGTCTTGAGAATGCAACTCATTGATTATGATTGTGCCATAGGCTCAGCTCAAACCAATTACAATGGCCAGATGGATGTGAGGGCCAGGTTTGTATTGCATGTCCATCCCTGGAACTGGAGCGCCCGAAAGACTAGGGACTGAGACAGGAGAGGGAGTGTATTCTTGGGAAAAATTAAGGTACTATTTCCAGAAGTTAAGGGAATAGCTACTAGGTGGCGAAATTAATGAAACAACAACAAAAACAAAAATGTCCATTAGAACCATCCAGTAAGAGAGGGTCATTCTTATAAATAATGTGAACTTTGGATCTGAAGGGACTGTCCAGGGATTCAGGCTTTCACTCAGCAGTGTTTGGAGAATGTAGATGGGAAATCTAAAAGAATTCATATGCAGAAATGCAGAAAGCTTAGACTTCCTAAAAAACAAACAGAATTCACATGCAGAAATGCATTAGAAGTAGTAAATATGATCAGTAAGGATGCATGATATAAGGAGAATATACAAAAATCAATTGTATTTATATACAGTAGCAGTGAACAATCCAAAAAGAAATTAAGAAAATTTCATTTACAACAGCATCAAAAAGAAGAAAATATTTAGGAATAGATTCAACAAAGGAAATTTAAGACTTAAACACTGAAAACTAAAAGATATCATTGGAAGAAATTGAAGAAGCTCTAAATAAATAGAAACAAATCTCATATTCATGAATTAGAACACTTAATATTGATGTTAAGACTTAATATAATATATTGATACTCCCCAAATTGATTAAAAAATTAAGTGCAGGATCACCCGGGTGGTTCAGTCAGCTGAATATCCACCTCTTGATTTTGGCTCAGATCATAATCTTTCAATTTGTGGCATTAAGTCAGCTCTGTGCTGACAGTGTAGAGCCTGCTTCCTGTCTCTCCCTTTCTCTCTGCTCCTCACTACCCTGTTCGTGCTCTCTGTCTCTCTCAAAATAAATAAATAAACATTAAAAAAAATTTTCAGTACAATCCCTATCAGAATGCCAGTTGCCTCTATTGCATAATTTGACAAGCTGCTCTGAAAATTCACATGAAAATAAATACAAGGGATCCAGAATAGACTCAGGGTTCTTGGCAACTCCCCCCCCCACCCCCAACAACAAAGGTGGAAGACTCAGGTTTCCCTGTTGCTAATTTATTGCAATGCAGTAGTAATCAAGACGATGTCTACTGGCATGAGGGTAAACTTACAGATCCATGGGAGATAACTGAGAGTCTAGAAATAAACCCTTAAGTTTTCTACTGTGTTACCAAGGTAATTCTATGTAAGGGAAACAATAGTCTTTTCAACAAATAGTATTGGGGCAACTGGCTATCCACATACAAAAGAGGGAAAATGAATCCCTACCTTATACCATATACAAAAATCCACTGAAAATAGTTCATAGATTTAAATCTAGGAGCTAAAGCTATAAAACTCTTAGAACAAAATATAGGAATAGATTTTCATGACCTCATATGTGGAAATAGTTGCTTAGATATGACGCTAAAAGCACAAGCAACTAAAGAAAAAATAGAGTGGACATCATCAAAATTAAAAACTTTGTGCTTCAAAGGAGACTATCAAGAAAGCGGAAAGAAGACTTACAGAATGGGATGATATGTTCGCAACTAATATATCTGATAGGGGACTTGTATTGAGAATTTATAAAGAACTCTCACAAATCAACAATGAAAAGACAAATATACCAATTTAAAATTGGGGGAAAAATGGAATAGATACTTCTCCAAAGAAGATACACAGATGGTCATTAAGAACATGAAAAGATGTTCAACATCATTAATCATTAGGAGAATGCAAATCAAAACTATCATGAGATACAGTTTCATACTTGCTGGGATGACTTTCATAAAAATACAGGAAGAAGTGTTAGCTAGGATGTGGGCGAATGAGGATGTCATCCATTGTTGATGGGAATGTAAAATGTTACCGTCATTGTGGAAAGCAGTTTGGCAGCTCCCCAAAAGATAAACATAGACTGAGCACATAGTCCAGAATTCCACTTGTAGCTGTCTACCTAAAACATGGAAAACATATGTCCATACTAAAGCTTATACATGGCTTTGCATGGCACATTATTTATGGCAGGAAAAAAGTGGAATAGCTGAAATGTACATCCATTGATGAATGAATAGACAAAATGTGTTATATCTATACGATGGAATATTATTCAGTTGTAAAAAAGAATGAAGTACTCGTTTGTGTGACAACATAGATGAATTTGGAAAACATTATGCTAAGTAAAAGCAGTCAGGCCCAAAGGCCACATATTTTATGATTCTATTTATGTGAAGTTTCCAGAATAGAAAATTGAAAGAGACAGAAAATAGATCAGTGGTAGTCAGAGGCTGGGGTAGGGAGAATAAGTGACTGGTAATTGATACAGAATTTCTTTTTGGGGTGACGAAAATATTCTGGAATTAGATATTGGATATGGCTGTGTAATTCTGTAAATACATTAAAACTATTGAATCATATACTTTAAAAGGGTGAATCATATGGTATATGAATTATACCTCAGTAAAGCTGTTAGTAAAGAAAAAAGCATGTTCGGAGGGGAAGCTCATTATTCAGTCCAGTGCTGATAAGTTCAAATGAGCTTTACACACACAGCTTGGAGTCAAATCCTGTCTCCACCTTCAAAGCTCAATTACATCATCTGTAAAATGGGTAGCGGGAGATATAATACCAGTATTGATAGAGCATTTGTGAGGCTTAAATGAGGTAGTCTTCAAACAGTTCTGAAACATAATGAGCAAACAAAAAGAATGGAATGCAATAAATTTCAAATACAGTCAGAGGAAGGCTGACCATTTTTAGAAATGAGATTTGGAGAAGAACTGGGTGTTTTTAGTGTTACATGGCTCCTGGCCTTGAGTATGTTACAGGTGATGGACCCAAGGGCCACTGCATTCTCCTGCTGAACCCCAGCTCCCATTTCTCTGTGCTGTAGTAGGCTCGGAAGAAAAGAAGGACACATTTCCCAAGTGGTATCAGAGCCTCTGTTCAGTGGCTCGAGGGCTGAGGCTAAGAAGCAAATCCACAGCCATCAGTCTGCCTACCTACCCTTTCTTCCCAGGAGTCTCTTTCACTGTACAGCAGAGACTGCTTCCTGGCCTTGGTTATAGGTAGGGCCTGAGGTGGGGGTGGGGGTGTGATAATCAAAGACTTGATATGCTCTGGTTCCTGTACTTCACTCAGCACAGAGTGGGACTATGCTCTGTGCTCTATAGAGATGAGGAAGTTCAGGCAAAGAGCAGTTGGTCAAGAAAGGAAAAGAAGAAAGTCTAGCTAGGTCTGGATGATTCCACCCCAAGGCCCTATCTTTAAATCAAAGTTTACTTGACACTTACTACAGTTTTCTTATTGATTCTAAAATCCACCACAGATTTAATGACAACTTTTGGGGGGAGGGTATAGGATGGAAGGAGAAGTACTGTTAAATTGTAGACAATTTTTATTTTACTCATCAAAAATAGCTTTAATTTGTCTTTAAAATTTGGTTCCCTTTTCTTTAAAAACCACAATCCATTTTAAGTCAAACCTCTTTGTATTCTGAATCCCAAGCCTCTCCTGAATGACTTTGGGCAGCAGACATTCCTGCAGAGTCATCTTGATGTGCTGCTTTTTATCACGACTCGTGCTACTTGGCCTCTTTCATGTTCTTAGGATTGATAATATAATTTTGAATCAAACTGAGGAGTATTGGCTTCTCATCTACAGTTTCTATTCAGTGAAACTTGTAATCCTTTAATTGAATTAGATACTGAAGAAGTTAAAAGGCTTCTCTGAAAAGTCATTGGAAGCTTTATGATAGATAGATATACAGCCCCAGACTAGTCCTTCACGGCCCATTAATCAATTAACACCAATCTCTCCTGGCTTTGATAATTCCATGATTTATTATGTCAAGGTATTTGGCGAAGTTAGCATGTGCTCAGCAATGGTAAGATGAAGCTTACTCATCTTGTTAGCAAGTTGGGGTTTTTGTTTGTTTTTTTTTTGTTTTTTGTTTTTTGCTTCTCTTATGATCTTTTGACATTTTTAATACCCAAGGTGTAAACATACTTATTTTTAGGAGACTCTTCCTTTGTGTATGCACTGGAAAATACTGTCTTGAATGTTAGAAGCCAAAGGAGCCAGATAATCCCTCTCCCACCTCCTGGCACCTGGAGTATAGTTAAATCATACAGCCTTGGTCACCTAGAAGTTCGGGCCTATGACCTTCAATCTTGAGGATCTAGAATGGAAACATCAAGTGTCCAGTGGCAGTGGCGACACTGAGAGCCCAGGGGACCTGCACTGAGCATCCAGTGGTGGCTGCATCAGTGATAGCATCCTCAAAAGGATGTTTCTGTGAAACATTTTGGCTGTTAAACCTCTCTGGGCTTTGCTTATTTTCTGAATCTGCTTGCATGGTCTACCTTTAACATCTGTGAGCTTCTTGCTGGGTTTTTTGTTTGTTTGTTTGTTTGTTTTTTTAGTATGCTGGAGTTGGCTTCTGATTGTTTCAAGGGTACTTGGGATTTGTTTTAATTCATTATGGTAAGGCACAGAGATATGGAAGTGACTGCCATGAAGGAAGAAGTTTTTACTCATTGGTCCCTAGAAACAGGTGCAGTGTGCCATGCAGGGCCACCTGCAGCACTACTAGGGTTGGGCAGAAGGCAGAGGGCATGGCGGGGCAGGGGACGCTGGCAGACAGACTGGGCAGGAGCCTTTATTGTGGTTTTTATGGGAAGGGGCAGGTGGAGGAGGATAAGCAGGCTTAGCTAGTTTGAATAATTTCAGCAGGTTCTAGGGTGTAGAGGCTGTCCTGCAGGATTGCTACAAGTGTTCAATAAGGAGATGTGAGCAAAGTGCTGAGTGTCTGACTCTCTTCATACCATCTTGGGTGTAAGACACATGCTTTCCTTCATTTTCCACATTTAACATTCTGAAATCAGAACTCTCTCTTTAAAAAAATTTTTTCTGTTTAATGTTTATTAATTTATTAATTTTAATGTTTTATTTATTTCTGAGAGAGAGACAGCACGAGCAGGGGAGGGTCAGAGAGAGAGGGAGACACAGAATCTGAAGCAGCCCCCAGGCTCTGAGCTGTCAGCACAGAGACTGATGCAGGGCTCGAACCCACCAACCGGTGAGATCATGACCTGAGCTGAAGTCGGACGCTTAACTGACTGAGCCACCCAGGCGCCTCAGAACTCTTTCTTAAAATCGAAGTTGGACATCCAGAATTCTCTAACATAAACAATAATATAATAACCACATTTTCTAGTTTCTGCCTTTGATGATTGGACATCTTGGGGACCCCCCCAGCACTATCCTAGAGATAGTAAATGACTGAGAGCATGCCTTTATCATGCAAACCAATTGACTCAGAGCCCAAGTCCTTGACTGCCTCCTTTATGGGCCTCACCACTCTGGGTCACTGTCCATTCGTTCTAATAACCCCAGGGCCAGGCTTCTCTAACTGCCTTGCTTACAGCTTCTGCTCTGTGTGTGTTTTGTGGGGAGGAGGGGTTGGTAGATGGGGAGACAGAGGCCAGTAGATAGTCCAGATGCCAGAAGAGTAGCAGTTGGGGTTAGTGACACAGCCATGTACTCCATCCATCCAACTACACAGAAGAGATAGTACCTTGTTCTATTTTCCATGAAAATTTTCTAATAGTTCATGAGTCAAGAGAATCCTAAAATGAAGCCCCTCGTCATCATCATGGGACCAGTCTTGTTCCCCTTTTACTGTCACTCACAGGGTTACCAACCATCCCGGTTTGTCCAGACTTTCCCAGTTTTAGCCATGATGTCCCTTGTCCTGGAATCCCTTCAGTACCAGCAGATCAAGATGAATAGCCACAGTATGGCTTCCCCCCTTGGATGATGTTAAAGCAATTCCAAGAAGGTGTACCATTCTATCCATAAATATAACAGAAGGTATCTCTAAAATATAAGAACTTTTCAAAAACATAATTACAGTACCAGCATCACACCTAAAAATAATTCATTAATATCATTCATGTCCAGTTACTGTCCACATTTCCTTAGCTGTCCTGGTGTGTGTTTGTGTGTGTGTGCGTGTGTGTGTGTGTGCAACACCATTGATTTTATTGAATTAAATTCTGCATAAGGTCCATATACTGCATTACACTGATATATCTCTTGGGTCTCTTAATTTAAAGAGACCACGTTTTTCTCCATTTATCTATTTTAACTTTCTGATTTGTTTGTTTGGTAGCATTTCCAACATCCCACATTTCTCTGATTCATACCTGCAGTGTCCCGTTCCTCTATCCTGTCTATTTCTTATAAATTGGTAAATTGGTTATATCCAGCTTCAATTTTTGGAGGGAGAGGGGAATGGTATTTTATATGGGCTATCGTGTACTCTATAATGCATTACTTCAAAATGCATATCCATTTTGATTGACTGCCTTTAAAATTTACCAGTGAGTAATAGGTAGTGTCAGCCTGGTCCACCCATAATAAAATTTTTCTGTAACTTCTCACCCAATTATTTTAGCCACCATTGAAATCATTGCCTAGATCTATTTTTTTTTAGAGGCAGAAAGTGGTGGTATTCTAAATGTAACATTCCTTCATTATTAGTTGAGATTCTTCTAAAAATTTTTTTCTTGAGGCTTCTTTTTTTAACTATTATTTTGAATTCACTGATGTTTAATATATTTAATTATTTTAATTCATTGTGTATGTTCTTCTTTTTCAGGTGAAAATTGAACTATCTTTGATCAGTAGGAATATCTTTTTGGAACCCCTCTTGTATCCTTTGGACTCCAGTGGTCTTTGCTAACTCTGTTACATTCTGGTACAGTCTGATGTTCTGGGCTCACATTTTATATTTTTTGGCCACTTTCCCAAAGTGGGAAATGGTGTTTAGAAACCACAGTCTGGGCTTTGTCACTATTTCCGGGCCCTTTATGAAGATGGAGCTAAGAAGTGTGTATTTTTACAAGAAAAAAACCACATCATGTGTTCCTCCCTCTATCTTCAACTAACATTTAAGGTCAGAGGGCTTGCCCAGGTTTCCTGATTCTGTACTTGGGTATTGCTTCCTTGTGACAAAATCCTCAGCCCTGGTTGCAGCAACATAAATACTCGCTTGCCATATCCTCCAGCATTCTTACAGTAGTCCCAGAATAACAAAATCAATATTACAACTCAAAAATATGATTTCTGAAAACAGCTTGCAATTTCCTTGCAATTCTTTTTAACCTTAGGCTGTATCCTAGTGGGGACATGAGGCAAATTACTGTGTTTTAAAATGGTTTAACATAATTCTTCACTGTTAAGCCACCAACATGATATACACTTTTGTTCACTTATTTCATTCTGCTTTAGATTTTGAGGATTTGCTTCTTAAAAGTTTGATTTAATGTTACTATATAATTTTGTTAAAATATTGTTTTACAAATATTAAAATTAAAAAAACAAATACTTGCTTAAGATGTTAAATATTTGGAAGAGACTGTATTCAGGGAAGTCTAGTGCCCATTCCTTTCCTCGCCCCCCACATCATGTTTTTTTTGTTTGTTTGTTTTTTGTTTTTACCATTTCCATTAGGTAACTTTTTTTGGTTGTGTATTCTTTCATTGTTTTTCTTTTATTTAAGTTTATTTATTTAATTTTTGAGGGATAATAGAGAAGGGGAGCGGGGAGAGAGAGACGTAGAATCCCAAGCAGGCTCTGTGCTAACAGCAGGGCTCAAACTCGCAAACTGCAAGATCATGACCTGGGCTGAAACAAAGAGTTGGTTGCTTAACCAACTGAGCCACCCATATGCACCTCATTGTTTTCTTATATATAAACAAATAGGTATCTATTCATATCTGTTCTCTTTCTTAGGTTAAACAAGTAGCAGTCCATAATCATCCTTTTGCACTTGACTTTTTTACATGGGAATGCATCCTGGAGATCCCACCTTATCACTGTGTAGAAATACAGGAAATTTTCATCATTTGTTGTAGCTATTTTCTATACAGTTACATGAACACTGGACCAGAAAATCCTCAATCCTTGCTCCTAGGGGAAATGCATGGTTAGATTCCTGTGAGCCTCTGGTCACAAATTTCTTATCAACCAATCAATACATGAACTTGTTTTATGTGTGTTTTTGTTTAAAGACCCCTTATTTAATGTATATTGTGAATTCATTAGTGTTGAACTCAGACATTATAACTCATGCCTGAACAAAGCTTATCTAACAAAACACACATATTTTCTCTGCCAGGCATATCACAGCTTTCTTTTGCCTAGGACCTCTTGATACTACTTTGGCGTTATGCGTGGGTGTATTTTAAACAGTGAAATCACCAAAAAGCACAAAAGTGTGAAAAATATGACACTAAATACTGTATAAAGGACACAAGTTTACAATATGAGACTGAAAGAAGAAGGCAGAGATTTCCTTATTTGGCCCTAACTGGGAATATATACATCAGACTATTCAGTGTTTTTGCTTTTCTGTGCATATGCATGCCTGGTAATGACTATAAAAAGTGCTGGGGATAACAAATACATTTTAGCTAGTGGGCTAATTTGCAAATACAGAATTGCAGATAATAAGGAGTAATTGTATTCCTCATTCTTTTTTCACAATTGCATAGTACTCCACTATGTGCACATTCTGACTTTTTAAAAACTGGTCCCCTATTGATGGACACTTGGGTACTTTCCGGTCTTTTCTATTACAAATAATGCCACAGTGAATAGGCTTATACATTTGTGCTCTCAGATTTTTGACAAATTCTCCTTGGAATGGAGTCCTTGAAGTAGGATTGCTGGTCAAAGGATAAATGGGTACACGGTTTTTGTAAACATTGGCAGTTCCCTCTCCTTA
This sequence comes from Crocuta crocuta, assembly GCF_008692635.1. Lineage (NCBI taxonomy): Eukaryota > Metazoa > Chordata > Mammalia > Carnivora > Hyaenidae > Crocuta > Crocuta crocuta. Next base: position 12,891,935 of record NW_027531893.1, read on the forward strand.
ATGGTTGTAGCCTTCTGCAAACTCACCAGAGTAGATGATAGTATGTGTTTACCCATAGCCTCACCAACAGAATATGTTGTTTATTTAAAAATATTTTTTTGTTTATGTTTGTTTATTTTTGAGAGAGAGTGTGAGCTGGGGGAGAGAGAGAGAGGAGATACAGAATCTGAAACAGGCTCCATGCTCTGAGATATCAGCACAGAGCCTGATGCACGGCTCAAACTCATGAACCATGAGATCATGACCTGAGCCGAAGTTGGACCCTCAACCAACTGACCCACCAAGGCACCCCTATTTTTTTATATTAGCCAACCTATATGGTTATTTCAATGTAGTCTTAATTTGCATCTCTTATTCTCACTGACATTGAGCATCTTTGCATAATGCTATGGGGCACTTGTTGGGCTTACCTACCTTTTGGGAGGAAACTTCGTATTGTCAGGGAAGGTAGCAAGTAAAGCAAAATACTGTCAAAGTGGATTTTCCTAATACGGAGGCAGAGGGATGAAGAACACAAGCAGTGGGTAGTATTCCTGGGACCAAGCAGGCTGCATATTCAAGTAGAAAGCATAGAAAACATAGCCATAAGGCCAGCTAGATATGCTAGAAGGCACTGGGCTCTCAGCCAATGGTCTGGAGTTTAAACCATATTTACCATCACGAGACAAGAAGTGTGGGAATGGAGGCTAGATTGGGAAACCATCAGATCTAAGAAAAAGGGAGCAAGCAGAAGCCTTGCCATGAATTGGTTCAGTATGGTGGAGAAAGGAGATAACGTAACTGTTTCTCAGAAATCATATTACAATTAGATTCGTTTTCTCCCAGTTAGTAGCTATATGATCTTACCCAAGTTTTATCATCTTCCGGAAACTCATTTTTCCCATCTTATAAACGGCAGACATGACGCCCTAGAGTTTTTGTGACAATTAAATGGTATTTTTGCAACATAAAAGTATGTTGCGCCATGCCTGGTATATACCAAGTAAACCGTAAGTGATATATACCAAGTAAACCATAAATACCACGATGTAGAGGAAACTCCCTACCTTCCTTAGGACATATGTAAGAATCAGGGGAGGGCAAGGAGTGAAGGGAGAAGGCTCACAAAGAGCAGGGTCGCATGGCTTGTGCTTCAAGAAATACAAGGTGGATCATGACACTCTGCAGAGAAGGAACTTGAAGTAGCTCCTCTAAAGGGCACAATGAGCATTTTCTTTAATGTTTGTGTTGGATTTGAGTTCTTTGCCACCTATTCTAGGTGTGCTCCTCTTTTCAAGCATACTCTGATTTAGCTCTGGATCAGTTAGCTCATTTCAGTTCATGTTTTTGGTTGCTGATGAGATCTCCCTCCCACTTTGCCTAACTACAAGGGAAGACCAGTGAACCCAGTCTAAGTTGGTTCATGCTTAGATCTATTCATTTGCCTAAGTGGTTAGTTCAGTGGCTAGTTATGTGACCTAGACAGAGACAGTGAAGCAAAATGAGCTTTTCATTGGGCCTCTTGGGACAGAGATTCTCAGTCTTTCCACAACGAATTTGAAGCTGAAAGAATAGAAGTTTTTAAAACCTTGCAGTTGTTTTTGATCATAACAGAAGAACTTGTTAAAAAAAAAAAGTAGAGGAGGGGTAAAAGAAAAAAGGAAAAAAAAGAAAATGAAGCCACCATGAGGTGAGTCAAGTTGCAATTTAAAGAAAGAGCAGAATTAGGTGTTTTAACCCCTGATCAAGTCATGCCTACAGATGGTCCAGGTCCTGAAATGTTCACTTACATAAGTGAATAAATTCCCTTTGTGCTTCGGGCAGTGTGAAATGGGGTTTGTGTGACACCAAATGAATATCAACTGACAGAGTGACCAACAGTTATTGCCCCCCTACCCCCCAGTTTGTTTAATTTTTGAACACAGAGCACCTCCCATGTGCCTGGCCACTGCTTATCTTACTAGAAATTCAAAGCATCTTCCAGGTTCCAGGGAAATAGGCCCTTAATCTCCAGACACTGAAAGGCTAGGAACCAAGCACAGGATGACTCTTGTGTACTAAATTTTTATCCAATCGATTCTACTTTGAGAGGCAGCAGGTGTAACATTTCATTAGTCACTCCCAGCTCTGAGATCTTGCTCCTATCTCTGACCTGGCTCCTGCCTGCCGGCACTTATGTGGCCTATTGAGGGACTGTTATTAAGATAGAATTTGTATAGATTATTTTCAAGCTAACAAAAGAATTTCCTTGTTATTTATTCACAGAGCCTAGCGTGCGATATAAATTTAGCCAATTTGAAGAGCCTGACTTGCTGATCTTGTTAGAGAGAGCCAAAGGCTATTGTCTACTGTTCACACCAAGATAGAGCTCCTGCTGGAAATCTCATTTCTAATTGCAGGAGGGTCAGTTTAGAATGCAGAGAGACCCCTGCTCCTCAAGCTCATAGAACATAAGGAAGCAGTGTGTTTTGAATCCCCGGAGAGGTTACAACTTCTGGGATGCAATAAAACTGAACGTTCACTTGGTTAACCCCAGTAGTGAGCACTCTGGAATCGCTTGCCTAATGCATATGGCAGAAATGGAAATGGGGAAGTAGCCATGAGATATCCCAGAACTGACCTAAGATGAAACACTAAAAACATGCATGAGACCAGGGGCTCCTTTAGCTCAAGATTATGGCTCAAGCTACTATCTAAAAAAGCTCCCCTGGGAATGTGTGGAGTGAGCATGACAATCTCAGAATGGCAGACCTGTTTTTTCTTTAATCATGCCAGAAATCTCAAAGTTGCCATCCTATTTTAAAAATTAAATCTATGCTTGGTTGGTATTTATATTCTTACATGTTTACTAAATTTCTTTTTTTAATTAAAAAATTAAAAAAAATTTTTAACGTTTATTTTTGAGAGACAGAGAGAGACAGCATGAGCAGGGAAGGGGCAGAGAGAGAGGGAGACACAGGATCTGAAGCAGGTTCCAGGCTCTGAGCTGTCAATACAGAGCCCAGTGCGGCGCTTGAACCCACTGACCACGAGATCATGACTTGAGCCAAAGTCAGACGCTTAACCGACTGAGTCACCCAGGCGTCCCTATATGTTTACTCAAATTCTTAGATGTTTACTGAAATATAAAATATTTAAAATAAATATTAAGAAGTGTGAAGAAGAAATAATCATGCTAATGAGAGATCGTCATCATTTACTTTGATATGCCCTTGAAAAGTTCTTGGTATATAGGAAGCTCTGTATTGGTGTTATAATTGTTGGTGTTGCTTACAAAAAACAGTAGCAACTGTTGACATAGTTGTATTTATGGCTTTGTTCTTCTTTAAAAAAATTTTTTTAAAATACTTTATATATTTTTGAGAGAGAGAGAGAGACAGTGTTAGCGAGGGAGGGGCAGAGAGAGAGGGAGACATAGAATCCAAAGGAGGCTCCAGGCTCTGAGCTATCAGCACAGAGCCTGATGTGGGGTTTGAACTCAGGGACTGTGAAATCATGAGCTGAGCCGAAGTTGGACATTCAACTGACAGAGCCACCCAGGCACCCCTGTTTATGGCTTTGTTTAACATCAAATTCTTTTCCATGCCTTGAAAAACATTTCCATTGTTTTTTCAGTAGTAATAATTTTCTACCATGTGAACATAATATTATTTATTTACCTTAATCTATTGGTGAATATTTAAGGTCTCTCTCTCTCCCTCTCTCTCTCCTTGTTTCTATTAGTTTTTCTAAGTGTGCTATTATAAAGAGTACAATGCTGAACTCTTTTTACAGGAAAAATTCTATATACATGTCTCTTATGGCTCCCCAGGATAAATGCCTAGAAGTAATTACCTCTGGGTCAAGGAGCATGAACATTATAAGACATATATATTGCCAAATTGCCCTCCAGGAGCCTTTCAGTATTTTATACTCCCAGTATTTATGTTACTTTGGGCACATTACTTTTCTCTGAATCTTAGTTTCCCAATATAAGATAGATGAATAATAACATCTGTTTGTAATCCTGAGAGTGAAGACTTACACATATATACATATACTCACACAAATCCATTTATATGTATACACATCTCTATCTATGTAGCTAACTATCTACTTTGTATGAATAGTAATCACAGTGGTGTCAGTGGAAGTTATTATTACAGTTCTTAACTTGGCCATGCTTTAGCTATGTGGCTCAAGTAAGCCATTTAGACTCTGTTGCCTCATCTGTAAAATGGGAAGAAATGATATCTTACAAGGTTGTTAAGATTAAATGAAATAATGTACACAGATGTCCTTTGTTACCTCTTGGCCTTATTATAAATATCTTATTTCTTTCTTGGGGTATGGAAACCAAAAGCAGATATACGATATCTTTTTAAGTCTCTTATTTATGAGGATTTTGGCTGTAGGCCATCTTCCTCTTTGAAAACTATAATTTCCTCATCTCTTCTATCAGGATACACAGCAGACCCATGCAGTTTGAATTTTTGTGTTCATCTTAGAAATAAAGTTATACATAGATCATGGAATAGCAAGGTGAGCAAAATTAAAATCTTACCATGTGATTCCAGATGTCATTTTAGAGAAGAGACTATTGCTTTCCAGTCTTCACTATAAGTCTATTATATGCAGAAATACTTCTCAGAAGGGTATTTCTTTTTTGTGGTTGGGGAAGGGAGAGGATGGGTTGAAAAAAAACCCTGTGCCCCAGATTTGAGGTGATCCTAGGGCAGACAAAGAAGCAAGCAAAAGAAATCTGGTCTATCAGAGGAGGGAAAAGGGTGCTTAGAAAGAGTATAAACTATGGGAGTGTTGGGACTCTAAGGAAAGACAGGATGTGAGGTTGGGAGTTCAAGGTAATTTCATCTAGAACTCTAGCAAGGGCAGAGTGACTTAGATGATTTCTGTTACTCTAGAAAATGAAGCCACTGTGAATTAGAAACCTAGAGACTTTATCAGAGAAGCACATTCTCTCTGTTTTTCTTTGTGTCTCCCACATACAGAATCTTTCCCTGAAGGAAACCCCCAATAGACCTCCTAGTTAAACGTGGCAGATTGAACACGTCTGCTGCTCTCCATTCCTCCCTGGGGACTTGCATGTAAATGACACTGGATGGTATAAATAGAGTGAGAAATTAAAATAAGAGAGGAGACAATAATGGTTAAGGTGTCTCAACCAAGTTTTTTGAGCAATGGGATATGGATCAGTGAGTGGCAACTGAAGTAACAAAGTACGGAAGAGGAAAATCTAAGGACTTTTCAAAGAGCAACAAATAAATATCAAGGTGATTTGGGTCACAGAATCTTATTTTAGGAATTTGAGGTATCAGTATCAGCTATCTCAGAAAAGGGGGTAATGATATGAGGAGAGTCAGTTGATAGACCCCCTAGACGCCCAGCTTCATCCTGGGAAGCCAGGCAGGGAATGGGAAGGCAAGATTCAGAAAAACTGAATCAGGATGGTTCTTTATTCACAAATAGCACAGAGAGTGGTGGGCAAGTGCCCAGCACTTTCTGTAGGCTTCTGGACTGTTGGCAGCTGAGACTATTCTTCCCACCAAAGATTAGAAGAATATTCTTTAAAGAAAGAGAAGAACCCAGGAAAAAATAACTACAAATACTAACATTTGGGATTATCTCCAGAGACTAGCTTGGTCCATGAGAGTGAAATTCTTTTGAATTTCATCTGATGAACTCTGTCCACAGATCCTCCAATCACCATGAGAGCGTGCACGTGTGTGTGTCTGTGTATGTGTGTGATTGCATTTACTTCATTCAATTATTAGTGCATTGCAAAACATAGTTAGCCACCTGAGAAGAGTCTTCAACAGGGTAACACATCTAAAACACACAAGCAGTAAAATGGAATTTGAGAAAAACAGAGGCAATGCAGGAAGCAGAAGAAAACTTCAAATAATTGATAATTATGATCGTCACAGAATTTAGAGAAAATATTTCTTTGATGCAACAAGAGAAGGATGCTATGAAGGGTGAGCTGTTAGAGCATAAGAAACGACTCTTAGGAATTAAAAACTATGAAAGATAAGACAAACTTTCAGAAGCATAGTTTAAAGAGAAAGTTGAGGAGATTTCTAAGAAGGTAGAAAGAAAAGTCAAAGAAATGCAAATTAGGGAAGATTTCAGGAAGGGAGAGGAATAGTTCAGAAGTTGTATATATAACTCCCAGAAATTGCAGAGAGAGGAAACAGAAAATGTCAGAGAGAAGATTATCAAAGAATGAATGCTGTAAAATTTCCCAGAAGTAAAAGGTATGAAGCTCCAGGCTATAGAGATTTACTGACTATCCTGTAAAATAAATTTTCAAACTCATTATAAAGCACATCATTTTTAAGTCACAGAATGCTGAGGATGCAGAGATAATCCTAAAAACTTCAAGGGAATAATAACAGGTCATATGAAAAGGATTAAGAATAGGGAATTGACATTGGACTTTTCAACAGAAATACTAGAAGCTAGAAGACAATAGATCCATGTTTTCTAAATTATAACCCAGAATTTGATGCCGAAACTATTACTCAAGAGTGAAGCTATAATGAAAACTATTTATAGACTATAGAACTGTCAAATCACTACCATGTACACTTGAAACTAATACAACATCTTTTGGCAATTATCCCTCAAAATAAAAATTTTAAAATTTAAATCCAAGTTAGTTAACATATAGTGTAATAATGGTTTCACAAGTAGAATTTAGTGATTTACCACTTATATCTAACACCCAGTGCTCATCCCAACAAGTGCCCTTCTTAATCCCCATCACACATTTAGCCCATTCCCCTACCCAACACCCCACCAGCAACCCTCAGCTTGTTCTCTGTATTTAAGAGTCTCGTATGGTTTGTCTCTCTCTCTCTCTGTTTTTACCTTATTATTCCTTCCCTTCCCCTATGTTCATCTGTTTTGTTTCTTAAATTCCACGTATGAGTGAAATCATATATTTGTCTTTCTCTGACTGACTTATTTTACTTAGCGTAATACTTTCTAGCTCCATGTTGCAAATGGCAAGATTGCATTCTTTTTTATAGGTAATATTCCATTGTGTATATATATGTATACATACTATATCTCTTTCATTCAATGGACATTTGGGCTCTTACCATAATTTGGCCATTGTTTTTTTTTAAAAATGTTTATTTATGCTTGAGAGAGAGAGACAGAGAGAGTAAGCTGGGGAGGGGCAGAGAGAGAGGAAGACACAGATCCAAAAAGGCTTCAGGCTCTGAAGCCTGATGCAGGGCTTGAACTCATGAACTGTGAGATCATGACTTGAGCTGAAGTCAGACACTTAACTGACTGAACCACCCAGGCAACCCTGGCTGTTGTTGATAGTGCTGCTATAAGCATTGGGGTTCATGTGCACTTTTGAATCAGCATTTTTGTATCCTTTGGATGAATACCTAGAACTGCAATTGCTTGGTCATAGGGTATTTCTATTTTTAATTTTTTGCAGAACCTCTGTACTATTTTCCAGAGTGGCTGGACCAGTTTGCAACCAACAGTGCAAAAGAGTTCCTCTTTCTCCACATCCTCGCCAATATCTGTTGTTTCCTGAGTGCTTAATTTTAGCCATTCTGATATGTGATATGGTATCTCAGTGTGGTTTTGATTTGTATTTCCCTGATGATGAGTGATGTTGAATGTCTTTCCATGTGTCTGTTGGCCATCTGGATGTCTTCTTTGGAAAAATGTCTGTTTGTGTCTTCTGTCCATTTCTTCACTGCCGATCATTTGCTTTTTGGGTGTTGAGTTTATTAAGTTCTTTACAGATTTTGGATACTAACCCTTTATCCTATATGTCATTTGCATATATCTTCTCCCATTCTGTCAGTTGCCTTTTAGTTTTGTTGATTGTTTTTTTTTTTTAATTTAAGCCTTTTAATATTCTGACTTTGTGAAGTACAAACACGTGATACTTTGATAACAGTTGATATTAACTTTAGAAAAAGACGCTCTTTCAGAACAGGATACTGGCCACCATTATTTAAAGATGAACCTTTGGGGAAACACTTCCCCTTTCAACTTTTGCATTCAACAGTTACTAAACACTGAGTTTGTGCCAGATTCTGTGACATATGAGGTCTCACGTAGTCTCTATATCAGCCTTTCAGGTGGGCCCTTTTGTCCTCATTTTGCGGGGACTGAAGACTCAGAGAAGTTAAGTAACCTTGTGAGTCAATCTCAGAGCATGTACTCAAGCACACATAACCCTAAAGTCATGCCATTCTGTAGTTGATGTCTATCTATGCTCCAGACTCACCAGAATCACAGAATTTTAAATCCAGGAGCCTTACACATCATCCGGTTCAAAACCTTTCATTTTGTCAGTGGGTAAATTGAGGTTCTGTCTCTCGACTGAAGAGATTTGATTATTAGCAGCTGACCTGGCCCAGCTTCTGCAGCTTCTTTTCATCTACATGACAGTGTTGACGTTGTAGGGGAAAAGGCAGGAAATTAGGGCTCCTCCGGTGAACAGAAATCACAGCTATTTATTCATCCCCAACAATAACCACATCTGGCTATTTCAAGAAGAGAGAAAAGTGGAATGCCGACAGTGGAGATTTTGTGGGATCTGGCGGTCTGGGTGTGCAGGCATGGCCTTGCTTCCTGTGAACTGTATTTTGTACCCCACGTAACTTCCTGGAGAAGTCCTCGTAACCTTCATGAAGTGACATGTGGTGATAGCTCCCTGGGAATCAGAGTCTTCCAGGAAAGAGTCACCTGCTTTTCCTAGAGGGGCTTCCTGGCCTGAACCCCACTGCAGCGTTCCAGAACAGAACAGGCCCAAAGTTGAAGCAACAAGAACAAAAATCTAATGTTTGTCGAACTTCTACTGTGGGGAAACTGTGGTAAGAAATTTATATTCATGATTTCATTTTACGTTTGGAGCGACCCTGTAGGTGCCCTTGTTACTCCCAATTGACAGATGAGAAAACGGAAGATCAGACAAGTCAGACTTTTAAGAAGGGTCGGGGCCTGGGTAAAGTCTGGGGTATCTGACTGTGGGCCTCCTGCTCTTCACTGTGAGGCTGGACAGCCAGTTTCTGTTTCCATCTGTCACGCAGCGTAACTCTGCAACAAAGCAGACCCGTGGGAAGCGGACACCGAAGTCCATGAACTAGACCACCCCCACACTGCTCTCTGCCTATGCTGTGTCTTTTGCCTGGAGCATGCTTGTTCCCTGGCCTACCTGACTTCCCATCTCCCCCCTTGCTCCTCTGCCTGATCATTTCCCGTCAATCCTTTCATCTTCCCTGGCAGTCTCCGTCACACCCATTGGCCTGGGTTAGCAGCCTCCCCTCTTACATCTCATGTCACTTACAGGCCTTTTTTGTCCTCACTCACTGTCTGCCTCTCCCCCACCCAGTGAAAAGTGCTGTGAGGGCTGGAACAAGTCTTGTGCCTCATTACAGTCTGTGCTGGGCTGAATAATGACCCACCTCCCTGAGGAAGACCACATCCCAGTCACTTAAGCCTGTCAATAGGATACTTCCCAGAGCAAAGGGGACTTTGTGGACCTTGTGATGGGCAGATTCTCCTGGCTTATCCAGGTGGGCGCAGTACCATCATGGGGTCCTTGTAAGAGGAAGGCAGGATTGGGGTGGTGGATTTTGAAGGTGGGGGAGGTTCCCACGAGCATGAAATGCTCCAGGAGCTGAAAGATACTAGGCAGTGGGTTTTCCCTGCAGGAGGAACACAGCCCTTTTGACAACTTGATTTTAGGACTCCTGACCTCCAGAACCAGAAGACAGCAAACTTCTGTCGTTTTAACCCACTCAGTTTGTGGTAATTTGTTACAGCTGCCATAGAGAGGACTACATGGCTCTGAGGCTTCCATACACATAGTAGGAACTTAATAAATATTTTATCAAGGAGTGAATGAGCGATTTGTAATGTAAGGTTTGTGTCTATCCCACACACATCCTCTGTGGGTAAACGTTTAAGCAGTAAACAAAGGGTAGAAAAGACATTGCCCTGAGCACTTGCAGTGGGGATTTTACTATTATATCCAGCCAACATGGGTTTGGGCAGCTTCTCTGTGAGGAAATCCAGCAGATTTACTCTGCGACTTGGGAAACCCTGTTTAATCTCTCCGGGCCTCTGTTTCCTCATCTGAGAGAAGGCTAAAGTCAGTCCAGTACTCTTCCTGACGATGAAGTTCATCAAGACAGATGAACCAGAATATCCCTCAGAAGACAAGGTACTATATAAATACTGGGTAGTGTAGCTGTTGCATTAATAATAAATAGTTAAGATATAAATCCATGTTTTCAAAAACAAAGGAAGACACCCAGAGTCACCCGTCACTTAGAGTGGGTTGTGTTCTCTTCCTGAACTAAAACACTTACTGCTTCACTGTTTAATATTCTGTAACGTAAAAAATGGGGCACGGCTTTAGGATTAAATATTAAAATATTAAATATTAATTTGGACAGCTGAAATCCATTACATACCTGAACCTGCCTGGTTTACTTAGGGTCTCATAGGCGCTCTAAGAAATCTAAGCACTGATCATATTCAATGAGGTAATTTCTTTCTTTCTTTCTTTCTTTCTTTCTTTCTTTCTTTCTTTCTTTCTTTCTTTCTTTCTTTTCTTTCTTTCTTTCTTTCTTCCCTTCCCTTCCTCCCTTCCTCCCTTCCTCCCTTCCTCCCTTCCTCCCTGTCTTTCTTGTCTTTCTTCTCTTTCTTCTCTTTTCTTTCTTTCTTGTCTTTCTTTTTGCCAGACACACAGGCACCATATACATCTTTTTACATTCTCAAAGAGTTGAATGAAACAGACCAAATACTAGTGTCTGTGCTTGACACATCCTATCTAGCATGATGAAACTAGGGGTTACATTTTAATAGACATGGCCAATTATTCTGAATGAGGGAGTGGGTCATGCTTTGTCTCCCTGGTCCATGCCTGTTTCTTCTGGACTCCTCACGACAGCAGCTTCACGAAGCCTGAGCTGCAACCCTGAGCCTGATCATTGTGTACATTTTTACTGTAACAGTGGTCTAACAACTCATCCAAACTCCAGTGCTCAAGTCAGGGCCCAAGATCCTGTTGACTTGATGGATGCAGTTTGGGGTTTCTGTACCAAGGAAAACAACTCTGAAGCTTATTGTCACTCTTTCTGCCTCCCCTTTCTGAGTGTCACCTCCTTGCTCAAAGACTCAAAGCCTTCCGCCATTCAAAATCCATTCTTGGCAAGTGAGCTGATGCTAGTCATTTATAATTCATCCTTTAGGTGAACTGTGTGGCTTAGTAAAAAGACAGAGAGACCTAAGTCCACTGTTGAGCTGGATAAACTAGAGCCAGTTATTTCACCTTTGAAACTATTTGCTCATCTGCTAAAGAGGGTGAGAGAATTAAGTGTGATAACATTTACATTGCCAGTACATAGCCATTCACAAACTGGGAGGGATAAATTAGGTAAGATTTCCATTTATGACGTGATCAGTGTAATTCTAAGCCCCAGTTCCTGGCAATAACTCTGAGTGTGTGTTGGAGGGTATATGTAGTGGAAGGGGAAGAAGAGTATTTCTCCCTAATGTGATACTCAACCACACTTGCTCCATGCTATCCTCAGGCTGGCTTCTCAATTACAGGTCTTCAGTTTACATGCACATGCACAGTCAATAATCCGAAATGCAACTATAGTGCTCAGTGGGCTGGGACACCTGAAGTTTCCAGGCTTAGCCACAGTCTCTGTGCAGAATTAGCTCCTATGACTGTTGAGATCTTGGCATTGAACCAAGTTAACTGATCAAATTTCCCTTTTATTTCATAGTGAATCGTGGGGGACTTTTGTATCTTTTCATGTTGACTGGTCATTCGGGCCATCTTCGCTCATCAGTGGTAGTCTACTGTCATTGAAACTCAAAATTATAAGGGGACTGTTCTCCCTATGGGAATTTGCCTATATCCTTCTCCAGTAGCCATTGAACTTCACATCCCAAGGAGTCATAGAATGAGGCACTTTTTGTCGAACCATAACCTTGTTCTAGTAACATATATATAACGTGGCACACCAGGTACACAATAACTTCCTTCTTACTTATAAATACATTTATAATTTTCTTCATTTCTCTGTTTCTCAAAAAATTTTCATTCCCCTAAACTCAAGGAAATGCCACCTTGTCAGTAATACTTTCTCTAGATATTCCAGATCACAGTTGCCGTTTTTTTTTCCTCTGATTTCTTCTTTTAGGTAACTTATACCAGATGGTATATTTCTATGCCTCATATTGTCTCATAGTAACAATATTAAATACATACAGTAAGTTTTACATGTTAGACCTTGGACCAAAACCTTTACATATTTTATTCATTAACAGATTTACTGAGCAAATACCCAAACATCCAGTGTTGCCTTATTTGTAAATGTGCAATGCTAAGGGATGCCTGCTTTCTTTGTTCTTGGATCATATGGTGTTGATCAGCCATGGTGACTGTAGCTAGTGACTTGCTTCTGTATGACTTATGAGTTTATAATGTTTTATTTTACTTTTTTTAAAGTGTTACAAGAAAAAGGAGAGAGAAAACTTGCAACAGAGACCTCATGTAGCCCACAAGACCTCAAATACTAACTTTCTGGCTCTTTATAGAAAAAGTCCACCAAACCCTGGTGATCTCACTTTATCTTCTCAACTGTCCTGCAGGACAGTTTTTTTTTTGGTTATATGTATTTTATTTATGAGGAAACTGAGGCTCCAAGAGGTGAACTTTTTTTCCCCCAAGACAATTCAGTTAATACTTTTCTGAGCTGGCAGTTAAAACTAGAATATGTTTACTTTATTTGGGGCCAATACCTGTTTGTTCATCCTAGACTTGGTGGGAGAGACTAGTGTTCAAATTTTAGCTCTGCCCAAGTTAACTATGGAAAACCCTTTTTCTCCTACCTCCATGTTCTTTCTGAAATATTATTAATCCACCATGGTGGTCAACCCTTGATGGGCCCAAGAAAAAAGATTTTGAGAAGAAAGTAGCATGGTGGTTTTGGAATTCAGACCCTTAGTAGTCTTCTCTGGAAGGGAATTCTCTTCAGGAAGGGGATTCTCTTCAGAATCCTCATACCTAAAATATAGCAGTCAGAATGTTTGACTTCTAAAGTATCTCTCAACCTGAAAATTTCTTTCCAGGGATATATAGACTTTCCTCCAGTTGGATTATACCCATTTATTTTTTATCTCTACAATGTGAGCTGTTGACCAACTAAATGTTAACTGTTTTATATTGGGAGGACATAAAGTCTTACCCACAGCTTTTAAAAATCTCATAAATTCTGTTTGAAGGATTATTGGCATTAGTTCATGTTGTTATAGTTTGTACTTTGTTGTAAGGAGGGAGAAGAGTCTAGGACAACCAGAATGAGTGGTGACAAATTCTTAATGGTGACCAATGAGCCGACCCTTCTGCACCCCCCCCCCAGGATATCCAAAACTGACAGTAACTCAGCCTGCAGTTTTTATTCTGACTCCCAACCAAATTTCCATAGGCTGACAGAAAGTGTATTTTGTGAATTTATAATGGTGGATGTGCTTGCTGAGGTATCTGACTTGTACAGATGTGACCTAAATAGCTTATAAGGAGATGCTTACCCAACTATACTTCCCCGTCTATACAGCCCCTTCCCCAAATCTGGTCCTCATTATCCTTCCTAGGTCTTGCTTGTCTGAATCAGGTTGTTTGAGACCCAAGATTGAGGTGAGAGATTTGCTGTTTAATGGATAAAAATGATTTGCATTCCCAAATGTTTTTGAGAACAGTGGCTCTCTGTCTGGGCTGTGTATTAGAATCATCTGAGGAACTTTTAAAAATTCCAAGGCCTGGGTCTCATATCTAGAGACTCTGATTTAATTGATTCGTGTGGGCAAACATTTTTAAATCTCCATTGGGTATTTTAATGTGTATTTGAGTTTGAAAATCACCATTCTAGGAAAAGGCACACTTAGATCTAGTGGCATCGTAAGTAAGGTATCGAATTTCAAATTACTCTATGTAAGATAGAATCAAACTCCTATGCATTTGCGTGAAAATAATATACATGCAATGTTTTAAGTATTTGATCTTACAATGTATAAAGGTTTTGTGGATTCTCTCAAAGAAAAACTACAGGGTAGAACCTGCTTTGCTGCTTTTTTACTAGATCATTTTGAAATACCCAGGCAAAATGGAGGGTAGGTGAGTAGAAATGACCATCCTTGATGGTGTGTTTAATGATTTACAGAGCTAACCCAGTTTCAGTTGCGTTCATGGCTTTTTTATGCCATACTTCTGGATAAACATTTCATATTCTTGTTTTAAATATGGATTTTGTTATTTGCTAACCCTATAAATTTTGTTTCCTGAGTTTAAATTTCATTTTAGCTTTTTTTTTTTTTAATGCTTTTTATTTCTAGGAGAGAGAGAGAGAGAGAGAGAGAGAGAGACAGCATGAGCAGGGGAGGGTCAGAGAGAGAGGGAGTCACAGACTCTGAAAGAGGCTCCAGGCTCTGAGCTGGCAGTCAGCACAGAGCCTGACGCGGGGCTCGAACCCTCGAACCGCGAGATCATGACCTGAGTGAAAGCCGGACGCTTAACCGACTAAGCCACCCAGGCGCCCCATCATTTTAGCTTTTTATGAAATTCCATCCAGCAGCATTTTGGTGAACTACGTACATAGACTATAGGAAAAAAAAATATCTGCTTGCCCTTGCCACACAATAACGTCTGTAATGTTAGAAAAGGCAACTTTGGTGCATTTCACTATGTGTCTTCCCAGACTTGGATGAAGAGGTGCTGAAGGCTGGGGCAGAGCAAGATTGATGTTGTGGGCAAATGAGTTCTGATCTGGGAAGGCGGGTACCAGAGCTACCTATGATGCCATTGTAGCATCATCTCCAATTATATTACCCTTGTAATCAGAAGAAAATGAAAGAAATGACTAACACCTCTACTTATATGATTCCATTAGTCTGAAGAGGTGGGTCAAAGGCTTATTCAGTAGTGAAAAGTGGCTCCAGTAGCAACCAAGTTTGCATTCAGAAGCTCCTACTGAAGAGGGTGCTGTGGTTTTGCAGAGGCAGTGATATAATTAAGGGGATGGGCTGTTTTTAGAAAAGAGTCCCCATGTGGCTTGTGATTGGTGCATGTTATAAAGGCATGGCTGTGAGGCTGATCGTGAAATCCTGGTCTTCTGTGGAAACAGTAAGGGCTTAGAACAAATCGATATGTACCTGATTTTATTCTGTAGATGACATTGTTCTTAATTCAATTCAGCAAACATTTATTGGGCACTTACTATATCCTGAGGGTGGAATGAGGTAGTAGGGATACCTCTACTTATAGACCTTGACTTCAGTGTGTGCACGGCCTGGTAAGAAGGATATCTGTAAATGACACATCGCCATCCTGTGTGTTAAGAGGAGCCTGGGTGCAAGGTGCATGGGGAGCCCACAGAGAAGGAATGGTTGTCTCTGATTGGTGGAAGGGGTGGTTGGTCAGGAATATTTTGGTTTATGGGCCAGACACACATGAAAAAGGGAAAGTGAAGGTTTTATAAAGATATAGAGAGAATCTGATCAAAACAAATGCCAGAGGCGTCATGGAAACTGTAACATCATCAGGAACTCCCACTTGGTCTCTCTGACTACATCATTTCTTCTCTCTAATTCAGCCCAGCTTCTCCTTTGGCTCATCTGCTTATATATAGATCTGCTTGTAATGGGAATTCCTTCTTCATGCCCCATTGCCAGATACCTAGAAAAGAGGGGTGATGGGCTCAATTAGAGTCATATGCCTGCTCTGTACAGTTAGTCGAGTCCAGGAGCAGGGTCACCAGGTGGGTGCTTTGGACTTGGCAAGGTAGAGTTTGAAAAAGCCACTGTAAGGAAGGAGTATTGGCAGAAGAGTCACTACCTGGGGTCCTAGTGCTCTACTGACTTTTTGGCACTAAAACAGCTTCTAAACCATAAGGTAACTAGTTAAGAAGTTTTATACCCATCCACATGTACATGCATAAACCTAGAAGTTATTTACTGTTTAATAGGGCCAAAAAAAGTATTTTTTTTGCCATTTGGTGATGACAGGGCTCAGCAATGGTTCCACCAGCAATAGAAAAATGGGATAGATCTCAGGTAGTCTGAGAAAGGTGCAAAGCTTTTGTTTTATTCATCACGCAGCATGTCATAGATTGCACTGTGCTATTGAGGATTTGGTTAGCTATTAATGGAACATCTCTTATGTTCAGAACACTGTCGAGGGCTAATTGTCTCTCCCTTTCTCTCTGCCTATCTCTGTCTCTCAAAATAAATAAATAACATTAACAAAAAACACTGCAAAGGCTATAGCACCTTTGCTATGGAGACTATTCTATTATGTTATGAAAGCATGGCAATTATTTAGAAGGAAAGCTTTGATGAATGATTTGGTCCAACGCAGATGCTCCAAGAAGTAGGAAGAGGAGACCTCAGTGATGTTGGGGCTTTTTAGGAAATCAGAGGGAAAGAAACACAGTTTTGAGACAGTATGGGAGAGTGAACTTCAGTTGAAAGTTCAAAGGGAGATTTTGGACTGTTGAACTTGGTTTGCAATATAAATATCTTATTTATCCTATGGAATCTTTAGTAAATTTTATATTATTCCCTAACACATATATCAGAATAAAATATTTTCAAGGTCCTTTAAGAGAGCACAACAAGGGAGCACATATTTCTATTACCCAAATACAGAAAAATGCATGGGCCCCATTTTCAAGTTGTTTATAATGCATAGGTGGATGTAGTCAGTCCAGCAGAGTGACTTTGGATTTTCTGATTATCTGTCAATCTTATAAGTTAATTAAAGTATCAAAACAACAAACCTCTTGGGTGATATGGGATCATCTTAGGATCATCAGAACACAAAAGCATTGACTAAATATCTGCTTTTAATTCTATACTATTTTAGTGTTGGGAGCACTAAATGGAAAAATACAGGGCCTTCCTTCTAGGGACTCACAGCCTTTTTGTGAACACAGACATATAAACATGTAAAAATATAAGACCTAAAATGAATCAATATGATACCATAATTGAACTTCTGTAAAGAAGACTCTTCAACAAACATTGACACATTCCAAGGGCAGCAGAAATTCTGAACCAAGAGCATTGAACTCAGAAAGCCCCCTGATGTGTGATGATTAGTGGACATTTCTGACAGCATCTCTATTAGCTCTATTGATAACACTTGGGAAAGGTCAAGTTTTGCAAAGACTTTCTGCCCACCAAGAATAGCAAGGCATCGATCGATTCTGAGCATAAGAACAATGTCGGGACCCAGATGGAAGTGCACTTGCTGTCACCGGGAAGCTCCTTCTCTCCAGTAAGAGGCCTGGGAAATGAGCATATTACTTCCTCTAGTTAGACTGTTGGACTCTTTGAATACCTTGGTGCCCCAGTTTTTCAATGGCTAGGTCTTTTATACCTTCCTTCTAAGCTCAAATGCTAATCATTCAGGAAAACCTTATCGACCACTTATTTAAGGCAACACCCTTCCCCCGTCACTACATTAATGCCACACCATTCATTTCGTTTTTAGTCCTGGGCATAATCTGAAGTCATCTCACAGATTATTAGGTTGCTGGTTTACCCCATGGAAATTTCCAGTAAATTTTACATCATTCAGTAGTGCATTTACAAACATAAATTCTTATCAGGGTCCTTTAAGAAGTCATGATGGGCAGCTCATACTAGCCTCCCCAAGTGTGGAAAAATGCATGGATCCAGTTCTCAAGTTGCTTACAGTGCACATCTTCTGGCCCCTTCCTCATCTCATTCTAAATAAAAGCAAGCACTGTGATTGTCTTATACACCAAGGAGACTGCACGTTTGTGCGAATCAGAGGAAATTGCTCTCTTGAACCAGGTGTATTAGAAAAGGTCTCACCTTTTTGACAAACACAGTTGTGTGAGTCCACAGCTGGGTGAGTGGATTTTAGCACCCTCTCCCCCCAGTGTCCTTCTGTGTGCAGCACAGGAACTTCAGAGACATGGTGGCAGTCCTGTTTGTATCTGGGATTTGGATTGCCGGTGGCATACAGCAGGTAGTCATTAATATTCAGTGAATGAATGAAGCAAGACCTTCCAAACACTCCATATTATACAGCAATATTCTTAATAGGAGAGCACAAAAAAGCCCTTGGAAAGGCTTTTCAGACCAGGCTCGATTCCCTTCCAGTCCAGGCAGGGGCACTTGGAGCCTCCCAACTGGAACACAGCAGCCCTTAGGCAGCACAGTGACCCAGAGGAGGACTCTGTGATCTTCTGATAGTTCTTAAATGCATCAACCTTGGGGCTCTTATCTAAGTCCTGCTGTCAGCCTTCTTCTTGCCCGGTGACTTTACAGCACCCCGTGCGCCGCCAGGGTGGCAGGACCCAAGCCTTCCCTCGGAGCACCCCTTACCAGAGGGCCTGGATGCACTCACAAAGCCAATCTTCTGCCTTTTAAGAGTCGCAGGATCAAAATCTTGCCCGTGACTTTGGCCCACGTATGGACGTGCATTGACGGATCTGCCTCTGGAGACATGAGGGAACTTTGCAAAATAAAGACTAACTCACGTTGCTTCTCTCAATCCAAACTTAAAATAAGAACATGGCTTTGGCAATTCATTCCCTGCAGAATTAACCTTTGTTTCTTGGCAGGCTGCTTCTAAGAATGTGCACGGTGCTTGAAAGAGAAGGGAGAGAGCTTACAGAATGGCTTGCGTGTTTACTACAAAGGAGTAAAAGCCGAAATGAAAGTGAGCTTGAAAAGGAGCTTGTTTCTAACTAATGTGGCCTCGATACAGGGGTCCTAAGATGTAAGAGCGATTATCATAAACATGAATCTGAGTCCCCACTCGTAGATGTGCAAACACCATTTCTGTGTCTGCTGTTTCCGTGACTCACTTCAGGCAAAAATAACAAAGTTCTGGAGGGTGGAAGGCAATCATGGAACCTCTCATTTAAATTCCTCTACTCTTTAGGATATAAGTTGGGACTACCTCCTGGAAGCCTTCCTAGGTTTGGTAAGTGTTCTTCCTCTATGTCCCCATAAAACCCTCTGAGTTTCTTTATTATTGAATTTGTCAAATTGGTATCCGTTCATGTGTCCAAGAAAAAATTTTTTAAAAAATCTTTCAAGTCAAATACTTAGCACATTGTTTGGGATAAAATGACATCTCAGTAAGTTCTTAATGAAATAGTCAATGGACCATTCTATGAACATTTGCTTATGGAACTCATGCTATTTGTTGTTCCTCTGTCCCACACTAAGACAGTACACAAGAAATAAAATGCACAGTAATAACAATGGTAACCATCATTCTGAGTGTCTGTTATGAGTCAGGCACTCTGCTAATTGCTTTACAAAGAATTTCCTCATTAATACCTTAAGGCAATACTATAACCTTCATTTCCTAAATCAGAATGGGAGATTCATACAGATGAACTTTTTCTCAAAGCCACACAATGGGGAAGAGGTGAAACCAGAATTTGAAGCAATTCCAAATCCCTTGATTTTTGATTTGAAGTGGCTTCTCTGGCCTTAAGAAATGTGATCTGGCGTGCCTGAGTGGCTCAGTCAGTGAAGTGTCAGACTTCGGCTCAGGTCATGATCTCGTGGTTCGTGAGTTCAAGCCCCACATTGGGCTCTGTGCTGACAGCTCAGGGCCTGGAGCCTGCTTTGGATTTTTTGTCTCCGTCTCTCTCTGCCCCTCCCCTGCTTGCATTCTGTAC
Source organism: Crocuta crocuta (assembly GCF_008692635.1). NCBI lineage: Eukaryota > Metazoa > Chordata > Mammalia > Carnivora > Hyaenidae > Crocuta > Crocuta crocuta. The sequence continues at coordinate 12,911,638 of NW_027531893.1, forward strand.
CTCTCAAAAATAAATAAACATTAAAAAAAAAAAAAGAAGCCCATGATCTAGAGGGGTGTGGGGAGGGAGAGGGTCAAAACTACAATGCACTTGAAGAATTAGAAAATTGCAAAGTGTCCCATTTAAATGTAGAAATGGAGGGGTGCCTGTGTGGCTCAGTGAGTTGAGCATCTGACTTGATTTCTGTTCAGGCCATGATCTCATAGTTTGTGAATTTGGGTCCTACTTTGAGCTCTGGACTGACAGTGCTGAGCCTGCTTGGTATTCTCTTCTCTCTCCCTCTCTGTCTGCTCCTCCCCCACGCCTGCTCCCTCTTTTTCCCTCTCTCTCTCAAAGTAAATAAATACATACAAAGTTTTAAAATAAAACAAATAAATGGAGAAATGGGCATCAGTACAGCAAGAGTTCTCTGTGGACTAGATTAATCACACAAAGGCTTATGGAGGGTCTAGGACTCAGACTTGAAATCAGAAGGGGATTTAAATAAATGGAGGAGAGAAGGCAGAGTAGAGGAACTTAGATTCATTGAGTACAGCAGAGAGGTACTGGTTAAGAGCTTGGAACTGGAGAGGATTCTGGGACTGAATTCTGATTCTGCTACTTAAAAGATGTGAAAACTTTTGGAATTTGCCTAACCTCTTGAACCTCCCCACCTCTGTATGTAACAGAGACATAATACCTTGGTATCAGTTAAGAATCTTTTCATATGCAAGTAACAAAAATGATGAAAAATGGCAATCACAAACCTCTACCCAGTGAGAAGTTGAATAAATATAAGGACACATATGTGTCTCCAGGTTTTTTCAGCAACTCAGTTGTGTTGTCAAGGATGCAGGCCCTTTCTTTATCTCTGTTCTCCCATGCTCTGTTATAAGCGTCTCATCCCCATGTGTCAAAGATGGCTGCCACGGCACCAGTCATCACACCCACATTCAAGGCAGGAAGGAGGAAGGGAAGCAGCAATAAAACTTGCCCCTTTCACCAGGAAAGTAAAGCTTTCCCAGGCACCATGCTTTAGGAATCTGTACCGTGGCATTTCATTAACCAGAAACGAGTCGTGTGTCCACTGTGAGGTGCAGGGAGCATGGCAGCATGGCTATTGGGTTTATTTTCATTCTGTGTACAGTGGGAGATGATAAACAGAGGATGCGAGGTTTGGCCATGGCTTTTAGGATAGCCAAACAGGAGAGTCAGCCGCTGCTTCACTGGCTGTCTAAGGAACATGGGAAAGAACCCAAGGAGAAGGGCAGTGGAACTCTCAGCATAAGCAGTACGTGCTGCTGTGAGAAGCAGTTGCACAAAATAGGCACCACTTTTGCATATTTTATTGCATTCAAAGATGAAAGCCAGGGAGAGGAATTTGGACTCGCTGTAACAAGGGCAAGGACATCAGTGGCACTTATTAAATGTCATACGCTGTGCTGAGAACTTTCCACTATGTCATTGGATGCTTCTCTGGGCCACAGTGACGGCTTTCATTTTCAGAGGAGGACACAAGAGATGAGGTGACTTGAGGTCCATCTTTAGGAAGCAGCAGTGCAGGTATTTGGGCCCAGGCAGAGGGACTCCGGGTGCCATGCCAGGTCTTGACCCTTGAATGAGGGGCAGAACCATGGCACAGGCTGCCCTCCCAGGGCTGGACATGCGGAAATGAGTAAGGGAGAAGCGAGAACTTCATCCTCAGCTCTCACTGCACCTCAGCGCTCGTTTACATCAGCGTCTTATTTCCTGATGGCAGAAAGGCATCCTGTTTGTCCTCAATTTTGAAATGGATGTCAACAGGCCAATGGCAGTGACTCACTCACATCAAGAAAAAGAACACGGGTACCCACAATAGGAGGCCCTAACTGGGCGTCCCTTCCTGGGGGAGGACGAGGAAGCTTGATGAGATCTAAGAGTGGGAATGTCTCCTCTTCTGTGTCCTCCCCTCGCCTCCTCTCCCCTCCCCTGTCTCCATTCCTTTCCTTTCTCTTCCCTTCCCTTCTCTTGGATTAATGTAGGTTGAGCTTTGCTGGGAAACAAAGTCACAATGAGTGTTACAGGAATGAGTGTTTCTTACAGGAATTGGACCTCACCCAGCTGTGTGAGGAGCTGGGAAAGGAAGGCCTGGGAAGGGGAGCTAGGGCCTCAGGAGGAGCCACTAACCGGTTTGCCTCAAGCGCCGGCCTGGATGGCACACATGAGGCTCGGCGCATCCAGCCGAAGTGCTGTGTGGGGAAGTGGACTGTGTGTGGCTCTGCCTCTGGGAGTCAGCAGCCAGGCATCTGCCACTGGGCCGCAGGGTCATCAGTCAGGAAGGCACACTGGCTGTGGCACAGAGGCGAGGGAGGGTGACTTGGGCCTCCCGAGAACATCTGTGTCCCTTGCCATATCAGACTCGATGACTTCCTGGGCGTACCAACTGCAGTTCAGTCTCTGCCTTCAACCCCCCCCCCCCCCCCC